>NW_028262290.1:101419166-101754583 GCF_047370975.1 Nipponia nippon | reverse complement strand
TAAATTACATATGTTTTCAAAAGAAGTAGGCTGCCTGGGGAGGGGCTGCTCTGTCCTTCTTCCAGCTCCTACAAGGGCACTTTCCTCTGTGCTGGGGTTAGGCTCTGCAACTTGCAATGAATGGAAGGACTTGCTAGGATGACTTTGGTGGTGGGAAAAGTTTTATTGTATAAGCATATTGTTTCCTATGCAGCTTTCAGAAACCCCTTTTAATAGTAAGGGCCTCTTACAAGAGGGAAATGGAAGAACCTTCTTGAAGGATATGATTTTAAGCTAATTTAGGTTCCACTTGGTTTGGCCATTGAGAGGGAGGTGTGCCGTGCCCCTGGTGTCTCTCTCTCCTGTTAGAGAGATCCAAAGCACTTCTGCAAGGCATGGTGGCTCCCTCCTTGTCACATGGGGGAGTAGCGGGAACCTGTGCTTCACCCCGGCCCCTGGGTGCTGGGCAATGTCCCACAAAGCACTTGTCCAGAGTCTGCACAGACTTTCTGATTCTTGATTTCCCTATCCAGGCAAAATTGTAGAATTTTGAAAACTACACTTCCAAAACTTAACCCAGACCACAGCTGCTTTGAAAGTGCTTTTTTGTCTTAATTTATTTACTTATTTAAATGAGGCTTAAACTTTAACAACAAGAGATAGGACTCACTGACCCAAGAAGTAGTTTCCAGACCTGTCTTGCTAGAGATGTTAAATCTCTTATGTGGTTTTTCTTGGTTTGTTGTTATGAAGGACAAATGTGCTGGAATGTTAACTGAATCTTTGCATTGTGCTTGGTTAATGAAACAACTCTTGGTATCATAATCAGCGTAGTGATTAACTAGAAACCTATATTCTGAATTCTTCTTTTTTCTATTTGGATTTATAATGGTCTTAGTTGTTTTAACTAGCAATGAATCACACATGTGGTCTGCCTCTGGGTCTGAGATTTTATCGCGTTCAACATCAGAGTGAACTGCACCTATAAAACATGCTGTCTGTGCCTCTAGGAGAGGTGGTAAATGCTTAGCAAATGTGTAGAGGTGTTCTCTTAGTAGTGGAAATACAAGCAAGCATGTTTTCTTTTCTTTTTTTTTTTTTCTTTAACTGATTCTGTAAGAGTAGAGCCATATGTTATCCATTTTCTGCCTCTTCTGAATTAATTAGAGCATGATGGTGCTTCCTGACTAATGAGGCAAACACTGTCATTCAGGTTCGTATGTGGAAAGGTTTCTATCACGGTACAGATTTTTACACAGCAGCAATAGCAGTTGCTGCAGTGTGATCAATAGAAGAAGCTGCATTAAGAAAAGCAATTATGCAGTGTGATAAACAGACCTAATTGAGCATTAGAGGTTTTGTAAACACAGACCCACTTAGCTGGTGGTGCCTTTCTGTTGTTACTGGAATGAGATTTTTTTTTTTAATGAAAGATCTTAATGTGTATGTCTCTGCTACTTTGTGTCCAAGATCTTCTAAATACAGATGCTCCTCAGAGCAACCGTGATGTGCAGACAGACTTAAGACCTGCTGGATTCAGAATGTGGGTACAGAAGTACTCGCTTCCTTTACTACCTGCTTTTCCAGCAACCTTGAGCTTCTTGGGAAGGGAAGCTTTCTTCTCACTTCATAGTCTGAGGCCAGCTGCAGCGGCCCTAGAACTGGCAGCAAAAGGCTGTTCTTAATTGTGATGGACTAATGCTATTTGGTTTGCAAAGGCCATGCTCCAGAAACTCTGCTTCACGTTACGCTTAAGGGAGGCAGTGACACGTGCTGCATTTTTACTGGGAGGACTTGCAGTGTATTTTGGGTTTTTTTGTTTCTTTCCTCTCCCTCTCCCCCTCTCAGTTCTGCCCAGGACAAAAGCCTTAGGAAAATAATTTTGGTTTCTTTTTCTTTTAAATCAGCAAAATTTTCTTTTTAAAATGTCTCCGTGAAATATTTTGTGCTTGGTTTGTGTATGGTTGTACCTGGGGGTCAGTGCACTAGTGCTTTCTGCGTTGTGGGCCAGGAGAGGTGCTAGCAGCTTCCAGCCCCAAAGCATACTGTTTCATGAGCACCAGTCTGTACCCCTGTTAATAATCCTTACCTACCAGGATGTGTTTTCTCAACTTCCTGGCCTTTCTGGCTCAAAGCGTGACTAGAGCTGTGAAGACGTGCAACTTGAAGAACAAAATATAAATACTAAAGGACTTATTTTCTGGGACAGGCTTTCAAGATATCATTATTTATTCTAATTAATTTACATTATTATATACTCCTGGCTGCATGCGTTTGTCCTGTTCCTGGCAGAGTTTGTACCCAAGGAAAGCCTAGCAGAGTTTTCCCCTTGTAGCAAAGGGTCTGGAGCGCTCACAGAAGGGCCCGAGATGGGTGGGAAAGAGGAATGCAGAAGTGACTGCGGAGTTGACAAACCTTGGCAAAACAAGGCGCTCTGTCTGTGATCCCAGTTTGTGGTACTGTGGCCCCGGACAGAAAATGACCACAGTGGAGGCAAACCCCTCGGTGAACAGGTATGGTGACCATGGGGCCTGTGGGGCTGTGTCGCACAGGACTGTGAGGTACAGTCACCTCTGCAAGACGTGTGCTGTTGTGGCACCATTCTGCTTGGTGTGCTGTCGTGGCTGTGCTGCTCTGACCCTGGGGCATGTGTGTGAGTGACATTGGGTACTGGTGTTGGGAAGTGGATGTCTATGCTATGTTGGATTATGTAGTGTGTGTGTATATATGTGTGTGTGTGTATATATATATATATGATGTCATCTTGATTTCATCATGACAGTGTTGGCAGGCACTGTCGCTTGTGTTTCCTTTGCATTCTGTGTGTCTCTTGCTGCATGTTTGTGTGTTGTTGCCCTAAATACTTGATGTTTCTTTTCTGTTCTGTTCTGTTTTTTCTGCCTTGGTGGTTAATCGCTCACCCTGGATGGTTGTTGCTGGCGCGTGTGTGTGGTGGGGTGGCACAGAGCAGTTGTCTGCCTCAGTGCATAGCTCAGATTAAATAGGTGAGAAAGTGGGTTACAGCCACAGACAGCAGGACTGTACAGGTACATGTGTTTGTATGTGATGAGGAGTCTCTCTAATGTTGTCTTATACCTGAGGAGCAAGTCTCATGCACAAGTTGTCTAAATGTTAGTTAATTGCTTGAGCTTTGATAGCAGAAGAAGAACATTAGCTCTTTGCCTCTGTGCAGTAGAAGAAATCCAGACACAAAACAGAAAGTGAAGCTCACAGTTGGACAAAATAGTAGGGCATGAGTCTCCTGGCTTGCCAGGAGATGCTGTTACTTGCAGCTGCCTGGATGAATGTACAGGAGAGTGCCTGCAGCATCCCTGGGTGTAGGGCAAAGGGTGTCAGCATGACTTCCTCTTGACTGCCCTTGGAGGCAAAGATTTGAACCTCATACCGATCTTCCCTAACAGTAGCTTATTGGATTGATTGTTTTCTTTCCGAATCCTTAAAAAACCCTCAAAAACCTAAGCAAAACACCCCTGCCCCCAAACAAACCAACAAAGTGTTGGTGGGGGACATCATTGCCCATTCCTTCCAAAGACAGAGCGTAACAAGCCATGCTGTGGCAGAGGACCATTCTGCCATTTCTGTGCTAACCACCTTCCCAGGGAGCTGTGAGACACTTCACATTTTGTACCTGACATCGTACATCAGGACACATCGTTGTACCCTAGAGTAAGGGCTGCATCTTACACTCTGACTTGTCACACTCCCTTAGCCAAAGTGGTGTTTCAGCTGGCCATGTTTTTACAGGGTGTCACGCAGTACCCCTGCTTGCCTCATCCAGCTCAGGATGATAGCTTTTGACATTCGTCTTTCAAAAAGGCAGGGCTGTTTTCATATATTCTGTTCTCTTTTTTTCCCTCCTCTTGGCTTCTGTTCTTCACTGTTTATCACTATTTCAGATGGCTCTTTTCTATCCCCTATTTAGCAGTTTTCAGCTACCCTCTTAACATGTTAAAAGGGAATAAACCCATCTATATTACAGAAACAAAAAGTTAATATTGCTGACAGGTGTGCTTGTGCTAGCTTTCTCCTCCAGCCTACCTCACCTAGCACCACCAAGCATTGGTGCATGACACTGCTTCCTAGGACAGTCCCCGACTATGTTCCCCGAAAGCTTTGGTTAGAAAAAGAATAATCTGTGGAAGAGAAGTGTGCAAAGTGCTCCTGTGGGATAGTCATTTGGTGCCGTGTTTCTAGAGGTGCTGACACAGAGCTGCTTTATGGAGAGTGAGAAATGTGTCATGGGGGCTATTGGCTGACTAAAAACCTTTTCACCTGACAGCAATGGAAAGTACCTGGGCTTTGAGGTGCCATTTGGCTCAGATGTGTCAAATAAAAATATGGTCAGTGAAGGTTGTCTGTATCCCCTTCCACTCCAAGAAACGGAAAGCAACTTCCACAGAGATCTTGTCCTTCCCTGCACCCCTTGGGAGATTAGGATTGTCAGATTGAACAGAAGACTCGTAAACTAGTGGAGAATACAGTTAATTGGGAAGATTTATAGGCTTGTTAGCAGGAATGTTTCTTAATTTAAAATGTCAGTGTATTCCCCGAAGGGAGACATTACTTCTTGTTGAAGCCTTAATTGGAGTGGGCTAATTTTCAGTGCTGGGACTAATAATAATAAAAAAATCCTTCAGTCCTGACCAGGAAGAGAGCTATTTAAATTTCACAAGCTGTAAAAGTGTCAGGAACACTGTTTTTAGCTTTCTCTCCTGAGGCCACAGAGGAGACTGGAAGGTGAACAGCAGCACTGGGCAGTAGTGGGAAGGTGTTTTCTTCAAGTGTTTTGCCTAGAGCTGTCTTGGAAATGTCATAACTTTTTTTTTTTTCCCTTCACTGAAACTGGGATGCGAATGGTCTCATACTGAAATTGCTTCAAATACGTATATCTTGATAGGTTGCAGTTCTAATGCTCAAAGGCTGGGTAAAATTGAGATCTTTCTGGAAATGGAGTTGTGTGCTGGTATGGAGAATAACTACTAGATTTATTCAATTATTTTTCTAATGTTTTGAAATATCACCAGGGGTCAATGTCTGCAACCAGGTCATGCCAATGGAAATGCTCTATATGTGATTTTAATATCCTGTATCTGTTTGGATAGTATAATGGGTTCTTGTCCCATATTTCTTCCAATAAGCTTGCTGAATCCTACGTTTTCTAACTGTTATTTTAGGGCCTTGTTCTTATCTGCTATATTAGGAAAGAGCAACATTTTTCATGCATAAATAGACATATGATTCTGGAGTAGAGAGTCTAAAGTAGAGGCAAGGGCGCAACAGAAAAGAAAAAGGAATAATTATTCTCTATCATGCAGAGATTTGCAACTGCAGAGATGATGCAAAAACCATCTAAAGTCCTTCTGATGCTTTGGACTGGGATAGTGCGTAGGAAGTACTTAGCCTGCCAGCAATGATGGCGTATAGAATAGCCCTCCTGATAGAAAGCAATATTAAGTTGCTCTGTGCTACTTGATCTTGAGTGGTGGGACTGTTGCTGGTGCAGAGCCTTCCTGGTGAGCATGTTCAGGCTCTGCGGGCTATGGCCGCTGGTGGAGGTTGAAACAGCTCTCAGAGGTTCCTAATATCAGGAAAATGGGAATCTGGAAACCATCCCTCCTATTGGGTTTGCATGGCCCACTTGAGAAGTGGGCCCATGTGAACCCCATGAGGTTCAACAAGGCCAAGTGCAAGGTCCTGCACCTGAGTTGGGGCACTCCCCAGTATCAATAAAGGCTGGGGGATGAAGGGATTGAAAGCAAGCTTGGTGGGTACTGGTGGATGAAAAGCTGGGCGTGAGCCAGCAATGTGTGCTTGCAGCCCAGAAAGTCAACTGTATCCTGGGCCGCATCAAAAGAAGCGTGGCCAGCAGGTTGAGGGAGCTGATTGTGCCCCTCTGCTCTTCTCTGAGACCCCACTAGGAGTACTGCATCCAGCTCTGGAGCCCTCAGCACAGGAAAGACATGGACCTGTTGGATTGGGTACAGAGGAGGGCCATGAAGATGATCAGAGGGATGGAGCAGCTCTCCTATGAGGAAAGGCTGAGAGAGTTGGAGTTGTTCAGCCTGGAGAAGAGAAGGCTCCAGGGAGACCTTATTGTGGCCTTTCAATACTTAAAGGGGTCTTATAAGAAAGATGGGGACAGACTTTTTAGTAGGGCCTGTAGCGATAGGACAAGGGGTAATGGTTTTAAACTAAAAGAAGGTAGTTTCACACTAGATACAGAGAAGAAATCTTTTTTTTTATGCAGAGGGTGCTGAAACACTGGAAAAGGTTGCCCAGAGAGGTGGTAGATACCCCATCCCTGGAAACATTCAAGGTCAGGTTGGACAGGGCTCTGAGCAACCTGATCTAGTAGAAAAAGTCCCTGCTTATTGCAGGGGGGTTGGACTAGATGACCTTTAAAGGTCCCTTCCATCCCAAACCATTCTGGGGCCCCTCTCCATGTGCGGGGACCATCCTCCGCACACGGTGAGTCTTCTGCGAGGTGGGCCCTGTGCGCGGTAAGATGAGGCCCCACACGCGAGGTGAGGCGAGCCCTGTGTGAGGTTTGCCTTCTGTGGGGCGAGCGCCCTGTGTGAGCAGAGCCTTCTGCAGAGGTGAGCCCTTTGTAGAGGCAAGCCGTCTGCATTGAGAGACTGGTCGGTCACTGGAGCAGGCTCCCCAGGGAAGTCATCACGGCACCAAGACTGTCAGAGTTCAAGGAGCATCTGGATGATGCTCTTAGTCAAATGGTTTAGTTTTAGGTAGTCCTGCAAGGAGCAGGGAGTTGGACTCAGTGGTCCTTATGGGTCCCTTCCAACTTGAGAGATTCTGTGATGGTGTGTGCTTAGGTGGAGTGTGTGCTTCCCTGTCTCTTACACCTTTTTTGTTGGTGTGGGTTTGTTTTTTGTTTTTTTTGTTGTTGTTTTGTTTTGTATGTACCTTATGAGCTCTGTCACTGTACTGCCTCTATGAATGGCTCTCCCATGAGAACAATGAACCATAGGATATAGTTTCTCTTTCCTTCCTCTGGGAACAGGTTCTTGTTAATTGGCTAGGACTTCCTACTCTCTCACCAGCCCCCATATCTGGCACAGAAGGGCACTGGTTTCTGTAATTACTTCTGTGTAACACTAATTAAGCAATAAGACACAACTTTAGAGACCTCTGTGTGCATGAGAATGTCAGGTAGCAGAAGACTTTGTCAAGTATCGTAAGCCTAAAGATTCACTTTCTGGACCTTCCTGTAATGAAGTGCTAGGCAGGGTTAAATGTGCTCCAGTCCTGCCAGCAGCTGCTGCCTGCCCAGGACGATGGGCCCACGGGAGCTGTGGCAGGCAGGGATCACAAGGGATGCAAGGGAGGATCTTGGATGGGAGCACAGCAGAGGGTGGTGGTGTGAGATTTCCATGGCAACAAGGTGTCTGACTATGGGTCATCTGTGACTCCAGTGCAGAAATAACTCCTCAAGCCGTCTGTAAATAAATATGTGCCTGGAGCTTGATCCTTCACTGGTATAAGTTCAGACTTGTGTGGTTGCTTTTGATATATGACTCATGCTGTGAACATATAGCTTGTGGAAAAGAAAAAATAATTCACAGTTCCCTGATACTTTCTTACATTTTTAAGAAATCTGTCTCTTTTATAATGAGAATTTTTTTTAATACAAACATAGGTTCCTGAAAATATAATAATTTATAATATGTAGGTTTGGTTTATGAGGTCTACCACATCTGTTATGAAAATCTTCCATAACTTACAGTTCATGAGACCAAGGGTGGAAACATCTTAAATCAAATGTCTTTGACTTAAAAATTCTGACTTCTGGAGAGCATTCCCAAAGAAGCCTATTTTGCATCATATGTGATGCTTTTAAAAAAGCCTAGACTCCACTGTTTAGAATTAGAATGACTCTATATTTGACCTAACTTCTGTGTTTGGAAATAAAGCTAGAAAAATGACTACAAAGTGATGCTGACAGTCAAACCAGTTAGAGTGTATAAAGCTGTAAGTATCTGACAAAAAAAGAAAAGTCAGAGGGAAGAAAAGGAAAAAATCCTAATTCTCTTTTTCTGTGCTAAGATTCAAGGTAGTGTTTAACTGACTTGTGACACCATGCTTTTCATGTCAAACAATTTTATTTTTTAAGCTTTTCAGCGTCCTAAATAGTATCCATTAGCATCATCCCTTTGGTTTCCTTGGCAACTGAGGCAATCAATTCAATGACAGTTTCAACCACATGGAAAAGCACAAGCTTCCAGAGTTATGGACAGAAGTACAAAAAGCAGGTAGGCTGGAATCTATTTGCTGCAGACCAGCTTTATTTCTTTCTCTGGTCCTTTCTATTTTATGAGTTCCAAGGTGTGTGATTAAGCACAAATCTCTTCAAACTATGGCTGTGCTTGTGCATGAGTGATGCTTGATGCTGACTCTAAAGGATCCTCAGATCTGCTCAGCCCAGCTGTGAGGAGCTTGATATTTGAGCTTTACAGCCTGGAAACCTTCTTCATTTTCATATTTTGGATTGGATGTGTATATATAACTTTCTTTTTTGGAGTATTAATTAGAATCTTGCAACATCAAGGTCATGCCTTGACTTGTTCCAATGGGCAGAGGACAGAGGCCTGGTTGCTGCTGCTTCCTACGTTCCTTTCCAATACAAAGGGACAAGGTGCAGTTTTCTGTCACTCGCAGCCTGCCTGAAGAAGAAATTCAGAAAGCAATTTAGTGGCAAATGGCTAAAGTCCATAAGTTGTCCTGCAGTCTCTGCTTGTGAAGGAAGGTGATTTGACTGGGAGATGTATTCCTTTCAAATGTCTATTATACATATACTTATATATATTTTTTGTTTTCTAGAGGGGCTTCTTTAGAGTCCTGCTGAAGCTTCGGTCCAACTGTAAATGCGCTTCTGTCTGCAGAAAGGCTTACTTCTCTTAAGTTGCACTGCATTGTCAGTACCAAAATACCAGTAAGGAGGGCAGTAGTGATATGGTGGCGAGTTATCAGGAAAGCTCTATACTATTTACAGGAAAAGGCTTTTTTTTCTTCATATAGTTTTTCATTTCTTCAAAGTCTGACAACTTCATGTACTCTGAAGAAATACGGCGTATAAGATGAAAACATGACTCTGTCAACTCCTACTCCTGAAGCATAGACAAACTTTTGTTTTGATGCTTATGTTCATTTAGATCCTTAATTTTTTTTCTTAAGGGCCTTATATCAAGCCTCTTGAAGTGGGTGCAGAAGGTCCCTCAGGTTCCTAAGGGGACTGACCTAAGCTAACCAGAGAACATGAAAATTCATTAAACGATAAATGCACTGCACGCTTCACTTTGTTCTGATGATCACTGCTGCAAAACTGACAGATTCTGTATTAGTTCTATCTCTAAGCCCACAAGCATTGCAACCATGAGTAAGATTCTTGCAGATTTCAGAGTTGGAAAAAATCGGCTTGACGAGTCAGGCTTGCTCATTGTCATGAGTGCTGGTAATAGTACTCACCTCCCTGAAGTAACAGGACGCTGTAGAATGAATCACAGTTTTTTTTGGGACTCTGCTTTCCCCCGGATGCTTCATGATTCAGTTCCTACAGTTGCCATGAAGTAGCTGTGACAGAAGCTCAGGCTAATGGCCACAGAGAACTTCAATATTCCAACATAAGTGAGGCTAAGAACTTTTTTAAAATGTAAGAGTGTCTTCATTGTGTCGCTAATCTAAGTGTTGGAAGCTGTTCAACCATTGCCTTAGTTGTGGTGGGACTCCAATATGGCACTTGCCTGTCAGAATTTGTGTAAGCACATAACCTCATTTGATCTGAGGCGGAGGAAGAAAAAGGTATCATCTTTTAGGCCTTTGAGAGTTGTTTCTCAATACCTCATGTGAGTGCTGACATTTTTCAACAGTTTTGGTTTGACCCTGGCATAAGGTATAAGTATTCAGTGTGTATGCAGGTTTTCCTTTTCCCTCTCTGAGTGTAATAGACCAACTAACTTGCATCTAATTGGATACATATAGATCACCTGTCAGGACCAAGTCTCCCTCTTATCACTGTGTAAGCGTGTCACCCCCCCTGCCTTTTTTTTTTTTTCTCCTCCACTTTTTTTACCCACCTTGATGTTTTTGGCAGAACTCGGTGCAACAGATCTGACTGCAGCCTCTTTGCTTTTCTCACTCCTTTCTATTGGCCATCACTGAGATGAACAGCAGCTACAGGGAATTGCATGTTATGGATTCAGTGTTGGTATGCTCAATGAGCATGTTGTTAAATGTAATTGCAAACAGACTATAAAGAGCATGAATACAGGTGTCCCTCTACTAATTACCATGCCCTGAATTAGATTTTTGCATGTGCAAAATCTCAGGAGTTGTTTGCAAATTTGGCACTTAATGTTGTTCTCTACCCAAGACTGTTCACAAGGTGGGGGGGGGGTGGAGTTGGAAATGCAATTTTGACGCTAAACTAATCAGGCTATGAACATAGCCATTTTAGATATGTGGGAGCATTTGGGAATTTGGTCATGGACAAACTTCCTTTGGGCCCCTTCAAGTATATGGATGTTTGGCTGAGACAATTTGTGAAAGTTCTCTCAAAATTCAGGGAAACTGCCAAAACCTAATAATTATTTTGAGATAAGAAGTTCTTATTTCCATGTGCTTTGAATGAAGCATAGTAGCCACCATTGACACTTCAGTTTCTGCACTGTCCGTCTTCCATGGTGACAGGGAAGTGCAACTTATAGGCAGTTGATGCAACAAGGTGGTATTGACAAAAGGAGTCTTAATGTACGTTTTCACTTGACATACAGATACCATCGTGATGGTACAATTCAGTGGTTGCTCCTAACAAATAGCTAGGTATGAGCTAAAATGTGTCTTGACCTTCAGTGCAATCCATATGCTCAATTAATACTTTTTAATTGCTAATGCAAGTAGAGGATGAAAATGTGAGCAGCATAACAGCAAGTGACTTGTTCTCTATTGACCAAGTGACATGGGATTGTGTGTGTATCTCTTTGTTAAAATAAAGGCTGCAGAAAGAACTTACAACCAAATTAATTGGGCTAATATTTTTCATGCTGTTAAAAATGTGGTTCATGAATCAACCATCACAATACTCACGGCTTCTGATAATTAGGACAAACCATACATTGTGGGTGTTCTGTTGCGTTTAGATACCTAGTGACCTGGAAAAGCATTCAAAGGATCCAAGCAGTAATGAAGTTAAATAACCTTTATGGTGGGAGAGAGAGGAGACTTTCAGAAATGGTTGTGGAAACAGCCAGGATGAGTTCAAATGTGATGGCCCCAAGTCAAAAGCACTTTTGGAAAACAGGAGGGAAAAGTTCTGTGTTTGAGAATTGTTTGAACTCTCTTCCACTTTCATCATTAATGCTTAAAAATATCTTCACTATATAGCCTTGTATAATCTTTAATTTCCTTACATTATAAATATTTGTTGCATAAACAATTACATACCACATAAAATCAGGACATATGCATTGAACTGGTGATATAAAGTGATTTATTTTCCCCTTTTCAGGTGGTTTCCCTGAAAGGAAATAGTGGAATAATCTTATACCACATAAATGTCACTGGTAATATATTAGGTGTGCAAGGACCAGAGGAATTGGAGGAATACTAGCTAATCTCACATGTGAAATCTTTACCCAGCACATTAATCTGTAAGCATAGTTATATTTGCTGTAAATAAAATGCTATGTGAAAGCATCATATTTGAGAAATACCCACAGCATCAAGAGATGTAATTGGACTTTCAGAAACAGAGGAATGTTCATATAAGGTTTCATGTCTTGTTCCCCTCCACCAACCGTTGTAAGCCATTTGTTTCTTAGGAACTATGTTAAATCTCAGGCACTCTATGGCACTACTTGTGTCAACCACCTCAGTATAGATTTGGTGTTAAAATAGTATCACCTTAAGTGCTTTGAGCAGTCATACTTATCATGAGAGGCTCCTGTGAAATGAGCTTGTTGGAAGCAAAGAGCCTGGAATAGGGAATAAGTTAGTTGCCTGCCATCAGCCCTCCTTTGACAGCATGCTCAGATTGAATTCTAGTCTGGCAGTGTGGTAGAAATATACAGCTGGCTTGTCTAAAAGTGTTCACAGCCACTGTTTTTAGCAAACAGCTCTGCTGGGGAAGAGGTGCCATTAGCAGAGCAATGATCCTGCAAACAGCTCTCTTCTTGTAAGACATCTCCCCTGTTGATCTCTAAAACATTTTTATTTAAAAAAAAAAAGCAGGGTGGATTTAAAAATAACAAGAAAGAAAAACTTTTTTCCTGTTAGGAAGTCATTACCTTGAAAAAATGGGAATTATTGCATTCCTACTGTTAAGAGCTTTAAACATGTTCTGCTGCTGGGTGAGCTAGCTGTGCCCAGGTACCAGCAGACACATCTTGTTGTTCCTGTGCTCTCTGGGAGTGGCTGTCTTGCAGTCCGAGAGTCATTTGTTGGGGTGTTTCTGCTTTGGCTTTCATGGCTTCCTTTCTGTTCATCCTGTGCCTGGGTGGAGATTGCCATATACTACCCTGATGTGCTTGGGGAAGGAGCATCTTGTCGGCTCTGCTCCTTCCCTCCTCACTGTGCGTCATGGTATCTGGCATTTTTACGAGCACAGAGAAAACAGAACCAGGACAGTCCTTTGTTTCAACTTGTATTGTTGTCAGGCTGTCAAAGGGGGTTTCAAAATATCCTGTCAATTAATCTCATTGAAACTACTGGTGAAGGTTCAACTAACTGTGTCCTCGCAGCTCTGTTAGTTAATTCATTTCTGATTTGGAAATAGGTTAGTGGCAGTGGCAAATGCAACAGAAAAGGTAAAACTGTGTGATGGCTCATATACTTCAAGCTAGGTAGTCTTCTGCTAAAGAAAAGCCAGGATACTTGATATCAATATTTTGACCCTTAAAACCTACGTGTCATATTCATAAGGTGATTTCATTGCTATCCATCCACAACCTGCTTGGTACGGAGTTGATTATTCAGCGCCTATTTGACAAGCAGGAACTGAGCAGGGAGACTTTCCTTATATAGTATTGGTAAAAAAAGATTAAATTGATGGAGCATCCAGGCTGCTAATCCAACACTTAGTCATTGCAAGATTCATCAGTTTTGGTTTCTGAGACCCTGGCTTCCTATGGATAGTGCTAAACTTAGCATTCAGCTTAATTCCTTTTTCATTCACCCTCAGCCCCCAGTGAAATATCATTGCTCTCCTACTGGTTCATTTGGCAGCATGAAACAGCAAAACGATCCACTTTCAGAGTAAGTATTTTAATTTTGGATTGCTAATAACTGTAGCGCATTCATGACATGGTGATGTGAAACTGTCTGTGATCTCAGCAAGCCATAGAAACCATCAGTGTTTTGTGAGTTTACCAGAGTGCTAACCTGGCATTTCCACAGGAATTTCCTGCTCCCTTTTTAGAATAGGATTTCAAAGATGACAGGTACTCATTTTTAGAAACAAGCTTGGCAGTGACTAAAGGGACTTCTTTTGTTTGGGAGGGTGGCGAGGGGAGGCTGTTTCACTCTATGTCCTAGACCGAGGAGGAGTGCTGCAGGTCTGTTGTTGCTACCTGACAGCCAGCCTGAGAATGCAGTGCTCTTGCTCGGACTATGTCAGGCTTCATTCATGCTTGTGAACCTCAGGGATGTGGTTTGCAGAGTAACTTGAATGAAAGGAGGTATTTTCCAGCAGAGGTTCCTAACAGTCCTTTCTGAAATAAATAGAATGGCCAATGGCTCTCAGAGCTGCAATTGGTGAGACACAGTGCATTTTAGAGAACGTAATGATGGTTTTTACCTTTTTTTTTTTTCTACTACAAAATATTATCAGCATTGAAGTATTTTGTCAAGAAATACTTCACAAGTATCACAAACACCGTTTAATCTCCCCACCCTCCCAAAGAAGCTTATATTTGTTGTGGCTGTAAAGACTGGCAATTGAATTGGCTGATGCACATAAATGTTTCTTAGTTGCTTATTGACCATTCTTCAGTAGCTTTTTCCACATAGAGGCCAAGATGTTTCTACTTGGAAACATTTTGTGAGGGTAATACATATTTATATCAGCAAGAATTGTTAGATACTCCTCAGCAACTGCCTTTTATAATGTTTAATTCATTCTCTAACCTCAAGCCAATATAAAAGCATTTCTCAAGAGCATTAAACCTTGTAATGTTGCAAGCAATTGCATAAATGCACCTTTTCAATGATGACATCTGTTGCCATTTGCTTATACATGCCTGTACATCTGTAGCAACAGAGAGGCAAAGGTGCCTCCCAAGGGCTATCTGACAATGCACTGTCACGGGCGCGTACAAACATGATGCGCTGGCTGTGTGTGTCCTCTTGGCATTAGACCCAATGCCAGAGTATGAAGAATGAAGACACTTTCACTAGGACAAAATCTGATTTTATTTTTTTTTTTTTGTAACAGCTGTGGAAGATCATATGGACTCTTGTTAGCTTCTAGTATTGTCTTGATACATAACTTTATACTGTTTCTGTAAAATGTAAACTTGGTCCAGAAAGCTCCGATTCCAGTGTGTCACAGGTTTGAGTTACAGTTGACTTCCACATAGTTCCTGTATGTAATATGTCTATTCGTGCATTTTATATCAAGTTTATAGACAGGAAAGCAAAACAAGAAAGAATACAATGTGATAGGTGGTATAGAGACTGGCAGTCTCTTGATGCAGGGAGGGGCCAAACCATATCACGTTGGACCAAACAGTGTATTTCAGTGAGAATCTGTTTCTCCACATGGAAGTTGAGGTTAATAGGACTGATCTCTTCTGTGAAGTACTGTAGTATCTACTGATGAAAGAAATAGGATAACATAAGCTGCTACATTTTGAGGCATAATTTCACTCCACAGTTTTATAAGTGTTTCATTTGCCTTACTTTTCTGACTATGTAAGTTCTGCTGAGGCATAAGCATCTTTAAAGGAATAGATGTGATAGATCGTTAATTACAAAATTAAATTTCACTGTTCCAAGCTTATTTTTCCATTAGCTCAAGCACCTAGTAAACACACAAAATGTGTTCCTCAACAAACGAGTTCTTGGAAATTTTCATGTTGCAACCAAGAGACTTGTACTTTACTTCAGAAAGGAACAGCAAATTGCATCTCCCCAGGCTAAAAAGAGAGAAGAAACCTTTAATTGCTTTTTTCATTATGTAAAAAATGGCCTTAAATCTTCTTAAAGAATGTTTTTACTCAGTTTCAGCATAAACAGAATCTTGATCTGTCAGTATATTTGGGTTTTTTTGTGTTGTTGTTTTTCTTTAAAGCAGAGGAGGATTGAAGTAGAATAATTATGTCCCAATACACAGAAATTGGAACTTTAAGTACTATGTAGTCACAAACAAGTGATATGAAAGGGGAGTCATCCTGTTTCCATCAGAAGTCCTGGCTGACCTAAACCCTTATTTCTTTAGAGATAGTAGAAATGAAGTCTGCTGTTAACGTTCGTTGTGTGAATCGTATCTGTGAAATCATGTGCAGTTGAATAGTGTTTTAGCAAGTATAGCTACAGAGGAATGTAGTTAGAGTAGTTGGGAGGAAAAAATTTTGTCTACTAGAGCTGTTGGGGGGGGATATCAGCTGGAACATTTTTATAATAAGCCTTTTGTCAGGGCTTTTATAAAGCCATAGCAAACAAGCTAAGTGTGACACACAAAATCACAGCCAATTCAGATTGTTTATGTAGGAGCTCTGAACAAATGCAAACCTGAAATGCCTGTGGATGCTTAAGTAACTAACAAATCCACCTGAAAGTGTTGCTTCTGGGTAACATATAAACCCATTAGACTTATATTAATTGTGTTGCAAATAAAGACATTCGAGTAGATTTTCTAATTGCTCAGATAGGATGTACTGTATGTAGCATTCAGTTATTCAAAGGAAGACCAGAACTTGAGGGCAGTGACACTGCGTGTGGGAAAGGCAGCAAAATGAAAATCTGCTGTGGATATATATTTTAGGGCTAATTGAAAGTTAATTCATGTTAAGATAGATGGATGACTTGGTTTACTTTTGTATGTTAAAGCTGCACAAATGCTGACTTGGGCCTTATTGCAACATTTGTTTTTTGGATAGTGTTGCTGATCCATTTTTCCTTGTCTAGTTAATGATTATGCTAATAGTAAGTCTTAATCCATTTCCTAGGAAGGATTTGATCTACAACTTAAATTTGGAAGATGCATAAATTCTGATCACCTTAATGACATTTGTTTAGCTTAGTTCAGTCTTGCTGCATGCCACCAGGCTCTATTTCAATACAGTATTTTAACATATAGTGGTTAAAAACCCCTACCTCTGAATCAGGTCTAGAATATTGCCTCAGCTGACCACAGTCTGAACTGAACTTTAATAACCCGATGCCTGATAAAACTTTACTGTGTGTTGGAAAGTCTTTCTTCAAGTTTTCATGTTATTACTTAGTAAAGTGTTCAATTCTCTTTGCTGCTAAGCAGTGGTAATAGTACAAGACTTCAAGTGAAGAAACTAGTCCAATTATTTTTGGGAGCATTCTGGGTCCATTATAAATAGAAGATATAAGATTGTTAGATTCATTATAGCATAATATCTTTTCCCATCAGAAGCACTGGAAAACAGGATAGCTCTGGCAGTGCACATTTTGCACTGAGAAACTGTCAGGACCTAGGAAAAGATTGTTTGGAAAATGGTACCTAATTTTAAAAAAATGTAATATTTTTCCCCTAGGCACTGGTAATAATATCTTCATGATCCAGATTTTTTTTTTCTTAACCATTTCAGTTCCCCTTTCCCTTCTCACATTGGTGTTTTCTGAATGTACTGCTTTAGACAGAGTTCTCAGTTATAAACAAGTTGCTGTTTTTAAAGTATTTTTACTATTCACGTTTCCAAAAGTGATTCATTTTTTGTCAAGGCCCCAACTCTTCTCCCTGTCTCTGAGGGCTTGCATGTTGGATTTTTTTGTTTGTTTTTTTTTTTTGGGGGGGGGGGAGGATGAGGTTAAGGTGGGGAGGAATTTCATTAAGCACTCTGTTCAGATGAGTCAGGGAAAGAGGATCTTACAGCATTGTTCAATAAAATGGGATCTGGATGTTCTACCTCATTTTGAATCATTAATTAGCAGTAATTTGATGAGGACTAGTTGCCATAAACAGACTTCAGGATTTTCTTATTTATCTTTTTGAGTGATAACTTTTTAAGCCTATTAGCCAGCACTGACTTCTATTAGATGTACCCAATTGTCCCAATTGTTTGGTCCCAGCCTAATCTACAAGCATCATTACACTGATGAAAGCGTAATCAATTTTGATCACTAGCTCTATAGGATAACTGATAAGATATTCCCATGCCCATTCTGTAAATGGCAGCATAAAGGTAGTAGTTTAGATAACTGTGTTGTGTGGGAGACCCCGAATGGGTAGATGATACCGCTGAAGAGGTATATCTTGGTTTAAATTAGGTCTCCACATGTTTAGTTCAGGATGTCACGATTCTTGTTAGCTGTCTGGATTTTGGATGTCTTATTACAGTTCTTGAGGTGGAACTGGTTAATCCTTTCCATTCAAATGTAAAATGTCTGTGTATTTTTTTAAAGACAATTTTTTCCTTGTGAGGGAATTTTTCTAGAGTTTGTACCTTTCCCAGCTAGGAGGGTGCAAACCTCATGAGCTGGGGTGCTACTCTTTTTATAATCATTTTTAAGTGTCTGTCATGGAAACCATTAATTCTTCAAACACAAAATTGCATTGAAGAAATTAAAATGTAGTATTTTGTTTCCTGACTTTAATTTGTTTAGCTCTAACTTTCAGATGTTTAAATAGGAAACAGGGAAAACAGGAAACCAGAGTTTGAGAACCAACTGTGATAGTGCAAGATCATTGGTACCTTTTCTATTCTGTTGGGAATAATCTGTTTGGTTGGTCACAGACAGCCTGATGCTGACAGTCATGAAAGTAAAATTGGTACTGCTGTTGAGGCACCTCTGTGCCTCAGAGTAGATGCTAGCACAGCTGGGTGCTGGGCAGCTCTAGTAGTCTGCTTTTGCGACCTGAGCTAGAAATTCTGCTCCTTGCTATGCTGTGTAATACAGACATGCCAACTTGCTCCCAGGGTACACCTGAAGATGGGGTTTTGTGGTACGGCAAAGCCAATCCAGCATCTAACTGCGATAAAAAAGGGTAGTTTCTCTGGCTTGTTTGTACCGAACTGGCTGCAGTGAGCCTGCTAAACCAGTGAAAACTTAGATTTGTACGTGTAAGGAGTATTTGCCGTTTAGCTTCCAGCCTGTAGAAAGGAGATCATGAGAACCCATGGCCAGGGATGGAGGACAGGAGAGCAGGGCTCCTTTTGGTGGCACCTTGCTACTAGGCTGTCTTAGGTAGAGGTAAAACTGCTCTTGAAAGGCTTTGCTCAGAGTGCTTCAGCAAGATGTGAAAGTTGCATTTAACAGCTTGCCTTTTTTCTTAACTTGGTGTTTTCTCCATCCTCTATCTTTTAGCAGCTCTTACACATAGTGCTCTGAGAAGATCACAAACTGAAGAACTGGCCTTGGAGCCATTTTTTGACAATATCGGTTTTATCCTCATACAATTCCTGCAATAGGGGCTGATTAGGGGGTGTGTGTATCCAGAACAGTATGATAAACTGCAGGCTATGGGGCAACTAGATGACTGTCGTCTTTGTAGCAACCCTTGTCAGGGCAAGTTACAATACACGTGTGGATAATATTATTTTTCTGCAAATAATCAGGCCCATAACCTTGACTGATCTAGTAGATTGTCTGAAATTGTCAGATCCAGTGTCACTTAAGACCAGGTCTACACTAGAAAAGGTTTGCTGGTAGACTTCTGTTGTTAGCTTCTCTTAGGTTTCAACCAGTAAAAATCTTTCTGTATGTAAAACTCTTCTTGCGCTGCAAACAAAAGCATTTATTTGGGCTATTTGGCAGACTGTTTGTTGATTAAATCCTTTTTACCTCTGTGTACTTTACTTCTTACCATAAAAGCCTTATACTTAGACAAGGTCTGAAATGCCAGGTAGCTGAATTTCCTTCTAATAATAGCTATGATGCATCCTTAAAGTCCCATGTCAGGGGGTCTGCTAGTTCTTCCTCCCCCCTCCAAAGATGCAAGTGACATTTGTTAGTTCTTAAGGTTATTTACAGCATGGGGAGTAGAGCCCCCCTGAAAATGCAAGTAGCAGAGCTATGGTATTTATGCTCACAAATGGAGAAGGGAACTCTGTTAGCTACGATGCCATGATCTGTAATTGTAGCATATCCCTGGGCGCGTCCCAGAAGCAATGCTGTTGACTTTGTGGTCCTGAACTGGGAGCTTGCCTCTCTTGTTGGAACAGCTCTGTTTGTTTTCCTCACCTGCACGAGAGCTGTAGGTGTGCAGAGAAAGTTGTGACTCGAGCTGTGCAAACTAGAGAAGGAACTTTTTCATGGACAAGGGTGGGGGGGAAGCACAAAAAAACACCCTAACCCGCAGATTTTCCTTAAATTGTTTTCTCACTGTCTCAGCCTGAGTGGAATAAAGGCTCCAGTTGCAGGAAGAGCTGGGGATTTCTAGGCATTTTATACAAGCTGAACTCATGATGCTGTTTTAATAGTCTATCGGAGATGACTCAGCCAGCTCAGACTGTGTAAAATCATCAATTATTTATTTGTAAGTTTTGTGCATTGCTGGTCTGTGGACATCATTAAGTCTGGATGAAGAATTACTGTGGAAAGGTGGTGCTTTGCCTCTCTTGCAACATCATTAAAAATATTCAAGTAGAGGTTGTAAACAAGGATGTTTCCTCTAGGGCAATTGCAATCTGAGCATTTAAGGGACTATTCCTAATTTAGTTTTCTGTGCTCATTCTTTCTGCCTAACGCTTACCTAGCCAGACAGCAATGCTTGCAGTCACAGTTAAAAAGACCTAAATTCATCCACATGTAAATTTTTGCTTTGGGTATTATGGTGGCTTGGTTTCCTTAATAATTCTTCCCTGCTGTTGCACAAAATCGTGTTACTCGGCTATGACTCACTGGATTTCTGTTCACGTGTCATTTTGCAATTTGAAATGAAATGAGATCAAAGGGTGCATTCTCTCTTCTGTCCTGTGGTGTAGGTACTATTATGATTTGCAATTTTTAAGGGGTGATGGGGGATTTTTTTTTTTCCTATTTTGGGAGTGATTTTGCAGTTATAGCCATGATGTGTTTGAGGAGAGGTTTGTAAAAGTGCTACCCTTTTATTTAGCTAACTGATGCAGTTAGAAAAAACAGTAGCCTGTTTTCTGGGTGCAGTGGGTCCTTCTACAGGGTCCGCAAAAGCCAATAAGTTGATATTAGTAGCTGCAGACAGTATTCTTTTGCCAAGAAAATTCATGCAAGCCTAGCTCCTCTGAAGTGGGATCCATATACGCAGGAAGTGTAACACACTTCCCTATGTTCTTTATCTGCAGCTCTTTTTCTATATACTTTCACTTTTAACAGAGCATCTCTTGTGTAAAATAAGTGGAAGTTTAATCCTACTCTGAGCAAATAGGGAGCATTCTGCTCAAGTGATGATACCCAGTCTGTGCCAGATCTTGGTGTTACAGCTAGGTCTTCAAAAACAGTCTAGTGTCTTCCACGGGATTGTTTTTACATTATTTCTTGCATCTCTGTCAAGTATTTTAGTCTGTCATCTGTCAATAAGACTCATCATAGCAGGCAAAAATACAACAGTACCTGGAAATGATTGTCTCTGTTTCAGGATGGCACATAGAGTAAGACTAAGCTTCAGTAATATTATCCTGTGCAGCAAAAGGCAAACAAATAAAAAAAATTCCAAAATCAGGGATCTGGCTTATTTTCTACTGCATCCAAGATGACTAGTAGGTAACTCAGCCATCAGGCAGTATTTTCTTAGTTTTGACACTGTATTTGGGACCAAATTCAGCTCCCATTATGTAGCATTAAAATGATACTTTGCATATGCTGCGTATGGGTGTTTGTAGAAAAGAAACTCTCTAGAGGATTTTATAGTACCCTGAGACTTAGAGATTCTAAATAGTGGTGCATGACTGATGGATTTGAAATATGAAGATATCTGAACTATAAATTGGTAACGCTAATGCCTTTGAGCAATTTCACATGTACTGTGCAGTCTACTCCTAAAGGGAGAAGGCTCTACACTCTCCAGCAACTTCACAACTTCAGTCAGGCTTTGCCAGGGATGCTCCTTGGTATTGTGCTAGGTTAGTGAATGCTGTAAGGGATCTCGGCCTTACCTCTGAGTTTTGGCACTAGGAGCTTGACTTTCCAAATTTGATGTTGGATTAACGCTAGGAGGCTTTTTCATACAGAGTAAATCTCACTGTTTCCCCCTCACCCCCATTTAACTTATGCTAGTGAACCTAAAAGAAATTCACATTTGGGAGAAGCTGAAAAAGTAATCAAAACTGATGTTCCCAAAATGAATGGAGTGACTTGGGAAAATTAGGACAATATTGTCAAAGAGCAAGAGGAGCTATTTACTTTCTAAGTGTGCTTTTTTCCCCAAGCCTTCACTGTGACAAAAGCTCATCAAAATGTGCATAATCAAGTACTTCCAATGAATCACCAAATGCCATGAAATGTCGTAGCAAAAAATTGTTCCTGGGATACTCACTGAAAACATTCTGCCTGCTGATTTCCACTGCTAGGCATGTCTCAAGATAGAAACATGAAGTGGAGCTGTGGAAAATGGACTCCCACCTTGTGTGACATTTGCTTTCCTTCTTTTAAACAAAAACAAACAAACAAGAAAAAGGCATTACTGTCTACCATGAAGAAGGTTGTGCTGTCAAAGGGGCTGGTTCTTTCATTCTGCATCACTGACCATCCAGGAAGGTGGAGAAGGATCCCAGAATTGGTCCTCTTAAACTGATGTCATTCTAGTGAGAAGCTGACCATTAATACTTTTGCACTGATGTAAGCTTGATGTTTCATGCTCGTGATACAGATTAGTAAGTTTTTGCTGAAAAGCCAAACAAGGATCACTTATTAGCAAGCAGTATAGTGAAACATTACTGCGGTGACTTACAAAGAGCTACCTGTCATTGCTTTTCATAATGCTCCTAATGTCATTTAAAATCAGTCAGTGTTCTTTCTGCAAAATTTACCATGTGTGTGATTTCAAGGACTCTCCATTTAAGTCACATTTTGCTTGATTATAACTCAGACTTACCCTATTGCACAATTCATGATTTGTTTTGCTTTTACAAGAAACACAAAACCTCAACCCTTTCTCTTTCTCTGCGGGTGATTTACTCTAATGCTGTTGATTGTTCCCACTCCAGAGTCTTTCCAGTCTGCTGCTACTGAGCACCTTTATGGGCGCAGCTGCTTTGTACATGTGTATACACATGGTCTCTCACTCTCATTTCATTAGCTCACCATGTTGCAGGACTGCTACAGGACAGCTTGCTCCTTTAATTACCTCCATTTGCTAGTCAGGCCCAGGGTTTGTGTCCTAGCTGGAGAGATGATCAGAGAGGCTGCCTCTCAGAGAGCGAGAAGACTGGCAGAGGTTATAGGGTCTCCTAGAGGCCTTCAGGGTGTGAGGGCCAAGCAGGTCTCCATGGGTATGTTGATAGATCTAGCAATAAGGTTGGTGGCTTTGAAGGGTGACTCTTGCAGGGCTTGGGGGTTGTTTGCATTAGTGGTGTTTGAGAGTGTAAACGTAACCTAGCCAGCAGATCAAGGATCAGGAGCACTGAGGAAGAAGCCGGAGGGGACAAACTATGGTGATGGCCTGTTGGTCCAGCATGTGCAAAAATGACATATTTCGTGTGGCGTTGCTACTGGAATTCCTCATCTTGTTTTCTTTGGCCTTTTGTGCCTGTACCTGCCCTCAGAGACCTGGGTACTTGTGCAGCAGCATGTTTGCTGTGATCTCCGGTCTTGTCAAGCTTTTCACAGCGCTATGTATTTAAAGGATGTAGTTTTCCATCAGTGCTGTAGAGTGGCACCAAAACAGGTCTGTGAAGGGAGACTGGAAAGCAGCAGAGTAACATTTTTCATCTTCTTCATACTGAGAGCAAATAAGAGTACCAATGAGGGTATTTCTAGCTGAATCCAAATGTGGCAGCTGTTTTGGGGGGAATTCTGTATCACAGTTGCTTTTCTCTAAGTTTTCCTGTCTCAGAGGATCAGTAAACAAGTGATACTCCATTCACAGGGAGGATGAACGTAGCTTGTACCTTTCTAAATCTGACACCCTTGCAAATGTAAAGCAACACCTATGTGTTCAAAGAAACTAAGAACAACCCCAAATCTTTCTGAAATCTGGGCCATATGTGTAAAGGCCCAAGTAAAATGGTTTTGCCTCCAAACAGTGTCCAAATCTCCCTGTATCCATGCCCTCTCTGATCATTAGCGTGCCTGACCCTTCCTGTCTGAGTGTACGGCAGCAGATGCTGTCAGAGGAGCTGGCTGGGCAGCCTGGAGCCTGGTAGAGACCAGTTGCATTTTATCTTCTCTGCGTTGCCTCTTGCTTCAGCTCCTGCAGCATTTCAAAAGGGCAGGCTTAATGAGCTGTAAGGGGGGGTGATATTCAAACAAATCTTGAGAATATGTTTTCAGCCACCTTCAGCTCTTGAATGAAAAACTTTTTTTTTTCTTTCCTCAAATCCAGGGTGAGTATTACTTTATTGCCTTACGTTGTCTTTAATAGCACAGCTTATGTAAACGTCTTTCAGTAGTGCACAAAGGAAAACAGTTAACAAGGATTACATCTTTCCACTGACTTGAAATGAGTATTAGGCTTTAAAATAATATCTGGTTTTCCTTCCCTCAGAGTGGGGATCAAAACAAACAAGCGAAAACCCAGGCACAAAACAGTCAATTTCCCATTATAACCAATTTGGGAATTAGTTACTTGCCTGAGGCTTACAAGGCCAAAAGTGAATTCAGTTATGCTAAGTATTTTTCCCATGTTGTGTTCAAAAGTGCATTAATCCCCCTCACCAAAACCTAGTAGGAAAATGAACTCTCACCTTTCATTTTCTCTTTCCTGCTCCATCTTCCATTGTTACGGGTTTTTTTCCTCCTCTCAGTGGGCCAAATCCATAGAGAAATGAGGAAAAATGAGCCCAAGTTTCTCTGTGAAATTGTTCTCATCTTTTTTTCTCTGGGTTGACTTTTCAAACCTGGTCGGACCCAGAAGTGCTTTTATTCCTCTTGTTCTGTGTGAGGGGACCCAATTGTTTCTGGACCTACGTGTCCAAGCCCTGTTCACAGGGCCAATGTTTTTGGGTTTGTGTGGTGGGTTTTTTTTTTGTTTACTGGTGGGGAGTAAAATGGGTGTTTGGTTGTTTTGGTTTGTCTTTTTTTTCCTCTTGGGTGGTGGGTAGTACACCTTCACTTCTAGTAGTACTAGTCAAAGTAGAAGATGCCTCCTGCAATCTGAATGTCACCACAGTGACCTTCATTTGTTTTCCTCTTCTTGCTCAGGTTTTTCCTCACTTCTGTTGTGTTGTTTTTCTTTAACCTACTGGCCTTTATGGGTGCTGTTTCAGTCAACAATTTTTGATCTGAGTGAGCCTTCCTTTTTTGCTCTTTCATATATTTAATATTATGTAGATTAAACAGAAAGCTGCAGACTTCTATCTCGCTGTACTTATAAGCTTCAAAATTAGTACAAACTATTTAGAAACCTAAAAAATGAAGGACCTAGCATATGGAGCAATGTGATGTATTGAAGTCAGCTTGCACATACTGTCCAATTGGCAAGCTGCTGTTTTTTGTCTCTAAGCAGTTTTTTTGCCTTCTAAGGGATTATTACTAATGTAAACGCTGACACTTGCTCTAATTCTGCATGACTATGTATTATTCTACTTTTGCTTTGCGAGCTCTGCTAGAGAGAGGCTGGGATGTGTGAACATAGAAATTGCATTAAAGGTTCAGATTATGTTATTTCTGATAATGAAACTAACTCTTGACCTCATTGATACGTTTTATCATGAGATTTCATAGACAAATTACACAACTTTCCACCTTGAAAAGATCAGGGATACACAACTGTTATTTCAGCAAGGTATGCTTCGTGCTGGCTTGAGTCTCATAATGCCGGCTTTCTTGTACATTATCATGTCTGTTTTCTCTCAATATTTAGTAAGCCATATTAATTTTTCTCTTTTATGTGTTTGTGGAGCATGTGGTTTTCAAGTGTTGAACTCTCTACTCTGAAGAGAAATGGTATAGAAACAACTTCAGTTGCAAGGGGTAAACAGTGTGTTTCTAGCCAGTTCCCTGGCTAGGCACAAGATGTTGCACTCGCCTTTAGTCAGTAGCTTAATGTGTGTCCTGGCAATGTCTCAATCTGCTTATACCCAAATAACATAAGCATTTTTAATGCATATTTATATCTCAGTCCTCTGGAGGAGAGCTTTAAAGCTGGTATCTTGGTTAACTAAGAAGTGTATGTGTTATATGGGTCCTGTGGAGGGGTGATTTGACTCTCGAACCCAAGGAAAAATTAATGCATAAGAATAAGTGGATCCCAAATGGACATCTCTGGGGTTGAATCCCAACAGGTAAAGCTGAATGAATGTATTTGTATTTGCAAACTGACTCAGGCAGTCCAGTCTCCAACTGGTGGCAATCCTGTATGGAAATGTCAGCCCACCTTCAGCCTGATGTAAGAACAGGGGGATGAAGATGCTGTGGAGAGTTTAGCTGAGCTATGCTGACTGTTTTCAGAGCTGATAATATCTCAAAGGAGAGAATCATTGAACAGAGTATCCATGACAGAGTGTATTAAAGTGCAGTTAAAAAAATAGGATTTGGGGAGAGAGAGGGATGTATCTGTCGGTTCTAATGTCTTCTCACATTTGCAGTTACCTCTACTATGGAGATGTACTTTGCTTCATAATAAAGTAGTATGCCAGAACTAAATATAATGTTTCCTTACTGACCATAACAGATCATAGCTACTGTCTTCAGTTGGAGTACTTGCAGGTATAGCAAGACACTCTGTATTCCCTCTTCTATATAGTTAAACCAGCAAAATCCACAGTGGATATGTCAACTTTCTCATCTATATTTATTTAAAGATCAGAAACCATTGCAACTTCCTCTACCACAGAACATTAATTAACTTCAAGTTACGGTTTTCAAATAAACGTTTCCAGATGAATTGTCAGATGGTTTTATCTTATGACATTGGGGGTAACGTGGTTGTCCATGACTCTTACTTTCTGTACTAGTGCCATCTGGTGACTAAATGTTATTATGGAGTCCTTCTTTCTGCAGCTGGAAGGATGCAGGATGGATTTGGCTAATGACTATAAATTCGAGGATCAGGAGACGCCCCTTATGAGGGCACCTTGGATCTTTGCAGAGGGATCAAGTTAATCATCCATTTCTGGTAAAAGCAGTCCTGAGACTGATGCTTTAGAGAGGCTATTCATCTACAGTGAATTAATTTTAATGCTGGAATGATTAGTTGAACTACTGAACTACTACAGTTCATAATCTGTCAGAGCTGAATAAGCTGCCTTCAAGGTAATTTGGGCTGAGGCAGCAATATGGTGTTAGAATCAGTGGTCATCACCTTGAATTTCAGCTTGTTGCTGTCAGGCAGCAGGTTCAAAGGATGGACTCCTTGCTATACGTCTGCATTATGTTTTTGTTATAGGAGACAACCCTTTAAGCCCTTTCAGACTCTTATTACTTGACTCATCAGTTAATAATGCACTGCCCTTTTAGTGGATACCACATATATGTTTTGCTCACTACGTCTTTGCTAAGGTCATTTTTGGGTGTCTAAAGATGACTAGATTTTAAAGAAGAGGTCTTCCCAGAACATGTTCCAAAATGTTTTGAAATTCTTTTTAAATAGGAGACTAAAATAATCTCAAGTTTCCCAGCATCTGAACTGAAATATTGTGTTCTTATTTTTTTTTTCTAAGTACTTGTGGCATAAAGTAGTGCTTTGCCATCATGTTAAAATGATGGCTTGGCTTGTAGCACTTCAGCATGCCCAGTAACTGTTATCAGCACCTCTATCTCCTCGCTGTTATTCCTGCTGTACTGCACTGCATTAATTACATAATGGCTAGGGGGACAAGAGAATAAGGTACCTGATAAAGGATGAGTCCAGCAGAAAATGAAGAGAGTTAGAAACAGTAACTTCTGCCTTCATCTCCAGAGCTGGGGTTTCAAGGGTCCGCATGAGCTACCAAACTGTTTGCCATAACGCTCACAAAACAGCGCTGGTGATGAATTGTTATGCTCTTGGCACCTGAAATTTCACCTTTGAAGTTGCAAAGAGAAGTCAGCCTTGGGCTATGTTTTACCTGGTTTGGGTCTGGGGTTGGAGCTGTGTACAAAACCAAACCAACCTGTTCTCACAGCGTAACTGAAACCCCACAGGCTTTGCTGGACAGCTGAAGCTGTGAGACTGGGGTTTATTCTGACTGCTTCATTAATCCTTTCTTTTTGTCTTCAGGGGAAATAACAGACTTTGACAGTTCCAGGAAAATAAAATATATACGTGGAAGATATGTGTATAATAAACTGCGGATAACAAGCACCTGCTATGTTATTATGGAACTTGACAATGTATTGTAAGAAGTGACATCTCTCTCCATTAAAATTTTGAGAATAGCAATTTCTTGCTGGAAAAATACCTATGAGTTTATAGATGTATATTGTGCAAGTACATATATGACTGTAGGAGTATGCACGTGCACACACACTCCTAGGAAAGGCCCAGAATTTCTGAGAAGAAAGCCTGCGTTGTCAAGGGCAGATACTCAATGCTTTCTGAAAACTCCTTCAAAACTCCTCAAGCTGAAGAGTCTTGGTCTGCAAGCACTCAAAATCTTTTTGCATCTCTGGAAATTCTTGGCCACAGATTCATAGGCTCCATGCCTGAACAGGAATTGTGAAAACCATATATAGCATCTTGTATTAGTAGGTATGTGTTGTTTCAGCAGCGTGGAACCGAAATAGAGACCCATTGAAGCCTGGAAAAGGTGTCAACTGGCGAGGATGCTCTGTTGGCCAAAGTTGTGTGCTGAGTTCAAAATTAGAACTGTTTACTTCCAAATCTAGTTTGAATGTAGCCCAGGATAATGCAATAGGTATGACCATAATAGGATTCCTCAGTTTTCTATCATTTTATGCTAAAATTCAAGAGAGCTTTCTATTAGTTTTGTACAGTGTTGCTAAGAAATCTAGCAGATCAATGAGAATACCACTTATCCAAGAGGGATGTACTATGTTTCTTGCTTACAATCATTCTTGTCAGAAGTTTATCATCTTTCCTTAAAACATAAACAGTGCTTACTGGGTTTAAATCAAAAAGCATGATTTTAAGAATGTATTCAAGTGTGCTGCTTAAGGCATTACAATGGGATTTTTATTGCATGCTCTATACCGCAGCTTAGTCTGATCTTAATTTCTTTGTCCTTCTGGCTTATTTGGATTATAGAGGTATAGACAGAGTCTTCAGGGGTTGAGGTTTTTTGTGTGTTTTGTTTTTTGTTTTTTTTTTTTACCATTGTGTTATAGCTATACATTAGGTTTGTTTTTCAGTTGAAGGCCATTATAAGTAATGGTTGGGGAAAAAAAACATCATGTTTGTTGAACAGATCTTGGTGTCTTTTGTATACTTATTGAGAGGACTTTGTGAATGATAATGCAGTGATATTCAGTCACTTCTGACATACTGAGAATGTTAGAATTCTTTTTCAGATAATATGATGTGAATAAGCACACTGAAGAGTCCTGAATAGCCATCAATTTCATTAAAATATACTGGCTTGATGTTCATCATCTTTGTGTGCAGCTGCAGAATTTTGGATTTGTTTACTCTGTCCTGGTTTCACCAATCTGCACATATTTTGCATTGTGCTGAGTAATAAGAAAGGAATTAAACTCCTTTCTTGAATCAGACTTTGGATCTGTTGTTACCACGGCATTCATTAGCATTTGACTTGAGATGTGAACCTGTAGTCATCTTCTCAGAGGCTTCTTTGCTTTGGATCCTGAGGTTCTGAGCTGCAATCTTGAACCTAAAACTATGCAGAGAAATCAGATGTAGGTACTTTCTGACTGTGCTTTATTTTAAGTCAGGTCTATCAATCAAGTTTGTATTTTGAAACTCCTAGTATTTAAAAAATTTCTTGTGGCACCAATGTATGGAAACACGAGCCTACAATGCCAAGAAGGAGTTTTGTTGCAATACAACACTACAGAATTATTTGCTGGAGGAGCTGGGCTGTGAAAACCCTGGTCTCAATTGAGAATTAATTAATTGACATTTGCCATTATTGAAAACAGCCTTAAAGATAATGGATTTATTTATGTTGACAAATCAAGGACACAAGATATTTTGTTTAAAGAATACAGTTCCCTAAGGCCTTGCTGCCCTGGCTTGGCAAAGACATGAAAGTAAAAATGCTTGTAGGTGACCCATGAACTTCCTCTCATTTCATGAAGATGCTTCAGCAATGGAGAAGCCTCAACTGAAAAAGGCAGTTGAAGGTGAGTAATTTAGAGGGCTAGAGAATCTGTCTTTCTACAACAGCCATAGCAGGAGACAAGATGCACTGAGTAAGGAGAGAAATTGCTGAGGCGCAGGGCTTAGGAGCAGCACAGGCTGGTGAGAGGTGGTTGGTCCCATTGACTATGGGACCTAAGGTCCCTATGTCTTTCCCTGGAGAAGACAGCCAATGCTGCTCAAGCAACTTATATCAGTATCTTTCCAGGTCATCTCCATAGAGGCAAAGAAGGGGTTAAAGTGTGGGGGAGAAATGCTGTTGGTCCTATTAGAGGCAGCCACCCCTGACAGCAGTGTTCATGATGCCCACCCTGTCCTGGTGGTGGCACAAGCCATGGCCCCAGCTCTCCACGCCAGCCCTGATGGACAGAAACAGTCCTGGGGCTTGCTCTTTTTCATCCCTCTGCTTCTTCACTCAGGCAATGGTCCTGGGAGAAGAGTAGGCCACTTCCAGGGTGGAGGAGGCGTGGAGGCAAGTATGTGCAGAAACAGGGTCCTTAAGGTAAAGTCACCTGTAAGTAAACAAGGTTAATGAGGGGAAGAGGGAAGAGATACATGTATACCCTTACTGTGATGTCTGAGACCTCCCTCATGCTCCCACAACCTTAATGGCCTTTTCCACTCTGAGCATTTGGACTGTGGAGACTCCAAATTCACAGGATCAATTAAGTGCAAGGTGTTAGGTAGAGGCTGGGCTGTCTGAATTTGGGCCTTTGTGCATCTGTGTCTGTTTCCTTCACAAAACAATAGGTATTTCTTGTCTGATGGCCAGGATTGAAGACAAAAGATACCACTGTGATGCAACAGTTACTGCAAGTACCTGTGATATTTTTATGATTCAGCTGCGAGCTATTTACCTGCTAGCCTTTGTCAGGGGTCAGTGGAAACACTACTGAAGTCCACAGGTACTCCATTTCTTAGCCTTTGCAGCAGGACCGCGGCGTGCCTGAGTGTGTAACTATCTAGCTGTTTGTACTATGAACAGTAACAAATCTCCAAGATAGTGTGTGAAAATGGTCATGGTCCTTTGGCACTGAGACTCCCTTGTGTTTTGGAAGAGGAGTGGGCAAAATCTTCAACTTGCTTTTATCCAGGCTGTTTGCACCCTACTGGCACAAAACAAACAAATAAAACAAAGAAACCCATCTTCTTAGGCATGATTAACTTTTTAAAAATGTCTTTGTTGGGCTGACAAATACCTATGAATACTGTAGGTATGAACACAAGGGTGTGACTCATTAGAGACTAACATCTTGTGGTTCAGAATAAATGAGCTGTGTTTTCAAAGCATCATCTTAGACATACTTTTTTTTCTAATACAGGCCTATCTAAGACTAGGAAACTCAGGCATCATCCAGAAAAGTGTTGTATACATGTTTATTTCTAGCTTAGGGCTTGATGATATCATCTTTATACATACATTCTTGAACTTTACTCATGCATTGTACATCATGTGAATGGAGTTGCTGAAGATGACAGTCAGGAACAAGAGTGTATGCTGCAACTCTGAACCTTTCTTAACTGTCAGATCTAATGAGGGGGGAGATCCTTTTCTCAGAGTTTGCCCAGAAGCTTGTAACTCATTTTCCATGACCCTTACGTGATGTGGGGACGTATGTTGTAGAAAGCCTTGTGTGGATATTTCACTTGAATGGGCCGTATCCCTCCTGCTTGCAAAGATTCTTTGGGAGGAGAGGAAGGTGCTTAGAGATGCAATACGTCTGTAGACTCAAGACCCATATTTTAATCCAGCGCCAGAGCAAACTAGGAGGTAGGATGTAATTTCAAATCACACATGGATAAGATGTGGCATGTTGGAACGACCATTCTCTTGACAGTCATCTTACACATAAGAAACACTTTTTCTTCTTGTGCAGACTGAAGAACGTGGCTTTTGCATCGTATCTCCTCTCGCTGTACATCACCTTGTTCCCATCTCCCACTGCCTAAAAATAGATAGAGCACAGAACTGTTTACATTAAAAATTACTTGCTTGTGAAGGGAAATGGACTGAGGATATACAAAAAGTTGTATCATCTGATTTACTGTCAGAGGCTAATTATGCATAAGGTCCCTTCCTTTCTTTTCTCCCCTTTCCCCCCCTCCAACCCCTTCCCACTGCAGAGTTTACAGTCCTTGAAATATTGTATGTCTTGACTGAGCATGGATGAGCGCAGAGGATGTCCTTTTCCTTGTGCATTTCTCAGTCACTATATTCAGCTGCCTGCTTTTATTAGAGTGCGTTGGCTGTGGCAATGTGGGATGGAGCCTGCGTCTGTCAGATGAATTTCGCTCATGGTTCCCTGAGGAATCATCAGGTCACAGCGAGCATCTGTAACAGACTGCTGTCCCTGCCGTGCTCACTCACCCCTGCTGGTGAGCAATGGAGAACTTCAATGACAATTAGAGGGGCATGGGGAGCTGTTGCTATTTTAAAAATATTTGCAGTATAAGTTATACGCATGAATAAAAAAAATTTGATGTATTTATACAAAGAAAGAATGAGAGCAAGAGTTTTAACCCCAGTTTTGAAGGTATGTCCCATTCTGGGTTTATTCTTCCTTTTATCCATGCATAACCAAATATTAACATGGGGAGGAGCTCCAGCAGATGAGAATGAGAGGGAGACAATTTCTGCCTGGCCCTGAGCAGATGTGGGGAACAGTTTTCTGTGGTGGGAATGCTCAGGTTCAATCCTGTTGTCTTTATCTTTCAAGCCAAGGGGTTTGAATTCCCTTCTTTAGTAAATGCCTTTATCACCAATGCTATAGGTGTTTCTTCTCTGTCGTATTAGGCACAGGGCTGCCTTTCATAGCTGGTAGGATGTTTTGCCCCCAAACTCATTAACACCCAAGAGACTTTTTTTTATCTGAAGTCTTAGGTGTGTTTCAGCAAAATGTGTAACAGGATAAAATCCTCTAGTCTTTCTGGCTGGATAACTAGATCTGTAAGTTAGGAAGTCTACAGGCAAATTCTGCAAAATTTTCTGCAAAAAAGAACAAGTTTCAGCTTAAATTCAGAAATGTATTGCTTGAAAAGGCTGTGCTTCATCAGTGTAAAAAGTACAGTTTTATGATGATTAACTTTTAGATCTACTTCAGAGCAATTTTAAGAGGCAGAATGTGGGCAGGTACCAATTACCTGTCACAATTAGTGTGCATCTTATTGTACATATTTAAGAAATTAATGACAGTGGGTGGTTAAACTGTCTCATTACTACTAATTAATATGATAAGTCTTTAGCAGGCCATTGGCAAAATAAGAATACCAATTAAATGTGATGTCAATAGAGTCATTAATTATAGGAGAACAGATATACTTGAAGTCCAGTAACAATAGTAGGAAACAATCTCTGCTTTTTCAGAGACATTTCGGTGCATCTCTTACTTGAAAAGCAAGTGTGTATTTTATCTTAAATATTTATTTAATGGAAATCATGCCTAAGAAATGAATTCAATTGTTCTTGAATACTAGAAAATGAAATTTTGTGGCTGCTTGATAACTTTCTAATCCTGCTTCCTGTATTTGCACCTTTTTGATGTTTTCACCAAATAGCATGGAATAGCATATATGGAGAGTCTATACGCATAAGGGTTTAGTTAATATAAACTCAAGGTAATGTTTCTCAATGTATCTTGAGTTATGATCTCTTCTTTCTCTACAGTAACTGCTATTCAGGGTGGAAAGAACAGACTTCATGTGGACTTTTGGGGGAGTATGCCTACAAATTATATAAATTGGCCATATATGACGAAATTATACAGAAATATTAAAAATCAGAATAAGACCAAGAACTCTAGGAAAAAAATATCTGGAGTTGTGTGTATGGTCTGTTAACTTTGGATCAGTGGTTTTGAAAAATTAAAAATTTAAAATCAGGTCAAACTTAAATCTAATTTTTACATTTCCGTTCCTAAGCTGCAGATATCTGCTTTAGTTAAAATGAAACAATTAATTTAGCTAGAAATGAGTTACTTTAACACAAATTTAAGAATTGTTAAGCCTTCATTTTTAATGGAAAGGCTAAGATTCAAATCTTTCTTTGTTTCATTCAGAGGTGGGATTTGAACCCAGGTTTCCTGCCTCCCAAGTGAGTGCCAGGAGAGCGATTGTCTAGTTCTGCCTGTTCCTTTGACTAAGCAGTAGGTGAATAGTCATTGGGTACAAAGACTATGCCAAGTGAGTTGTCCCAACTTGCATGCCTCTTGTTCATAGAACAACAGACCTGTTCAGGCTGGAAGGGACCTCCAGGGGTCCAATCCCACCCACAGCCCAAAGCAGAGCTAGGTGTGGGGTCAGATCTGGCTTCATCCAGTTGGGTCATGGAAAACTCCAAGGATGGAGGCTGCTCAGCCTCTCTGGGCAGCCTGTCCTGCCCCATCATTATCTTCATGGGGCCATCGCTATCTTCTTGAGGCAAAGGCTTCTCATTATATCCAGCCCGAATCTCTCTCAAATCAATTTGTATCATCTGTCTCTTGTCCTCCCACAACTCACAACAGAAGAGCCTGGTTCCATCTTCTTAATAAGCTCCTTAGAAGTATTGACAGGCTACTGTTAGGTCCTCTTGAGGCTATCTGTCTTTCAGGTTGAACAAGCTCTGGTCCCTCAGCCTCTCCTCACAGGGCAAGTGCTCCAGCCCCCAACCATCCTGATTGCCTTCTGCTGAACTTGCTCCAGTTTGTTAGTGTGTTTTGGTTTTTTTCTGTGCCTGTGTATACGCAGTTACTATTACTAAGTGGAGCAGGTTTAGCAGATACCTCTAAAGACTTGAACACTTTCAGTAACAGTGCCTTTTCAGAGCCACGGAAATTTCAGAGGAGCTTTCAACTTTTTTCTCATCTTCAGTGCCCAGCTCAGCCCATCACTGCTGGATGGAGATTTTACATTCTGTGAACAGAACTTAAGTCCCTTTGGAAGCTTCTATGCCATGAAATTTTTCTTCTTTTTTTTTTTTTTTTTTTTAAGTATGGATGAATCTATTAGCTCACTATGATATAGAACTGTACTGTAACCAAAAATATAATTAATGAGAATTTAAAAAAAAAGAGTTGACCAGTCTATGGGATATTTTACTTTGCTGCTCTCTTTACTACTGCTTGCTGCTTTACTGTTCTCCAGGATGGAGATTTTGAAATAAAATGTCCGTTTTCAGCTCTTTGTGAGCATCACTTTGTCTGTTAGACACGTTAAACATCCTTCGCAAGTATGGAGTCTTGAAAGAGACGGGAAAAAAACCCTCATCTGGAAAGTCTGAAATTCTGCCTATAAGCTAAAAGTAATTTTTAGCTCTCATATTGTTCCAGGACTGGAAGCAAGAGCTGTGTTTCTATTGGGAAAATGGAAAATGTCTTCTTTCCAATTATCTAAATTTCTTTCCCCAACAGGTTTATTTGACTTCAATTTTGCCAGAAGTCTTAGTACCTCTAATCAGTTTTTCAAGGTGGGAGAGAGCACTGGAAAGGAAAGGTCTGCAGGTGTCAGGAAGGAGCCGGGGGTGAGGGAAGTATTTCTTCTGGTTGTGGAAGGTTTTTTTCTGCTGTAGCTGCTGGTCCATCCAGCTCCATTGGCACCAGCTTGAGCAAAGACCTGTGCAGATACAAAGTGGGAAAACAGCAGTTTGGGCAGCAGCCTAGCTCCACCAGCTCACGTGGGTCTTTTCCAGCCAGGTGTAGTTCCAGGCAGATGCCTGCTTGTTCAGAGCTAAAGGTTCGCTTGGTCTCATTTTAAACAAAACTGGTCTTTGCAGTTGCTTAAGAAATTGAAGAAATCCTTGGGCAAGCTGTTATTAGGGACACACCACTTATTTAATCATTGTTTGTTCTAAAAACTTGAAAAACAACGTAAGAAAGCCAAGCATTAGAGACAAAGAAGCTTAGGGCTTTAGTATCCAGGGGAAAAGGCTGGCCATTGTATTGCTGTCATTATCTAGAAACTGCAGAAACTTCTTTTAGGTATTTTTCTGTGAGGCCAGCATGCATGAGTTAAGTGAAACATGGCTGGGAGGAGATTGCAGAGGCTTGTAGGCTGGCAAGAGGAGACCTGCCAGGTGTGTGTCGTGAAGCTAGAGAAGCAACTGCCTGTGCTGGTCTCCATTTACTATTTAGGTGGGTCTTAAGGAGCACGGCCATGTTGGGGGGCTGCAGGCAGAGCCATGGGCAGGGTACATGCAGGATGTCCTGGATGCTGCTGTGCCTGTTGTTTACTGTTGGTGCTGGTCTGCACCTGCTTGACCAAAGCTGGCTGTTTGGCTCTGCTTGACAGCATGGGACTCAGCACCTACAGAGGCGGGGTGTCACAGGGCATGGGCTCCAGCATTTGCTGGAGCACTACACCTCAGCAGAGGCATGTACCCTGAAGGAGCTCCTAAGGAAGGACACAGCCCTGCAGGTCTGGGGATGCAGAGATGCCCAGGGCCTCTTGCTGAGGCTAGGGCAAAGGAAGATGATGTCCTTGCCTGCAGGAGGTGTGCACTGATTGAGGAGATGTCACCACATTGAGGTCAGCTGATATGCACCATCAGGAAAGATGAAAAAGCAGTTGAGAGGATCTTCAGAGACCCTGCAGAGATGAGAGCCTGAATTCCAAACTGCATAGAAGAGAGGCAGCCAGAAACTGTTTGGTTTTGGGGTAAGTAGAGACTCCCATGACAGAGAAGGCTGGAAGCTTGGTACTTTTGGCACCAAGAGAGTGGCGGCTTCTCCACCTGCAGATCTGCAACTGCAGGGTAGCTCCAGTGCCCTAGTAGCTGATGAAAGGCAGAAAGCCACATTTGAGGAAACATTGGAGTCGCCTGAGACTGAGCCAGGCAGTGGCACCAGGAGGAAGCATAACCAGTAGATTGAGGGAAGTGATTATCCCTCTCTACTCAGCATTTGTTAGACCAAATCTAGAGTCTTGTTTTCCTGCTCCACCTCAAATATCAGAAAGATGTTGATGGACTGGAGCAAGTTTAGCAGAGCGCCCTTAAAATGGTCAGGGGCTGGAGCACTTGCCCTGTGAGGAGAGGCTGAAGAACTGGGCCCTGTGCAGCCTGGAAAAGAGAACTTCATGAGGACCTAATAGCAGCCTGTCAATACATCTGAGGACCTTATCAAGAGGATGGAGCCAGGGTCTTATGTAATGAGTCATGGAAAGATAATACAGCAGATATATATTGACTAGAGACCTCCTGATGTCTCTCCTGATCTTAATTTTCCCATGATCCATTTTCTGTGATCATAATGAGCTTCCCCCCACCCCAAGGACCTATCCTTGATATAACTTTTAACTGTGTGCCTTATGCTGATGTACAGAAGGTGATGATGGCTCTGACAGTGTATAATAACTGTTAGTTTGGAAGGAAGGAGGAGAAATACTGAGGCAGGAAGACAAGGGTGACTTCTGAAGTTACAGGGAAAAGACTTGTAAACTCTGCAAGATTTTGGAGGTAGGAAGAGAGTAGGGCATTTGAAAGCCATCCAACAAGGGAAGAGAAATGTTTGCTTTTGAGAAATGCATACTGCTAAAGAAACCCCTCAGTCTCTGTGAGGTTTATAATAATCTCAACTGTAATATTAGAGACTGCATTATTAATATTGTGCTCGATGCAAGTGATTTGACATGAGGGAAGTAATTGAAGAACTGCAAGTAGCATTTCCCGATGAAGGTGGAGAGGCTGCCTGTAAAGCTGCATTCCAGCTGGCCTTCCAGATTTTATGAGGGTGGTGTTTCACGTAATGGGGAGATTTGGGGGTTTTGCCAGTTTATTTCATCATTTTATTTTCATTCAAGAGCCTTCCGTTTGTCTTGGTAGCAGAGTAACCATCTCTCCCCTTGGGTTACTTACTGCACATGGCTTCGAATGCTGTTGCACAAATGTTGATGCCTCTTGTATTAATGAAGTTTTTGCTGTGAGGGCAGGCAGCTCTGTCAAGGTGCTTTTTAGCATTTGATTAATTGCCATCAGGGCAAAAGCCACACTTTTTCCAAGGGCTCAATGTATAAATCGTCATTCCTTTTCTGTGTTAAATTACAGCAAAGCCGTTATTATTGGAAGAGGATCAGCAGCCTCCTCCCAACACCTTGAAAAATTGTTTCTTTACTGCTCTGACCTCAACTACCACCTTCAATCTGTCAGGTTTTAAATGATCAAGTGTTGCATCACTTTCACTTCTGCTGTTCTGTACTGCCTTCAATCTGATGGCTGCAAATATTCCCAAACACTTGCAAGATAGCTGACTACTGCCATGCTGGAGGTATGAAGCAAGAGATGTAGTGAAAACAAGACACGATTAATTTAGGGAATTAATTTAGGGCACAGATTAGAGAAGAAGATGGATCTTCTCTTATTCCTGGGCCTGAAAGCCCTTCTGTCTGTCTGAGGCTTTGAGTGTAGTTCAAATAAAGGCATTGAAGGTGGAAAAATATGACATAGCAACTGTAGCTTTTGTGACTGCTAGGGAACTTCTTTCATAAGGCAAATAGTAGGGTGGTATCAGGAAGCAAGGCTGGATGCACAGACATTATTTTTCAAGCAGAAAGTCAAACTTGGCTGAAGTAATTTCTTAATGAAGGCAGAAGCCAGTGGACAGCAGGACAGATGTGGAGATGAAACAGACTGAGACAATATATCAAAAATATTCTGTTGCTGCCACTCCCTGGACCAGCTAGAAACCAAGCAATGTTTGCTGAAATTGTGTGACTTGTTTTCCTTACCTCCTCCCTTCTCTTCCCTATGCCTTCCTCCATCGTTCTACTAATCTGTTACTTTGAATTTCATATCCTAACAACACTTGGGTATGAACTTGTAACTGATTTAATGCACCACTTTCAGGGTGATGTATTACCAAATGTTCTGTTTTCATTAGAACGGCATTTTCTTTGGGGCTCATCCTCAAATGATTGGACTGAGCCAGAAGGGTGCTAGCAAAAGGAAAAATGTCAGATAAGACCTTACGGATGTTGAGTTGTTTTTTGATTTGTTTTATTTATTTTGGGTTTGGGTTGTTTTTTTCCCCCCCAGTGCCCCAAACTAGAGATCCATGTTTGGAAATTCAATGTGGGCAACAATGATAATTTTCTCCAGTAACTAACAGTTTCAGTAGTCTCTCATTTGGTCTTAAAATGATATATAACAGATTTTATTTTTGCTTAAATAGTCTCAAAAGCTTTCTTCAGAGATTTCATACCTCTGAACTGTAACATCATATACAAGTAATCTGTTCTATATAATTTTACTGTATATTTTTCTTCGATGCTTGTCTTATGAGTATGCAATGATAACTCTTCCCAGTGTTCCTCAGTTCACCCTTCCTCCTTTTCTTCCTCCCAGCTCAATGCATTTTCCAATCCCACTAGACACTTAAGTAGACAACAATATATTTGTGAAATGGCATTTCTGTCTCAAGATTGTCAAATGAATCCTTGATGCCAAAATAAGATATTTCAGGGGAGTATTTTGGACTGGCAGCATAATTAATTTTTTATTGAATAATGTCTAATAGATCACAGAAAATACCCAGTTTGGCATATATAATTTGTCAGTGTTAGCGATAGACTAATGAAATAAGTAAGTCCGCAAAGACCATTTTGCCACACTGTGTATATTTACTTTGTTCTGCAGCCTCCTGGTCTCATTTGTTCTATTTACCATGCAAACCTTGCTTTCAGCCACTTCCAGTAACTGACTTGAACACACGGAGTTGTCTCTAGAAAGGTAACTTTTCCACTTCCATTTATGGTTGCTTAAATGTCAAAGGCAGTTTGATACTTGAATATAAGTTGGAATTTTGACTTGCAGGGTGATTTGCTAGAAGTTTTCATATGTATTTTTTTCAGAAGAATGAACATAAATGTTTGTATTAAGGTTTATGGACTGAAAAATAAAATATTACTATAAATGCTGGTTGTACTAATTCCCTCATTTGTAGCAGTTTCAGTAGTGTCTACATACATTTATAGCAGGCTGATATTGTGACCTTTATTTTACAGGATGGGAAAACAAAGACACAAATATGATTTGAGGTTTAGCCTCAGCCGGGACATGGAATAGACATGTAGTTTTTTGAGTCCCAATCAGTGCTCTATGCCCCAGCTCCTCTACCAAAGAAAAAAACCAAAGAAAAACAGCAGACAAAAAGCTTAAAATTGCCATCTACATAGCTTTGACATTCATATGAAAACTTATAATTGTTAATATCACCAGGAGGAGGACAAGTAAATCAGTATTTTACAACTAATGAGAGATGACAAAAGCAAGGTAGGGAGGGGAAATAGCAGTGTTAGAAGACAGTAAGAGAGTCACAGCCAGAGTTGTTGAGGAGGAAGTGATGGGTCATTTCTCATTTATCATTAAATGTTCCTGCTGTCTGCTGCAGCACAGAAGTTACGTGACAGGAATGAAACCTGGAATGGACAAAACTCTCATTGTTGAGCAATTGAGATGGTCATATGAAGACACTTTTCTAATCTTTTCTCTTAATATAATTAGTTGATGGCCAACTTGAGAATTGCAGTTATCCCACACAGGCTTTTCAACAGTGTCAGATTCAATTGGCCATGCAACAGCTCCTCTACTAATAGTGGTCATTAGTGAGCTCCTGTACTTTTCTCTAGACAGATGAATATGGATTCAAAACCTCTGAAGGGTGATCTGACTGACTTCTTTACTTTTTGTTTCCATTCATAAAGAAGGATTATACTTTATGCGTATGTATGTGTGTATAGATATAATGGAAACAGTGAGGAACTACCCCATACATCTGAGAGTCCTTGAGTGTAATGACCCCCATGTATGGTAAACTGATTTTTCCTCATGAACTTTGGTTATCTTGCTACATCCCTTAAAACAGACTCTGAAGAAGCCTACTCACTGTATAAGCAACTACATTTAAAAAGAAACATATTAAGACAGCGTATTAGCAAAAGATCTTCCCCTCATCCAGAGCTAAGAATAGTTGTCAGACCCTGATCTCATTCTGACTTCTAAATATCCTTCTTTCTTTGAGATTTTTTTTTAAATGAGTATATGCCCCAACGGCTTATATTTTGATCAATATCTTCCTGTACCTTTTAATTGTGAAGAAAGGTTTATTGCTCAGAGAAAGCTGTGAGTAGCATCTCCTTCCAGGGACTCATTGCTAGAGGAGCCAAAGGGGCTTTATCAAGTGTCTTAAGATTTCAGGGCAAGCTTTGATGTGATTGAGGAGCATTGTGATTTCTGCCACTGGTTCTTTTGTTTTGTGCAGCTTGAAGTAAAGGGGGAGGCATCAGAATTGGGTTAACAGTTGTAAAGGTTAAAGAACTGCTTGCTTTAATAAGGCAGAATTGGCTTTGTTCATGGTAATACTAGTTTACTTAAAAATAAAAAAAGCTACAAGTTTATATATTCTTTCCCTAAATCTGTAAATCTTGTCTTAATTGCAAAAGTGTAGACTCAGTTTGGGTTATGTACAACGTAGTGAGCTTGCTCTGGTTTACAGACAGGATTTCTGGCATGTTCATTTACGTTTACTGGATTTCTGTTAATATTTTTTGTTGTTGTTTCACCTTTATTCTCCTCTCCTCCTCCTCCCCCAAGATACAAACTTTCTTGCTTAAACATCTTCCTAAAGTCAGTGAGTTATAAGCCTCTCAAAGTAACAGACAGGAGTCTGTTATTGAATAACTTTCTTTAGAGTCATTCAGTAGCATAATATGGCTGGCATGGACTGTGGGTGAAAGAGTGATCCTCTGGTTCAGCTGCTGACATTCATCCTCCTCCTTGTTGCTTTTACCTTGATCCCTCTCTTCTGTGAACTCTTCTAAAATTCATTATCTGTAAGGCTGTGCTCCATTCTGTCAGTATGCATTTGAGTAGAGATTGGACAAGATTCCCTGAAAAAAGAAGTTTCCCTGTAGAAAGGACAATTTGAGTAGCTAGTATTGTTCACAGAGAAAAATACCTTGTGTTGTACATTGTGTAACAGGTAAAAGGTACCAGTGTTCTGTCTGTGGTCATGGATTCCATTAATCATTTGTACCAAGTTACTTCACAGGAGATGAAAGATTTGTCCCAGTGGGGCTTCAGAGGATGTGTATAGTAGCCTGTAATCATGATAGAGACTTGTGTAGGTCTAGAGAGCAGTCTATGGCAGGGTGCTGAAATGCTTCCTGTCCTTTTAGATCAACTCCAGGTTTAGAGTCATAGCACTGAATTATGAGCAATGACATCGGAAGTACTGAAGGTGTAACTCTGTCAGTACAGACAGCATGGTCTTTGCAGATACCTATATATGGGAAAGGATTCACATCTGTGCTGTGGACAAAATAATTTGCAGAAGGCACTCCAGTGGCTAGATGAATGTAATGGTGAAATTCTGAAGTGAACGTTTTCCAATACTGCTCACATAAATGACCATGAGTAATCGTTTTCTAAGCAATATAAAGTCAGGGATGGTGGTACAAGTGAACTACAAAAGATGTCTTGGTTGCCTCTTGGATGTTTTGCAGCTTTCTGGACAATAGTGTATTGACTTTACAGGGCCCTCTTTAAACTTTCATTTGAGAATTGGGCACCAAATGCAGTTACAGAGACCTACCAGTTATCTGGGCTTTCATTAACTCACTACCAAGGGGAGGAGAGTAGTTATTTACTCCCAGACTCCTCAAATACCAGACTTGCTCAAGAAAGTGGAATTGTGAACATGGCAATCAAGTAAGAAGGTGAACAGTTCTTCTGGGTTTGAAGGGAGCCATGCAAACCTACAGATGTTACCAATCAACATGTACCAAGCACATCTGCAAGGTGGCTGTCTGGTTTGTATGTAGCTTTCCCTGGCCAGGGAAAGGCTAGAAAAGCTTGTACTGAAGCCAAAGGAGAGAGGGGGTTGGTAGCTGACCTGTGAAACTTGTATTATTACAGTTATGGAGACATCATTGTATTAGTGCTGTGTAGAGCTGGTTGAAACAAGTAGGATTTATTTTTCTGGAGAGGAAAAGGGGGAGAATTTTCAGGAAATTATTTTTTGGCTGGAAAGCTGAATGTGAGAAGTGTGTCTAGGTGAGTTAGAGGACATGCTTTCCACACCTGGAGAAGTGAGAGAGATGATTAGTGATGGGGCAGGCTAGGGAAGCCTCTTCTTTCCTGCCCGAGGAGACAGAAGGGGATCAGCTCCTCCTGGCAGCTGGCAAGCTTGAGATCTTGAACAGTGATGAGTCTGGTATAGAAGCAGGTGTTCCTGAAAAACAAGAAAACTGTTTGCATATTGATGTTCTTCACAACTCCATCCCAACTCACTGCATATGGTTCAGATTTGAAACCTGTTTTTGTGTTTTCCTTCTTCCCTGCAGTTTTATCAGACAGGATGAACTTGTAGGGCAGTTACATTAAGTAGAACTGTTTTTTCCTTGTTTTCAGCTCCAAGTGGGAGGTCTGCCATCTTGTATGAATGCTACTGCTGCCTCTAAAGAGGCTTTCTTTGCTGTATGAAAACTGTATCAGAACAACCTTGGTGCCACCAAGCTGTTCTAGGGAACTCTGCTCCACAGATGCATATTGGCTTTGTCTCACTGCATTTTTGCCTGCCTTTCAGCTTTTGCTGTACCTACTTGAGCTACAAAGTCTGTGGACGTGGCAGTGCTAGGGACTGGTGAGTCCTTCCTGTTGGCTGGAGGACCAGGGTTTTCGCCTCACAGTTTTAAAACCAAAATTTTATATGTGTGTTTATGTGCAGCTCACATTTGTAATTTCCAGTGCTGGCAGGTTCACCAATAGCTTTTAGCTCTTGAACCCATGTCAGGACATCTGTGCACACAATCTCTGGGTCTGTTGTGAGCCCCTCCTAGAAAGATCCTTCTAAGCTGCCTTCATTATAAGTGAGGACTTTAAGCCTCAGTTAAGTGACTTTTAATGTCACTTTTTCTAGCACTACACAATGTCTTCCCACATTTGTGAATTAAATACTTGCTGCCATCTACCTTTCATCACTGGATTTCTTAATTCACTAAATCAATCTATGTACTGTTGTGTGATATGAATTATTTTTAAATTATTTTAAAGCCTTCCTGTGGTCTGCATTACTTTCTCCTTTCTCAGAATGTTCTACTGATTGTAGGCTGAGTTCTTACAAGTTGCTGATGCTCAGTCTGACCCGAGCTTTCAGTGTTTTGATTCCTGATAAAGTCAAGTCTATGCTAAATGTCTAGCTAACTCATCCAGTGATGCATTGTGGTTTCCATCTCATAATGTAGTCCAGAAGCCTTTAATCTAGTTAGCTATTGTACTGATGGTCAGTAAAAGATATCCCTGGTTCGCCTTTTTCTCAATCTTTGCCTCTCTGTGTGGTCTGATTAATTTTACTGAATTGCAGTGCTGAGACTGTGAATGTTTTTGATCCTTGCATCCTATTCTTTTATGCTTGTGTGAAGCTGCTTATGTATAATACGGAAGTGGAAAAACAAATCTTGGACTTCTTATAAATAACACATTTGTTGTTATATGAAGAAAGAGATTTAAAGGTGGTCTTCCAGATCAGCTAGGGAAGGTTTTTTTTCTCTAGGTCTGTATCACATCTGTCCAATCCATGGCTGACACTTCTGTCCACGTGGGCTGGGGGAGCCTCACTGGCAATGAGTGCTGTGTGAGACAAGGCTTTGGCAGGTGGGTCTGAACACGGTTTCTTCACTTGCTTGGTACTTGCTTACTGGGCCACACAAGGATGGTTGCAAGGCAACCTGCTCTGTGCCGCGCTCGGAGGGAGCTATTGGAGACTGTAACCACATCTTTGAAGGGAGACAATGAGAATTTTTTCCTCTTCCATTGCATGTAGTATGACTTCTTGGACCCTTTTAGTTTGGCAGCTTTTTCTACTCTAAAATGAAAGACTCTTCTGAGATTTCTTTTTCTTCCCTTCATCAACCAGAAAAAGAAATAATCCTAAGATAAAATACTGTTGGCTAATATCCTCTTCTAATGGAGACTTAGTAAATGGTCTAGAGTGGCATAGTATTTTACTTAATTTCTACAGCCAGCATCTAACGGCTAATCATTTAACTGCTAGACAAAAAAGCATTACTAAATTTTCCATAATGTTCTGCCTTTTATAAGTGTGACTTCTTATAAAGATATATTCTCTTGATGCAGCCATTTTTCTCTGGCTGATTAAGCGATAACATTAGGCTAACATAAAAATGGAATAATTACATTAATGTTAGCAATGAAAAATTGGTTTCTAAACAGCTTTAGGATAGCTAGTGAGTTTGACTGCAGAGAAGTTTGTGATGCTATTAGCTAAAACTTGAAAACTTCAAGTGCCTGAACTTTGGCTTACACATGTAGTGCTAGCCTGGAATTACCGGGTACCTGATATGACATAAGAAACTTAATCCACTATAGGCCCTTTTCAACGGAGTTGTACTCCAAGTGTTGGAATAAAATTGAAGATTAATTTAAAAAGCAGTTAATATTCTGCATAATATTAGCTAGTTAGTGTTGTTATCAGATCCTTCTGTTTCTATTCATGGTTTGTTCTTTTGGCACTGTTTTCTCTCCAGAAGCTCTTTTAAACTCTCCAAACTCAAAACGTTCTGTGAAGGGCAAAAACTCTCATATCCTGGGCTCAACACTCCCCTTGGCAATTGTTCACTGAGTAACTCTTGTAATGGAGCCCTGGGTTAAAAAGGGACTTAAACATTATTCATATGCTTGAATACTTTCCAAAACAAAAATGCTCATCATGAGCCTCTGAACTGAGAAGATAATCTGGTTTGCTCATGAGCTGTCAGCACTTCATCAGTGCCCTGGTTGCGAGGGGTGTAGCTGGAGGCATGAGGTATGTGCTGCTGGCTGGGAGAAGGTGCAGCCTGGCGACTGCCTTGTTCCACTTGCTAATCCCACAAATATTCTTTGGTGCTAACTTGAATGACTGCAGACATAGGAGCTTGGCCCTCCGCTTGCTATTGGGAATTCACTAAGGCAAAACTCATTTCAGTGGTGATTGAATTGCCCAACTGATCCTGTTGAGTTGGAGGGGAGAGGCAGGGGTGTTATCTCTATGCTGACAACACTGAAGCATGAACCAAGCATGTATAACACTTTATTGGATTCATATGGGTGCTGAATACAATGCTTGATAAGATTAAAATGTGCTATTACTGGAAAGCAGCTGCTCTTAGGGCGGCTGCAAAAAATCAGCCAACTTAACCTTTTCTTAGGGAGTAAGACCTGCAAACATAGACAAAATGACTAGGAATACGTTATGTTTGATGGCATTTAACAGGTGATTACATATCTGTCATTGTGTATCATTGGTCTTCATGGCTTACTGAAAAAATAGAGAACTACTAGAGTCACTGTATCATTGCCAGCCATTTTCAGGAAATCTTACTGTGTATGTGCATATACTCAAATTCAATATCATCTGCATCTGGTGCTGCTCTTTTCTTTTTTCTTCTTCTTTCTTTTTTTTTTTTTTTCCTCTCTATAGAAAGAAGTATGAAGTTCCCAGAAAAGTAAAATGAGATCTGGGATAGGGCAAATTAACTTCAATCTTTTAATCAGTGGATGTCATTCACTTCTGGATAATGTTATCTCTCTTCTTAATATCAAGTCATTAATAAGTGCTACAGTTTTCTTGACTGTCTTAGCTTTTACTTGGTGCATACTCTTTCCAGACTGCAAATAAATAACAGGCAAAGAACACATTCTACGTGCACATAATTGACCTCTGTCTGGTGTTAATTAAAACTGGTGACTGAGCTATTGAAATACTATAGAGTATAGAATTCACATTAATCTGTTTAGAGTAATAGCTTTGACTTCTATGCCCATAAGAGGGCAGTGACAATTATACCTCTGCATAAATGGTAACAATTTTTACATAAGCACATATAAAAGTTGTACAGTAGAAGTTGCAATAATTCTATGTGCTTTAAAAAAAATTTCTTAACCTTAGAAACTTCAGACAAGAGAACAGGTGAGTTGTGACTGAATGGGTTTCTGCCTCTAGTGTGGCACCCACAGATGCCTATTCCTCATCATAATAAGCAGTGTTTCTTGCACAATATGCCTGATATATATTCAGATGTACAACAGGAAAATGATTGATTGGTAACCTTGGCAAAATTAAGCCATTATTTAAAAAAAAAAAAATTAAAAAAGAGGAAAAAAAAACCCCAGAGAAATGTCTGGTTGAAGGTAGACGGAAACATGATCTGCTTTCAGAATAGATATTAGAGAGCAGATAACCTTTCCAAATGAAATTATGTTCCCTGGTCTGGTATATAGCACCCAAGTTGACTCACAAAGGAGTCTGAAAAAATCCATCTATCTGGCAAACATTTGCCAAATGCCTAGAGAGGCATGATAGAAGATGATGACTGTTGTTGCTCTTTTGACAGTAGGAACTCAGTACTGACCAAAATCCATGGCAGCTCTGAGCTAGGAATGGCTCTGTGGCAGCACAGCTAGTTGGTACTTTGCTGGAGGTATCGTTGCTCTTGATGTGTATTCACACACTGAAAAAACAGGCAGAATTCAATTTTCCGGGATCTCTTTTAACTCTGCTTTTCTTTTTTTTTTCTTTTTTTCTTTTTTTTTTTTTTTCCCTATTGAACGCACAGAGAGCAGATGAGGTGGCAAGAAGGCCGCAGGTATTCAGGAGGCTCCTTTGGCTCACTCTCCTGCAGAATACATCAGTGTTTATGAAACTGTACTGCAGCCTGTTTGTGGCTTTCATTGAGGACTGTGTCCTTGAGCAATACAAAACATAGCTTTCTACTGTTCGAAGTACTGCAGAAAACTGTTTAAAGCATACTGCTATACCCAGAAAGTGTTATTCTACCAGTGCATATAGTCCTTTATTGGATCTCTATTTGAAAATGATTTAAGACGTTTCTTTTTACTAAGGACACCCAGAAGAGAGATAATTTTTTAAAGCATCTGCTTCTCTAACGGAATTTCCCTGTATGCCATGTAACTTTTCTTTAGGAGGTGGAAAGATTGTATACCATGGCACAGAAAGAACAGCCTTTCCTTTGTTCTTAAGTAGCAGACTCGTTCTTCAGGTGTTGCTGCTCGGGATGGATCTGCACACTCATGGCTGCCTTCTACATCTTTGTTCCAAAAAGCTGTTTCCCTCATGTGCGATGGCTAGAACCCAACAGGCAGGCTACGACACCCAAGCTTTCATGATTAAACATTATCAGATCAGTAGAAATGCATGGTGAGGGTGGGAACTAAAGTTTCAATTGTTTTGTTATTTACCAGTTTTTGAAAAATGCTCCAATTCCATGTGCTATTGCACTGGGGACCTAACTCGTCCAGGGGCCAAGGCCGAAAAAACAGCTGCTTGAATTGCTGCCTAAATATGAGAGAACTAGTTTTGTTCTCATGCCTCACTGAACTTCTTGTTGCTTTTTTTGTAATTCCACTTTTCCTTATATTTTGCTGCTTCTATTCTGCAGTTGTCCCTTCTGTTCTTTCTTGTTGCCTTATATGCCTCTTTCTTACTCAGCCCATTTATCTCACCCTTTAATATTAGAGAGAGGCTGTATATGGTTTGAGTGTATTTCGGCGTGGAGTCACTGTTTCATATGACCTCGCATACAGCAGATTGCAGAGACCGCATTAACTGTCTTACGCGAGAGCCTCTTCGAAGTGCATCACACTTGATCCCCAGCTTTTGTGGCCCACCCATGCCTTCCCTTTCAGTGCCAATGTTACTGCTGGTGGCAATTGTCCATGCATTTGTGATGAACTGAAAACTTAACAAACCTGCTGTTTATTTTAAGATTTTTGCCACAAACCACCTTCATTGTTTCTTTAGTCTGGCATGTTCTCTGAGCTTGGCATGCATGTGCTGATGGAGCTAGTGAAGTAGCTCAGGCTTCATCCTCCTTTCTTTTTCTTGTACTGGATATGGTGCAAGCTCGTTTGACTTGCCTCGGCATGCCCAGGTTTGGATGGATGCCAGTTCCGAGTCCTCCTTCAGCTTCAGTAGGGACTCCGTGGCTTCTGCTGCTCAAATTCAAGTTGTGTGGTCAAGTATTAAAGTTGGAGTTTGGAAATGGTCTGCCTGCCAGGTCTGCCGTGATGAGGTTTCCCCCTGAGCACGCTTAGCCCTTTTCCTCACTCCCTTTGAATTTGTGAGATAGGCTCCTAAGTTCTATAACAGTTTGTTTGTTTTGTTCTTATCTTCTTTGTGTCTCCTCCAAAACGATTTGTTTTCTGGTAACATGCAGTACTCCTCAAATTCCTGTAATTCTGTTGCATAGTTTTGCCTCTTGCCTGACTTAAAAAGCTATTAAAAAAACCAAGACAGAGCAAGCTTTTATGCATCAGCTGCTATCAGAAATGAAGTTATCTTGGTTTTGTTTTTCCTCTTGCTTAAGGGTACAAATCTGTTTCTGTTGTCCTGTATGCTTTCAGAGACCTTCAACTCTCTTGAAGCTTTTTACTGCTCAATTACTCTAATCAAGCTGTTTCCTTGGCTATGTCTAGACTATGCAGCAGGGAGATGCCTCGGAGTCCGCCTCTCATAAGTGAGACTGGTGACATGGCATGCACCGTGTCTCTGTCTTGGCCTAGGAACAGAGGTTTTTCTTAGCTTCAAAAATAAAGGTGGGGAGAGGGGCTAAGGGGAAGAATGCTGAGTATTTAGGGCTCATCTCAACAAAGAGTTGGGATGTTCACCCAGAGTTTGGATGTTTTTCTGGGTTCTGCAGGTACATATAACCCTAGTTTTGTTTTAGTCCTACTGTGATAATTATCCCAGAGCTGGGGAGTGTGTCTGAGTCTTACTGGGTGTCCTGGTTTCAGCTGGGATAGGGTTAATTTTCTCCTTAGTAGCTGGTATAGTGCTGTGTTTTGGGTTTAGGATGAGAATAATGTGGATAACACACTGATGTTTTTGTTTTTGCTAAGTGGTGCTAAGCTGTTGCTAAATAGTTGCTAAGTAGTGCTTACACTGGTCAAGAACTTTTCAGCATCCCCTGCTCTGCCAGGTGCATGGTGGGGCTGGGAGGGGGCACAGCCAGGACAGCTTACCCAGACTGGCCCAAAGGGCTGTTCCATACCATATGACGTCATGCTCAGTATATAAGCTGGGGGAAGAAGAAGAAAGGGGGGGACATTGGGCGTGATGGCGTTTGTCTTCCCAAGTAACCGTGATGTGTGATGGAGCCCTGCTTTCCTGGGGATGGCCGAACGCCTGCCCACCCATGGGAAGCAGTGAATTAATTCCTTGTTTTGCTTTGCTTGCATGCGCAGCTTTTGCTTTACCTATTTAACTGTTCTATTTTATTTTACTTCAATTATTAAGCTGTTCTTATCTCAAACCATGAGTTTTCTCCCTTTTTACCCTTCCGATACTCTCCTCCATCCCACCAAGGGGGGAGTGAGCGAGCGGCTGCGTGGGGCTTAGTTGCTGGCTGGGGTTAAACCATGGCACTGGGTTATCGCTCAGGTACCATCTGCAGAGGGTAAAAAGGCTTTCAGCTGACTCCTGCTACAACCTTGTAATATTTCTCCTCACTGTCAAATGGTCACTGACAGATCCACAGAAAGAAGTTTGAGTTGCTAATCCTTCAGTGCAGTTTGTAGTTAGTGCAGATGATGAGGCAGGAGCATGACATGCTCTCTGGCTAAGCTTCAACTTGGCAAGAAGGAGCTTCCCACAGCTCCTTCATTCTTCATAAACCTGTGAAGCTGTCCTTCAGTCCAGCATGCTGCAAACAGCTTTTGGAACACTTCCTCAAATCCAGTCTTAAATGAAACTTAAAAAAACCTGCTGCTGGTGCTGCTCTAATAAAATGAAATAAAATATGTGAGTCTCTTCCCTTTTTCCATGCCCTACAGATATTGTTCTTTTGCTTCCATGTGGAATGAAGAGAGAAATGTGAAAAGCAATTTGATTCATCTATATTTTTCTTTATGAACTGTTGGAATACATATAAAATCACTCTTGTGGAACACTTTTTTGCAATTGAATACATTTCTGAGCAAAGTTGGAGGAGATCTGTTGCATTACCTGTTAACTTGGAAAAGTTCCATTTGAGGAGGAGACAAACCCAAATTCTTATCTGTTATAGGAAGAGCTATTTGCTATTCTTGTAGTTATGCTTCTAACCTCTCTCATGAGAAATATATATTTTTTTTACCTTCTTGAAGTTTTAATACAACCAGTGTTTGCTACAGCTTATAGCGTTGTTTTTAGCTAGACAAGTACTTTCCCTTGTCCCACAAAACTTTGCTCAGACATAAGACATGCACTCATTGCTTCCCTTCTAGCAGTTACATTCTCAGCAGTGTCTGTGATGCACTGTTTAGCTCTGCGCAGGTGCTACGAGACCATGCTCGTGCCAGAACACAATTGTTGCTGAAGAGAGTCTCACTAGGCTTTTCCTTCTCTTTCACCCACAAACCTATTCTCCCACACCTGCCGCTACTTTCCTGCCTCGTCAGAAGAAATAACCGTCTGCTCTTGCTGCTAGTTAATGAGGATAAATCTTGTATCACGTGCCGTTGCGCAGCACTGCATGTGCAGCGCGCCAACCCTGCTGATGACTAATGATTAGAGTGTGGTTTTGGTTTTGTTTTTTTACCTTATTAGATTATAGTTCTGCTTAAGGCTGAGAGCACAGAGCAGCTTGCTGATGCTGAAAAGAGGAGGTCTAACTCTTTCCAACTCTGTGCAATTTACCCTCATCCTTTCTGCAGCAGCCCTGGTGCTCCCTGGATCCTTTGCTGAGCTAATTTAACTCACAGAAAGGGCAGAAAAATATCTCTCTCCCTCTTCCTCCCAGCTCAGTTTTAATTAAACAATTTGCTTAATGGGAAGAGGGGAGAGGATGGGCAATGCCCTTTCACCGTATCTCGTGGCATCTGCAGAGGGTTACATTTTTAAAGAAGTGAAGAACAGTGGGAAAGCGTATGCAGGGTAGTATAGCAAAAGGAAGTTATTTAGATTATGAAACCAATTTTCCAAGTGTTATGGTATTTAAAGTAGGTTAGCCTAAATTTCAAAACTTTTCCCTCTTGTGCATTTGCAGCGATAAAATTATGGGGTCGCATGGTATGTATTCTGAGGCCTCCTGTCCCGTTCAGCGCATGGGGCAGGCTAGATGAAATGCAGCTGTTGTACTGGTGAACTATCCTGTACAGTGACTGTATCCTGAAAGGAAAGCTGTCACTGAGAACACACATGGTCTGTTGTGTCCCCCAAAATCTGAGTTTGTTTGCTAGCAAAGTTTGCTGGAAAATTGTGCTTACCTTTATTACACCATTTACCAAATAAAAAAAGTGGGTAAGGGATTATTCTACTGACTGCTCGTTGTATTATTGTACACCATTCATAGAAAGAAGAGAGCTGCTGCTTAAATGTAATTTATTTTTTATTTTTTTTTTTCCCAGACAGCACTTTTGGGGAAATCTCAACTATAAACCCAGTTCATAACTCATCTGGAATAGATGCATGTTATTTTTACAGACTAAAGGTAGACTCAGTGCAAGTGTACATATAGAAAATATTACTAATTCTCCTTATTTGCATATAATTTGCTTATGTATAATTGTGTTGATAAATTAATCGTGTTGGAAATCATCAAAAGCAGACTTGACATTCAAGTGATAAAGATCTTTTACAGATATTTTGCATTTCCTATTTTCCTTAAGGCGAGCATTTTGATATGAAAGTGATACATGTAAATATTTCAAAATTAGTGAGTCAGGGTTCAATGGCTCTGCTGTTGTTTTGAATTTTCATGCAGTTTTTAAAAAACAATGAATGCGTTTGGTGGTGTTATGGTGTAATCAGGCTTGATTCTTATGCTATTCTTATTTTTGTGGTTTAGCTTTTAGGTGTCTGCCTTCAGAAAACATGATGTAATGCAATATATGTGTGTTGGTTCCTTCCACCCGACTTCCGTGGGCCCTCTTGCTGGCAGTGTCTCACATCTGCCCTGTGGGTCTGGTCATCTCCACTTTTCTGTGGATGTTTCCAGCTTGAGAGCTGCTCTAAGTCATACATCACGTTGACGTTTAGAGTAACTCTGCTGGGGCAGACTTTTAGGTGTAAAAGTCCCCTGGATTGAGGAGACAAGTAAGAGACAAGTCCTCTCTCCCCTCCTAACCATCTGTCTTGCTGCTGCTATTTCCTATTCTCCACCAGGCAAATTCTGGTCCTGTTCTTCCTATATCCCAAGCAGTAGGAGATCAAAACAGGGAACAGGTCAGGCCTTGATCTCCCATGAGCATGTCTGTACATTCTCCTCCCCCGCCTCCCAACAAAGTGCTGTTGCTGTGCCTGGATCATAAGCAATGCCACAATCTGCTGTTTTAATTGAGTCAGAAATGGCGTGTAAAATATTGTTGGCGGCTGATTCATAAACCATGGGGGACCGCTGTGGGGTTTATTGCTTCCTTTTGCTAAGTAGAAGCTCTTGGTGCTAGAGACTCTATGGGCTCCTTGATGGTCTTCTGCAATGCATTCATGGATGTTGCATGCCGCTATTAGAATTGGGCAGCAGGTGGTGAATTAAAGGATTCATCTGCCAAGAAGAAAAAAGATGTTTTGGTTTGTTTTTTGTTGTTGCTTTTTGTGTATATTTTTTTTTTTCCTATTGCTTTATGGCTGGGGAGGAAAGAAGATGTGGCAGGTGCTAAAGCCACTGCTGCTGCCTTGGGGGCTCTTGTCCTGCTTCTGTTACTGCCCTTACTGTCTGTCTTGCTGTTGCCTTGTTCCTGCTGCTGGTACAGCAGAATCTTGTGCTTTGCTAGGAAATTGTCTAACACATTTTTGGAGGTGGAGAGCTACAGTATTTTGGATATGACTAAAAGGCAAGAAGGGTAGTAGCCTTGTCCTCTTCTTTCTCTTTGATTTTTGTGGTGTTTTTCTTTCCTTTTTTTTTCCCCCCCTTTTTCCCTTTCTCTTCCCCCATGTGTCTCCTCTTGTTTTTGTTGTCACCAGACTGTCTCACACTGTCCCCAGCCAGATTCATGTTCTCCTAAGATTTATTCCTCCAGACAGCATAATGCAACTGAGGAAGGCTTCCTTATAATTTTGCTTTCAATGTGAAGTAATTTCTAAATAACATTATCAATGCTGATGCTAATTTAGCAAATTAAATTCTATATTTTCACTCCCTTTTCAATGCATATTTCAGAAATGTTCCCTGATACTGTCCTTCCCTTCTTCCTCTCTGTTTATGCTAATGGTTAAATTTCTGAATTCCTTCCTATCAGAGTATCTCCAGTCAAGTAGGAAGCTTTTTTTTTTAAGAACAGCTGTCCAATTATTTTGGCTGGCGATAGCTGCAATTATATTCTGTGGTCACAGTTACAAGCAAGTGTAATTAGATTTCCAGTTTCATGGTATAAGTTCATCACCATAGAAATGAGGAAAGACTTCCTATGTGTAGGATGTTGGGACACTGATTAGTGTAGTATTCAGTATTTAAATGTGGTAAGTCCTGTCCTGTTGTTATAGCTGGTGCACATATTTATCTTACAGAGTTGGATGCTAAATATGCTTGTAACGGCATATTCTCCAGCACTCTTCTGGAACCTGTTTAATTGCTAGTCAGCATTGTGGATTGGGATTTTAGGCTTTGCATGAATTGATGTCTTTCTAACATCATCTTCCACAGGAAATTAGCTCTGATTAGTAGCTGATTTAAGTCCGTAGAATTAAAAAATATATCTGTAAGGCTGGGGTAAAGGGGTGGAAAAATCACAGGAACTGACATTTCCGTTGTACTGTGCAAGAGTAACTTTGCCCTTGTGCAAAGTAAGTCTGGACCTGCGAGAGCCTTGTAGGCATCAAGAGCATAATGCAAATTAAATGAAACCTTCCAATAATCCAGAGTTTCTGGGATTGATCTGGATTTAAACACCAAAACCCCAGTGACATTCAGTTGAAGGATTCAGCCCTTTCTGTCTATGAACAGCAATCAAAAATACTTGGTCAAGTTTTTTAAAATCAAAAAGTAATAACTTTGTAAGTACACTTAATTTTTCTATAGCTCCATTCTAAATGTGCCGTTGCACAACTTAGCCTTTGCTTTGTTTCCAGTACTCTGCTAACTTAACCTGAGACTAAGATATGCCTTGAAACATCAGGGAAACTTTCCTGGTCCTACACCAATGAAAAGACAGACAAAATGCCTCTGAGCACTCTGACTTAAAAGCAAGGCAGTCTGAAAAGAGGTAAAGTATATACAGTGTATAGTTTATTGCAGACTTGATCATGTTTTAGTGATTGAAGTTTTCAGATTCTTATGAGGGCGTAAAATGAGCCCTGAGAAAGATGATAGCTCTGTTTCTCTGGTGAGATGAAATTCCATGCTTTTTTTGCATTGGTTTTACAAGGTAATAGTCCTCTGTCTTGCTATGTGATGACAAAATGAGGAACCTGAAGCCCTGTCTCCAGAGCTGCTCCAAGCAGGGGAGTCTGGGGGTTTCCTCCTGTTGCAGTGATGTAGTTTCTTATCTATTCCTGGTGTAAATCTTCAGAGCTTTATCATGCTGCTGGTGGTGAAATTAATGGTTAATGACAAATTATAGGCATGCAGGATTTGTAAAGCCCTAGAGCATAATTGGCCAGATTGTTATTTTTAGGAATACATAGTGATCTCTTGACGTAAACGTACCTTCCACTGAGAGTATCAATGAAAGTAAAACCCCTTTGGGCCTAATTGTAATCTGTTACACCCAGGTGAAATATAAATAAATAAATACACCCCCCCCAACAAACCCTGCCAAAACAAAACCCCAAACAAAAAAATTGGCATTGTGAGAGTTCCTGTGAATCTATATCTGCATACCTGGGTCTACTTCAGCAGTAATTCCTTGATTATGAACTGGTAGATGCCAAGGTGTGGGGATGATGGCAGGAGCTGTTCCTCCTTTCCCTTGTTCCAAGCTACCCTGGCCAGCTTTGCTTTAGCGGGCTGCAAGGAGTGCACGACCTGTGAACAAAAGCTGGTATATGGTTAGCGAGGGCGCAGGGAATGGGGTTCTAGGTTTGGCTTAGCAGATCTGCTCATCAGCTGATGAGTATGTGTGCGCCTGTTGTCTCTAGTGGATAAATGGAAATGTCAATCCTCATCTTTCCTCCTGATGTTTGCGATTGCACAGGCGGTGTGACGCCGCTAGCGGCTGGAGATCTGTTCCCATGGGCACTGCCCACGGAAAGCTCACCTCGAGGGAATTCCTCCTGTGCACAGAGCAGTACCCAGGTGATGAAACTCCCCACTGGAGGGGGTAAATAACTGGCTTGCTTATATGGGGCTGCCATTGTCTACATGAATTTTAGTGAGTCTTGTAATTAGGGAAAGGGAGTTTGTGTGCATCAGGTGTGAACTGGCGTCTCAGGTCTACTGTCCCTGATAAGAGAAAGATTGTGCTCTGTGGGCTGATGTGCCTGTGTTTGGAGATGAGTATGTGCTACTCTCTGAAGGTGGCAACCAAGCACAAGAAAGGTACTGTTTTACAAAAAAAGTCTCCTGCTTAAGCATTAAAATAATCACTACAAATATTTCTGTAACGAAAACTTAAGACCATCCTTTTGTTCACGTTTCAATATTTTGCCCTTTCTCAGTGCCTCCTCACATGTTCACCCAGTTTGGCACAGGAACTTCTTTCCTGGCTGGTCTTCACAGCAGAGAGACAAAGCTGGAAGCCAGCTTCAATCATCCCGCCTCCAGGTGGAGGCAACAACTGTTTTTCCCTGTTCTCTGTCACCGTATCCCTGACCGTTGTCTGTTGCAGTACGAGTGGTTTTGCCGATATGTTAAACACATTGGGTTCATAAAACCTGTCTTTTTTTACCTGTTAGAATTTTTGCCAAGTGCTACCTGTAAAAAAAAAAAAATAAAAAAAATATTTTTTTTTCTTTTTCATGAGGCCACAATTTGATTTTACTTAAGACTACTTTGAAATTGGAAAGCTGTTACTGATGTTACTAGCCGAGGGCAAAACCAGGCCTTCAACAAAGCTCTGAAATTTTCAGGAAACAAGAATGGAATTAGTTTCTCTTTTCCTAGGGAGCACAGAGCTCTGCAGTATTATATGCAACCACAAAAAATCGCTTAATTAGAAAATGGTCTTTCGATGGTCTGCAGAAAACAACAACAATACTGAGCCTACCCACACGTGCTGACGATGGCATTTATCCTCAAGGGTCAAAAGTTTTTGTAAAACCTAAAAAGTGTGTGAGTCGTGACAGACCAAGTAAAGGGGATCTATGGATCCTGGGCAAAATGTCTTATGCTGTAGGTTTATGCTTTTTAAACAATTTCTAGGAAGATTTTTATTGTAGCTTGTTCTTGAGAGTGGAAAGGGAAAAGTCTTTTAGGCTTCTCAGCTGCGGACCTGTGACTAGGAGATATCCAGAAAAGCTCACTCATTCAAACATGGTGGTGGTGTGGGATGAATAAACAAAAGAATTGTCCCACTGCAAGAAGACTAGATCAGTTTTGTAGTAAATATTCAGTGTTTTGTCCTGATTAAATACATTATTCTTCCTAATGTCATTTTATATAAAAACAATAAGCTGGAGTCAGCCCTTTCTTAAGCAAATTCAACTACAGAGGCAAAGTGAAACAAAATTTTGTGTAATCATTTTATCAAATTTAAAAGCTATAAAAAGGACTTTAGCCACTTCTTCAGTATAGGTAGGGTTATCATCAAGGAATATAACTCCTTGAGAAGTCACTTTTGATTGATACAAGACACTTGCAATTTAATGTGCTGGCATAGCAGAATTTAAGAGCACAATAGGTTGTAAAGAACAGATTGTTGTTCAGTTTGTTGGCAGTTCTGAAAAGCAGAAAAAACATTTCAGAAACGAAAATTTTAAGTGCATTGAAAATTCTTTGTTTCAGGTCCATCAGCACTTCTTTTGATCTGACATGAATTTTTGGATTCTGATTTTTCTCTTGAGTACTTTTAAAAACAAAAAGTGAGCTGTTTGTGAAGAAACCGTTATTTTTTACTGCTTTTCTTTTTTATATGGATGATTGAATAGAAATGCTTGAGCTGTTCAGGTTACTCTGTTAAAATGTGTTCTCTGCTCACTTGCTTCTGTGAAGGGAAAAGTGAAGTCAAAGTGGAAGTGATATAGTGGTGTTGCATAGCAAATGTTCATGGAGGACTAAGTTCTGTGCTGGCTGTTAAAAAAAAAAAATCTTCTTGTTAGAGTTTTGACTTGTATGAAGGCTGTTAAACAGTGCCATGTTGGAATATATGGAAAGGATCAAAGTGAGGTAAAATGGAAAAAGATGACTACTGAAAGAAGTGAAGGGTGCTAAGAATGCCAGAGGGGAATGCTTTCACTAGGGCAGTGATCACTAGTGTTAGATTTGGAGATCCACTCAATGCTTAGGAACTGGGAAGTTTGGGGTTTGCTCTGAAAATGATTTGGGACAGCAGCCTTTTATCAGTCAGTGGAACTACAATGATCATGTTTGTGTATGTGTAACAAATCAGGTTATTTATAGTGCTTCAGTTTTAGTTATGCTTTAAAAAAAAAAAAGCTTAATTTATAAATCATTTACCTATGGATGTCCTGATTCTCAACTAGACTGCCAGGTTAACTGTTCCAGAGCTAGGAGTGTTATGTGTGTACTTGTACCAAATGTACTTTAGAGCTAGAAGGGTACACAATACAATGTCAGTAACATTTATTCACCAAAGTATCTATAACCTTTTGGAGACAGATTTTCTATAGCTTGTAAGACACAAAATGCATTCCTGCATGTCACAGTGAGAAGGACATGATGGCAACTACTTTGTGTGACTTGCCTGTTTTGCTCATGACTGTACCGCTTGTGACTTATTAAGAGATGGTGAGTCATCCTATTCCACATGACCATTAATTACATCTTTGCAGTGCTGCACTCTCTTGTGTGAGCCAGCTTAAGTATGAACAGCTGTATGACTCTCTCACAGAGCCTACCATAGAAGCAAAAATAGTCAGATTTAACCACAAGTTAGCAGGTGTCATGTAAAAAAAAATGTGGAATTTGGTTGAAACTTTGATAAGTCTAAGTGGTCTTAATTTCACTTGATGCGTCCATCTGGACAGACTGCAATTTCAGCTGTAGCTTTCACTACATCTCTCCACATCACTCTGGCTCTTCAAGGACTTTTGGCAAGAGGGGAAGGTCAGCACCGAGAATGTCTGCTCAATAGAGGGGGAGGAGAAATTGGTGGGCTTGTGATGGTCCTGTCCCAAAAGGGTGCTCGTATTTCACCAGCAAGCCTGCATATATGTATGTGTGTGTGTATATATATATTTATATTTATACACACACTCACATTTCTCTCTACATATATATTTAAAAACATACTTCAGTTTTATTTATCCCTGTTAATAACAAACCATTTTTGGTAACATAATTTCAAACAGGTGAAGTAGAACTATGTGCATACTTTACAGTACTCAGAGTGTCAAGTGGAAAGTAATGAAAGCTTTCTGATATGTCAACGTTGCCAATAGTACATCATTTCCTCAAAGGGCTTGTGATTTCAGGGGAAACTGGGGTTGGGGGAGAGGAGGGAATCTTTTACTGGGATTCTAGGGACAATCATGTGCAACTTTTTTAGGAGAGGGGGGAAAAAATCATCCCACTGAGTTTTCCCCGCTATCCTTTCTTTAAATGTACCTGCAGTTACTTAATCATTGTTATGTATTGTTTTAAAGCAATATGTAATTCCTGAGCTGAAGGCTGTTTTTTCTCAACTATGTTCCATGACATTTAATTTAAAAACAATTTGAGTATAATTATTACAGATGTTTAAAGTATATCCCTTGTAAAATTGAGAACAGATACAAGAAAATGAAGTTAAGTGCTGCTATTGCATTTTCCATTTGGTTGAAACTTTGCTGTGTGCGTTACTCCTGTGGGAGCACACTAAATGGAGTGGAATTTTCATTTCATTCGTTATGATAGACAGTTGGTTCCTCAGATACTTCTCTGTCTACAATATTATTTGTTTTACCAGTTGGAGCTACTGCATTGCTAGAAATAGCATATTTCATTTGAACTGTACAATAGAAAAATCATACTTGAGGTCAAAACCACTACTGATGAAATGATTCTTCTTTCAAAACGCATTGTCAGTAATGAATCTTCTTTCTCCCGCAGGGTTTTAAACAAAGGCTCAAAACCCTCTGTGCCCTGGAAGTTGAGAAATCCCCCTACCTGGCTTCTGCAGCGATGGCCTTAATTCCAAAGGTGAATCTGTCTTAGCAGGATAAGCATTTGTCTGTCCTCCTCAGTCAGCTACTAGGAAAATCATCAAATTGTATGGTTGCAGATAGGTTTTAAATTTCCATTTTTAAGTTAAATGGGTATCTTGTTGCATTTGGAAGAAATGCTGGTAGTTACAGCATTTATTACCTTCATTCTTTTTAAGTGGTGCATATCCTCTATAAAATGGATTCTCTCTTTAACTACCTCTGTGTGCTGTGATAGGTCAGATGAAGAGGCATTGTGTAGGTGCTGTACCACTGTATGAACAAAGCATTTTCCGGAGACAATATTATCATTCTGTACTAATGGAAAAGTTCTTAAAAATTCACTGGAAAACCTTCATGAAAGGTTATTTTGTAACCATCCTTTTAACTGAATAGAGGATTTTATCTCTTCTGTGGAATGGCTCCAAAAATCTTGTAAAAGGAAGGAATTTTGCATAAAATTCTTTAAGGCCCGATCAATGCTTTTATTCCTGTGGAGCTTTGTCTTCAGTGGAGTTATCCATATTTATGTTGTGATGATAGGGATAACCTCTTTATAAATCTTTCTTTTCTATAGAAGGTGATTAGTTACCTTCTTGTTAAATTCTGCAGGACTTCTCCCTGGGGTGTGGGGAGAGGGAGAGGAGATTAGTAACTCTATATCACACTCACAGTATTACGATACGATGCTCTGGACAGTATCAAAGAAACATGTTCTGCATGTCTTCTCTGCCTCAGAAAAGGATAGCTTCTTCTGCCTGGCTGATTGTGACAGATACCTTCTTGGGTCACCAGTAACAAGAAGGGGCTGACGGGTCTGCATAGACAGACAGACAGACTGACCATGATGTTGGTACTTTGACTGCCTTGAAATATAGACATTTTATTTCCAGTCTGTATAGAGATTCACTGAGTGCAATATGAAAATAATTTGGCTGATGCCTCTTTGGCATACTGGCACATCAGATGTATAATCAGTGGTCTTAGGTTTTAATGTGAGAGAAAGGAAGCCTCTGAGCATAGGAAATGAAAGACTGTCTCAGCTTCACGTGGTTCCCACACTATGTCCGTCTGATGGGACAGTGCAGGAGAGATTGCTGTGTTGCAATATGCTTTTCTGACTCAGGTTTGGTCCTGATCAGTCTCTGACATCTCCCATGTGCAAGAGCCATTTTCCCTGTAAAGTACTATTTAGTGACCAGAAACCAGTGGGAGTGAAGGGAGGAAATGGGCTGGAAGGTTGGTTGCATCTCAGTGTCTCCTATGTAGGACTGTTAAATAAAAAATTGCTTGCAAAAAGTGTGCTTTTAAAGCATCTCTTACATTCTTCGTTTACTCTCTTCCCTATGCCTTAACCTTGCTGGAGTCACCACAACCTGGGCAAAGTGGCAAATCTTGTTACAGAGAGTGGTGTTATTCTGGGTTGTGACAGAGACAAGATGATGATGGTGTGCACCCCCTGACTATCCTGGGAGCTACCTGCTGTTTGATATTTTTAACCAGTTAAATGATGAAGATCTCTCCTTTCTTTCCCCAGCTCTCCTTTTATCCTTATGTACTGAAAAGGATCCTTCATGGGCATTTCTCTGTGTTCTGCTGACCACTAGCAACCAAGGTACGCTGTGGGGATGGGGGAGGGAAAGTGGTGTGCTTAAAAGGACATTTGTTCTGGGACATTTGCACCTGCAAGTGAAGAAACTAAAGGAAGGATAAATGGTAGAACTACTATAGACCAGGTGTTGCAGTTATTATTGATGATGGTGGGTATGCTTCTGATATGAATCCACAAATTAGCATGCTTCTCACTGAGAAACAGCACTTGAGATGGAGGCAATTGCATACGGGAGCATTGCTTAATATGGATGCCTTGGGCCAGATGACCTTTGAAGAGGGAATTCTGAAGCCTGAACCCAGACTCTTGCTACTGTAAACATCTTCCAGTGCTTTATTGCAAGGACTAGTTGCAGCATGATAGCATGCTGTCAATGTAAATCTTTGAAATCCTTCAAAAATAAAATGTTTTGTTCTAATGTGGGAACTGAGAAAAATCTAAGAAGAATAGTAAGATGTTTAGAAACCATGGCCTGATAGGAAACATGAAAAGAGAACGGGGTTTGTTAGCTAATAGTTCCTTAGCAGTTTCTGTTATAGACTGTCCAATATACAGAGGATATCAAGATGCAAGGCTCAGTCTTCCTCTCTACCTATAAGAGGGAGAAATTAGCTTAATTTATGTTTATATAGTAGAAAATAGTACACTTTGATTTAGTTCTGATAGTAGAAAAAAAACCTTTCTACCTGTTAGCCTGGTGAAACACTGAAAAAGGCTACTTGGGGAGTGTTTGGCTGATGCTTCACTGAAAAAATTTAGGATCAGGTCAGACAGATATTTTCTGTGTGTAGTGGATGCTCCCTCAGAGCAGGGGGGTGACTTGGGTCGTGCTTGAGGGCTTTTCCATTTCTCTGAGTCTTTATTTGCTATCTTCTGTACTAGCTGAAGCAGTTAAATCATAAATATTTGACAGCTGTGGCTTTTACCTTCCATAACACTTTGGCAGAAGGTGGAAGGGGCTGTGTAGAAAGTCTTTTAGAGAAGACACATTAAATGAATTCAAACCATAAAACTTGAATAATCAACCAGAGACTCAAGATCAAAATTTCCCAATCCGAACTGCTGCTTTGTTTGCGATATACTACTACCAGATAAAACCTTATTTGTGGCATTTTTCTCCCCAAGTTAAATCAAAAACCAGGGTCTGCATAGCATTTTTTTTTTCCACCAAAATTTAGATGAAATTTGGATTACTGTTTTTGTTGCTAAGGTCCTTCTCTGTAACCAACTAATTGGGCTATCTGACTTGTTTGCCAGATGGTTAAAAAGAGGCAGATTGTGTGCTTAAACTCATCCATTAAAAAAAGGGTAAAAAGAGGGAGAGAGGATATTTTCTGGGCTCTCAAGAAGAAGAGAAAGTAATGTAAAAATTGTCAGTTGCCTGTTAGTTTTGAAAGGTGAGTGCCTTTCAAGCAACTAAAGCTTGACAATGAGTTGCATCTAAGGTGCCTTTGACAAGGCTTGCTTGGAAAGATTATCACTGTGTATCAGATGCTCTGCACATTCAGTATCACACAGATCCCTGGAGCACGGAGCAGGGTGCCTGGGAGGGCATGCCAGCATGTGCATTGCTAACAGTGGCAGAAGAAGGGGTGGGAGAGGATGCACAGGGAGGAATGCTGCAAATAAGGACATAATAGGTCCGTATAGAGGCTTCAGATAACTCAGCAGAGTTTGGATAAAAACTAAATGAGGAAAATTGCCAGTTCTCTGGAAGCAAACTAACACTTTGAAGAGGCAGACTATCTGCTGCTGGATTACAACCTGACATGAGTAAATTGCAAGCTGAGATAAATGTGCCTAGAACTATCAAAAAGAGAGATGTACAACATGCACAAGGTATGATTAACCATTGAGTACAATTCATGCCAGTCCTGCTTGTGTAAGTACTGCAGCAGTGAGAAGGGCATGCTGCTTTTGCAGTCAGTCTGTTTATGGGGAGCAAAACACGAGTGAATGTTTGGTTAGTAACTCAGTCTCTGTGTATGTTAAAAATTACAAGGGTTTCCTACAGGCAATACTCATTCAGGAAAAGGCAAGTGGATTTTTTTTTTTTCCATGGTGTTGATAACACCAAGAGAAAATAGCTTATGCCTTGATTCAAAATGCCTGTGCCCTGACAGAGCCATCTTAAGCAGCACATAATGCTTGTACTGTTTACATAAAACATGACGACAATGTATTGTAGTGAGTATCATTTAGCATAGGTATCTGGGAAATGACTGGGTTGAAGTGAAGGTTTCCACAGGTTTGTAATCAAAAGCAAATGGACTCACAAAAACATCCTGCAGAAAAGAGAAGTCTTTTGCTACGAACATATATGCCTGAAAAAGATCATGGCCCACTCGTTACTGCAGTGTGGATTGTGGTGGAAGAAAAATATTGGGACCTGGTGCTGCAAAAAAGACTGCTGAAAGAAATTCATGGAGTAGAAAAGGTGTCAACTGTTGTCTCAAGGGAAATTGAACAATTTTTCAACCTGAAATACTTTTTTGCCCAGACAGGATGCCAACTAGACTGAATGAACCATGGCCAATTGCAGTGTTTTAGTTAAACAAACAATCCCTCAGATTCATATCAGTAAGAAAAAAACCCAAATCCCACAGCACAGCAATGCTCACAGCAGGTCTTGCATGCCCTTGGCAGGGAGCTGGAAGACAATTTAATTCCATGTAAAAGTCTCTCTTGTTTACTACCCCTTTTAAGTACCCAAATCTGTGCATTGAACAGGAACTTCAGTTGCTGTGAGCAGTCAGATGCAATAATTTTCTTTGCTGGGACTACCAGCAACTCTGATAAAGGAGAACAGGGCAAATCCAAGGTGAGGATCAAAGGTGGTGGAGTAGGAATCATGACTTCAGGAAAATGGAGCAGAATAAACGGAGGGGTGCAGATTGCCAAGTTGTTACTGAAAGCATTACATAGAAGTTCAAACATCTGGCAAATAAATCGCTGTCTAGAAAATCTGATTATTGTGTAACCTTGCTTGTAGAGAATGAAAGGAATCTGAAATAATCTAGACCCAGTGCCTTGCATGGAATATAAATTTGCTACTACCAGTCAAAGGGAAGGCTTGCCAGGTTTCTTCTGGTATGGTAATCAGACTCTTTGGTCTCTAGACGGAACAACTCCATTTTGGTACCAGCAGCCTGGGGATGTTTTTTATGTTGGATGCAGTAGTTAGAGCTGAAGAAAAACAAAGATTAAAATTAGTGTGGGAAGATTAAATTGTTTTTCTGTTATTTTATGACAAAACAGAGTATCTTCATCTTTTGCTGTCTTGATACCTTCAAATCTCAGTTATGTATTGCTTTTGGTGCAGTTGCTTTTATTTTGCTGACCCTCTGTGGTTTGGAAAGTACTGCCTGGAGCAAACATTAAGAACTTAAACTTCTCTTATACTAGAAGAATGGTATCTTGGCAGCAATGGATAAAAAAGCACCTGGTTTCCAAAGGCTTAATGGATTCTCAGGGTTTTGGAGTCACTCCAGTATCGGTATAGTTAACCATCAGTGAAGTAGCAATTACTTCATTTTATGCAGGTGCAGATGAGATGCATGTACTTGCCTCTCAGTAGCTGATATAGGGGGCTATCAACTTTGACAGAACTAATTTTAAATTATCCAAGTGGCTGAGTGCCTTACCATGTTTATGCCATTCTTTAAATGTCCAGTGTTTCACAAATCTTCTTCAGTCTAGTTCATGAGCTGAAATTGGAACAGCAGGATAAGTGAAATCCAAATACAGTCTCTTATTGACCTTTCCAGTACATTTACATGTAGGTACTGGAAAAAGCAGTCAGGACTGGCACAATTCTCTTGCTTTGTCATATGTCTGTCCTGAGTCATGTTAGCAGTCAGGTGCTATAGGTGCTACTGTAACCTGTCTTAATGTTCTAATCCTGAAATAAGAATTGCCATATGTTGTCTTTCCTTTAAATATCAACCATTCAGAAATGTGAGGCATATTTTTCTCATCTTGTTATTGGCCACAAAATCCAGTGCTGGCTGAGATGATATTCATATGTATAGCCTTTCTGAGACGTGTTGTTCTTATTTTAGGCAAAATTTTGAAACATACTGACTGGATACTGACTTTTTCCAGTGCCCTATTCCCTGTTTAGTACAACTTTATGTCTAGATCTTAGCTATAAAGACTCTTGTGGTAATTTTACCACAAGCCTCTAACCCATCAAGCTGCGAGAGCAAATTTTCTACTTTGCAACACAGGGTCCTGCCTTCTCTTCTGTAAAACAGTGTTGCAAACATTTGAGATGCTGAATCTGTGGACAAGCCCCACAGTGGCCTCTGGTGGAGTGGAAGAATTCTCTGGAAAGCAAGGATTTGTCACGACGACCGTGTAAGAAATGGATTTAACTGGAGCTGTCTAAATTCTGGGATTGTTTCATGGCAAGGGCTACGGGATTCAAGTTATGAATAAAAAATTCAAGTTTGTTCTGTCATAATTGTAGCTGGGTAACAGGGCTGTCCCTGTGTGCACACCTGCGCTTAAGTCATTAATAGCCTAGGTGGTCCAGGAACTGTCTGGTTTTTCATCTGCACAGATAAGATAATGGACTGCTTTGGGACACTGAACTGATTTGAAACTCGGTGATTGACTGAACTCCCAGACATCTTCACAGCAAAGTATTTGACTGATATTTGGAGTAATATTTGACCAAGTATTTGGTGCAGGAGCTCTCCATGTGGAAATTTGACTGTCCTGAAGATTTTCCCTAGGCACCTTTTCCTGTGCTTAGACGAGTTCCTTTGCTTAAATACAATGATCAACATGCTGACTGGAGAAACTGGCAGTCCCAGGGACAGCCAGGTGATTCCTATTGCAAAACAGATCAAATTTTGCATGGACAAGATGCCTGTAAACAGTCAATAGAAACGGTTCCTACAGATGCAGAAATAGCCATGTAGTACAGTGTTTTGTATGTAGGTAAGATGGTTAGGGGGTGTTTTGTATGCAATTTGAGATAATAGCAATGGATCATGCGTGTACTGGAGTGGTCATGTAAGGCCATGGGCCAGCTGGGTAGAAGGAATCTGCAGAGCCGCAGTTTGGGATTCTCACCCGACCCAGGTGAAGGCGTCACTGCAAAGGACCCTTGCAACAGACTCCTGTCACTTTGGACAGCGACCGACCAGCCTCTTTGACAGATTTAATTCCTCAGGTGCGGGTTACCCTATGCCAAAATCCCAGTAGTAAACTAGTTTTGCATTTGTGGGGGTTTTTTTTGTTTGGCTGGTAGGTTTTGTTTTGTTTTTTAACAAACACTTTGTGAGTGTCTGAGCAACAGGTTATTTTTGTGAGTCTCCTTAAATTTCTCAAATTCAGATCAAATCCACAGTTGATAGGTTTCGGATTTTTTTTCCCTTCCTTGTCTTGAAGGGAATTATCAGTGTAGATTCCAGAGAGGTTGCACTGAATTTTCTTAAAGGAGATAATAACCTGCTTTCCACCATCTTCAAAGTAGTAGTGAATTGTTTTAACCTCCAGGTGGTGAGTAATTAAGGAGCAACACTGTACATGTGTAGAAACAGTTTCAGGCAAGAGAAGACATAATAGTCACTGTTTATACAAATGCTTGCTTAAGTATTCAGATATACCGGTGGCTTAAGGAAAAGCATGAAGAATATGAATCCACTTCATAAGCAGGATTATTGAGTTCACTGTTGAGAAGACAGACATGACTGATTAGAGATAAAAGTGAAATTCCCATATCTCCAATGAATTTTGCATCTAGACTCTATGGGTTTTACTGTTTTCATGAAGGGCCCTCCCTATTTAATTTACTGCAATAATTTTTTTTTTCAATTACTAAATAATCTCTGTTCACTTCTAAGATCTTCTATGTCTTCCCTGTATTCTCAGAGTTTAGCAAAGCTCTGCATCATTTTAACTGAAGGTCTGGCATTCAAGTGAATGCAGTTTAGTGTATGTTCTTATTTCAGTTTAAATCTGGTTTCTATTTGTCCCAGATAATGCATTTTGAAATTATAGCTACTAAACATTAATTATTTCTAATGGCTCTAAACATGACAGAGTTAGTCATTACACTGGAGCTTGGCAAAGTTGTTGTAAGAAGAAACATAGGAAGTTAGTCATCCAAGTTTTTGAGGGAGAAAGCCTGGAGAATATACAATACCACACTGCTACTCTTCCCATGAGATTCACTGTTCTTGCAGCAAAAAAGAGAGACCTTTGCTTTTGGCTTTTGCTAACCTGAGGTGAATTCACAAGGACAGGAGGAGAGACTTTCGGAGAAGGCTTAGATTGTGTTTTAATTTTCAAAGCTATAAGCTCCTCAAATGGGCTACAGTGTCTTCAGCCAGAGTAAGCAAGGACCTTCTGTAGGGGCAGAAGGTAAGGGCAGGACTCGGCTGGAAACTGTAAAGCCTTTTTCTATGTCTTTCCTTCAAACAGTCAGTTATTGAGAGGCTGTCAGTAACGTTCAGATAATAATACTTATCTCCAAATTGTACACTTATCCCATTCCATTAGCCAAACTCTTGGTAACAAAGGCAGTTGAAATAAATTGCAAACAGATTAAGGTATTTTTAGAATGTTTTTCTATGTGAATTGCTTGTAGACAGACTCCCAGCATTCCTGCACAGTAATTGTAAAGCAGATGTGCACTAGAATGTATAGGGATAGGCTATGAATTTTTTCATCTTTTTTAGTGCTTTTTTTAACGTATCAAATCACTGGTTATGATTTAACATTAATCCTCATTTGCATAATTCTTTGAGGTAGGTTTGGGAAAATATAACTTTTGAAACAGGGAGAGAACAAATCAAAAATCAAAACCAATATAGGTCCACAGGGGTTTACATGTAAGAAATGGATATGTTGTTTTATTCCTGAATTTGTTGGGTAGGCATGTTGTTAACAAAGGACATGCATGTTTTCAATCAGATCAATTTTTGACAGGAAAATATTGCCTTCACAGAAATATCATCTTCACAAGTGTTATGGCTGCATCAGTGTTGGTAGCTACCCAAGACAAAAAAAAAAAATAAAAAAAATCCTTTCTTACCTGTTAAAAATGGCACCTTACCAAAGAAACAAGAAACATATCAACATCTGTTCTGGACATTCTTTCAGCCTGAGGTTGGGATCAAAAACCCACTGCAAGAGCTACCTTTTTCATTGGAAGGGGTTTCCTTTCTCTGGACAGTTCTGCTGAACAATTTACTGGTAGTGTAAACCATTGTTCAGTCTTCAGACTAGCCAGGCATTGACTCAGGGATGAGCCAAAAATGATCAAATCTGTCAAGCTGATTTCTCACATGGGACATATTAGTTGCAACTTTTCAAATACAGGAATTTTTATTGAGTGCACTCTCTTTTGAGTGATTCCTCAGAGATATGCATCCTGCAATATAAACTTATTGGCATGCAGTGAAATTGTCTAGCTGTGTATAAAATACAAGGACAAGGAAAAAGAAATATTGTATTTCTTAAATGTAATTTTGCCTCTTCTAAAATCTTTTTCATCCCTTTAGTGTGGAATCTCAAACCTCTTCCTTTTTAACCATCTACAAGGAGCTTAAAAATATAAGGGAAAAGGAATTCAGAATAGGAAAACAGTAGTATTGCTTAGACCAAATGTCCATCCAGCAGAGTATCCTGTTTCCAGTAGAGATTGGTGCTGGATGCCTTGGAAAGAGTCTATGAACTGGACCAGTATATAACAACAACTCATTGGTATATTCTCCTAGCCCCACTTTGGCTCAAGTTTCAGATTTATTTCTATTCTTTACGTGCTCTACTATCTCTGCTTTGATATCTGGAGAAGGAATGCATTCCTAAACCCACTAATGCTGTTTGGCATAGTCCATTAGGACTCCAAGATTTCTTTCAGTTGAAATGATTTTTTTTTTTTCTGATTTCTGTCTTTAAGTACATCTGTTTTCTTTACTCCCTAACAATTTTTCTCATAAATTCTGCACTGTTCCTGGGGATGTGTTCCATGTGAAATAGTGTGACTCGGTTTACACTTTTAATATAGTCTTCCCTATTATAGGAGCTCAAGAGGCTGTCTTAAAGATGCTCACTGGGAATAGGCAGTCTGATGAACGTTCAGAGGAGGACTTCTGGATGATTAGTGAGTATTTTGAAATAGGGGATCCAGTATAAAAGTGCCCTTAAATATAACAGTGGCTGCTGATGGATTCACTGCGTTCCCTCTATGGCACTGTCTTAGATGCTGAGGTGCTTTTTGGGTCTTCAGTTTGACTGTATGTTAACCTTGTAGTGCATTCATTTATTGCCTGCACCCCTGGGCAAAACAGTCCCCTAGACGTTGTCTTCATTATATTACGCCAGTCCTATTCACTTATTTATTTTAAAATCATTAATGTTTGCCAAGTGCTCGGAAGATGACATAAATGCTGAGTGAAGTGTTATGAACTGAAAAATGAGAGGCAAGCAAGAGCACTGTTGAAGGTGTGTAAATGCTGAGCACTGCTACATGTGACAGGATTCCTACTTAATTATGAAATGGTATGATTTAGTGATGGCAGTATTAGTTTAACAGTTGCATGCTGATTTACCTTTGCATGTTTTTGCGTAGCTGAACAAAAGCATCCTGGAGAGGTGGGAGCCCACACCGTTCTAACTCTATCAGTGAAAGACTGCAGAATGCTGAACTGTCTGTTTGAGAATTGGTCCAAAATTCCCACTGCCGGAAATGCAAATCCCACAGATGGGCTGTCCCATGGGAGGGGACATGCATATTTTCTCATTGATGGTAACTGGAAACTGTGGTTTGTTGGGTTTTGATGGCAGCTGGAAACACCATAACATGTGCTTTGCGGTGTGGCTTGACGTGTTGTCTAGTGAAACACATTGGTTACGACCTAAGGCTGTGGACATGTCATCTTCCAGTTATGTTGACTGTAGAGGCTGTTACTGCCAGATATGCACCATGCTTGTTTTCCATATGCCACCTCTCTGTCTGATTTGTCAACCCAGTGGCTGTGCTTAGCCCTGCCTAACCCCACTGCAGTCCAAATGAGCCAGGTTAGCAGAAACCTAGAGTTTGAAACAGTCTCAGAAAACCTGGCTCATTTGACTGAAGCAAGGTTAAGAAGCAGCTCAACAAGATAAGGTTCCTAATGCCTCTTTCTTGATTGTCTTTGCTTTCTATCTTTCTCTTTCTGACTTTTTTTGCCATGATTAAGAAAGACCAAGATGAATCTACTCTTTCTTTTAAAGCTTATTTATTTACTCTCAACAGAAAATGCAGAGAGGACTGGAGGATTTTTTTTTTTTTGAATGAGAGAAACAGCTACTTTTTTCTCCCTTGTTAATTTTTTATGTCCACATCAAAAGTTTTGAAAACGCTATTGCAGCTGTTGAAATGCATCAATGCAGCAGTGGCTTTTTCTGCTTACTTGATGCAACAGTTGCTTTTCCTTCATTACTTTTTATAAAAGATTTTGGTAAATAATTATAAACTCATTAGTTTCATTATTCTAAATGAGGCAGATAAATGGATATATCTTCTGACAAGGATGCATGTAGTAAATGACTGATAGATGGAGTTTAGAAGAGATTTTGGTTGAGATATTTCATAGTAATTAGGCTACTCAAGAAAATAATTTACTCGGTCTTATTGACGGGAAATTGGAAGCTTCCATTCTACTAATCTACTATGTAATACACCTAGACATGTTGATTGCGAGATTTTGCTTCAAGTGTTTTGTCTAAGTGTCTATGATTAAATTGTGCAGTAATGAGCTTAATGACAACCATCAAAAGAGATGACCCTTTGCAGGCCAGATAAAGTAAGCAGAATGGTTTAACAGTCTGGATCTTTTGATTCTTGCAAAATTAGCAGAAACTGACTTTTGCAACTAGCTTGAGTAAAGAGATGTGTAAAAAAAACAGGGGAAAAAGGTTTCTTGTGGAATGCGAGTCTGTTGTTTCTTGAACTTTGGATTTTAATGGCTTTAGATAGGCCCAAAGGAGAGTCTTTTCATATTTTGATAATTCTCCATCCTTTTAAAACATACCACAACACCACCTCTGGGAAGTGTGAAGTCATGTCAAGTCATAGAGTAGACACACAGTAAACAGGAGTGATAAAGGATTCTGCAAAATATCTAGCCAGTGGAGCCAATTGTTGAGGAGGAAAAGCATTTTGTGAGGGGAAAACAGCAGACGGACTATTTGAATAAACAAGTATAGGGGATGGGTAGCAGTAGATTTAACCAAGAAGGCTAATGAGGGCTGTAGCCTCCCATTATTGTCATGTGTGGAATATACATTCCTTTACCACATACTGTGGGCATGCCTCAGTAGGTACTATATCCAGATGACCTTGCCTCTAAGGCTGAGCCTTTTGACTGATGATTTGGTTCATTTAAAATTGAACTATTTATATAGGCTTTGCATGGATCGAACACTTATCCTTCAGAAATAGAAATAAGCTTTCTTGAATTTACATACAGACCTGCAGTTTATGGCTTCAAAGAGCTCTTACTTCGATACATATAAAAAGATTGCTGTAAGTTAGTGGGATTCCTGAAAATGGTTTATACTGGGAATGAAGAACATGAAACTGAGACCAAGTTGCATATTTACACTGAGACAAAGTTTTCTGATCCATTAACTTTCTTTCATGGGTATATGTGGACATAGATGTCTTTCTTATGTTCTACTTGCTGCATTTGGACTTTGGTATGGTACGGAAGGTGGAATCTGGACACGGCCTGGAAATCTACAGACTTGGTGTTTTGTCCCACAGATGACAATCCGAGAGACACCCAGCCAGCCCCCAGTCTGACTCTATCCACTGACACTGGAGAATCATGTGGATGATCCCAGGCAGCCCTTTTGCTTCCTTTGGTGAGACTTGTTCATTAGTGTAGGACTAGGGCTGTGCAATGGGCAATTACGTGCTCTGTCTGTAAAGTGATTGAGAAAGTTGAAAGCGTGGGTAGATTTTGTAAATTGGGGAAAACGGGTATAAATAATTGATTGTATCCAAAATAAAGGACTGGTTTTATTCCTCCCAGATTGCTGTGTCCTGAAGGAGAGAGAGAGAAGAAAAGGGTCCTTTCTTCCACAGGAGCGGACCTAGGGCAGGACAGTGGGTGCTGAGCATCAGGGAGTGCTGGCCTCTGTGGCCGGCACCTGTGAGCAAGCGCTGTGGAAAGGGTTCAAAATTCACCCCCTGGGTGCAGAGGGCATGGAGGGAGCTGTGTGCCTATCTCTGGAAGCAGAGGATGAAGTTTAAAACTGTGACGGCTGAATAACAGAGCTAAGGCCATGCCAAGCTTGGCATTTCTGGTCAAGGAGATTCATGGAGCAAGAAGGCAGTGTAAACTCAAGCTGCAGGAAGAACCTCAATGCAATTTATTAGCACATATTGCTAAAGGCACAGTAAAAACAAAGGTCCACACTCATGCTAATTTTTCTTAAACAACTTGGTAGATTACTTTTGCATATATGTGTTTTTAAGTGATGGTGTTATGCAAGATCCCTTTACCATAAGGTAAATAAACAATAACCCTTTTCTTAATTTTGGCCATTGCTGACCTTCTCTGAGAGTGTATGTGCTTGTTTAAGAGGATTGTTTTTACTCTAGTCCTTCCTGTCTTCCCTTTTCAGAGACAGCAACATTAGCTATGTGACTGCTTATTTACATGCAGTTTCTTGACCTGGAACAGGTATTTTCAAGCTTTTAACCAAAGTGATGGAAAGGTCCCCAAAGCCTTAACGGATTTTGAAAACTCAGATGAATAACTTCAAACTGTAACTTAAAGATTGTGGACGTTTCCCCCTGAATAAGTTACTGAATAATGTGAAATGCTCTTAGGAAAAAAACCTGACTCTGCTATAACATGGATGTAGACTACATTTCTTTCAGTCTGAGAAACTGAGAATTTTTGGGCAATGGGGAAAGAACTCTAAATGAGGAAAAACTTGAAGTATTTTCCATTCAAAATTACAGATATTTTCATACTTTCATCTCTCTGATTACATTTTTAAAATTAGCTATTTAGGTTTTCAGTCAATTTTTATACAGTTCTGTTTAGATGGTACTAGGGAAAAAAAATCAGGACTTTTCAAATATCTGAGTTACAAAGGGTCTGTTTGCCTGTGATTAAACTTGATTCAGCTAATGAATAACCAGCGTGCTTTGCAGGATGCTTGGAGTCACCGTGTCCTTGATTTCAGAAAATAGTGTCTAGCAGTGAAAAGCAGCGTGCCAGCAGGTCTTTAAACTCCAGCTCCTGAATTCCCTTTGCTGCCCCGCTCTGCTCTGGGCAGATAAAGGCCCTGCTCTCAGGACCCCCACAGCTCCCAGTCCCGCTGGCACTGGGAATGCCACTGGATGGCAGCATTTTCCCATGCAACTCTGCAGAGAGGCAGGCGAGATCATCATTAAGGGAAAAAATGGTTTAAAAAAAAAAAAGTGAGTGAAGAAGGAAGAAGAAACCATGTTGGAGGTTGCCACTTTGAAGACCAGCATGCATCTTCGCTTCAGTGTAACTTATGCAAATCTCCTTTGCAGTATTTGCTGCTCTTCTTTTAATACAGATAGGATACATAAATTGAAATGAGAAAATCAAAGGCAAGGTCTGACTTCGTTTTTTTAAATGCTTTTCTAATTAGCAGATCTATTCTAATGTTGGAAGCTGGCTCATGTCTCTGAGATGATGAGCAGTATTTGTGGGTTTTCTCCATTCTCTTTCTTTACCATTATAGGCAGTACTTTTTTGGCCGTTTGGGCTTCTGCCTCAGAAAGCACCTACCAACTGTTGACTTGCCCCCATGGTTTGCTCAGGCACTTATATGCATGAACTTTAACACAAGCAACCCTAATAAATTTCCATCAACTATTGGGTTTACTTTGTGAATGATGTGACACCTTCTCTCCCACTCTTGGCAAGTACAGAGGGCACCATGGCCCTCCCCTTTCTTTCTCTGCAGTTTGGGAACAAACACTTTCAACATGTCTCGATTCCAGTGTCCCCTCAGATATATTGCAGGGTGTTACCTAAGATGACTTAAACACCTGACTTAGGGTCCCCAGGAGGTGGTCCGTGGCAGCAGTTCCTCTGTGGTCAGTTCCTGGTTTGTCTTCCAAGGCTGACCCAGCTGTTTCTTCCCAGCTGCATCTAGCTTTTCTGTAAACTCATCGGGTTGTGAGTTGGAAGGCAGCATACAAAATAGGAGAGAGCTCAAGCTAGTAAGCTTAACAAAGGATCGGCAAAATAGGTTGTCATAAACTCTGTGGCATGATATTCCATGAAGATTTATGGAGAGAAATATATATAACCTGTTGTTGTCAGTTAGTGACTTGAACTGATTAGATAAGGGGGTATGTGTGTATATATAGAGATAGATATGCTCATATGAATAACTAAAAAACAATGGATCGTGTATGCTGACCCAGACAATGGGAAAATAAATAGCTTCAGAAGGAGTTAGCAAAGTCTCATGCTTCAGAGGTATTCTTTTTTATTATTAGTTATTATTTTCTCTGCATCTTCTTGTAGTTGGGAAGATGTAATTTGGTCTAATTCAGCAGGGGGGAAAAAGGCAGCATTCAGTCAGATCAGCTCTGCTGGCCACAACATGAGGTGGAAATGGCTGTGGCTAATCAGGGGCAAGGATTTCAGAATATGTGATCTCCTCTAGCTTAGACCCAAGCTAACTCATTCATGAATGCTTGAGCAAAACTCTCTTGCTTCTGTTTGAAGAGCTGGAGCTCATGGTCTGTTTCAGTATTACAGCCAAAGCTCTTAAGCTATCTTAAGGCCTGTTGTTTTGCTTTTTTTCTTGTTTTGTCCCCCTACCCCTCACCATGGCCTTCCTATGCCTGAAAATATTTAGTGTTAGACAATGTGGTTTCATTTGGGAAAGCCTGGTGGTTTAGAGGAATGGCACTGTTTAGTTCTTCAAGGGGAACTGGAAGGTCAGAGAGGGGAGATAAATTGTGTTTCTTTGCAATAATTTTTATTTGATTTTATTAATTTTTCTGTGTTTCTGTAAGTTAGCTTTGCCTAACTGATCTCTGATACCACAAGTGTATAAAACTGATAGGTGTCTGCCAAGCATTTACTCCTTTGTCATCTCAGAAATGCTCTGTTTCTTCCTCATGAATACCTACATTAATTTTAAAGCAAGCTCTGCACATATTACTGGTTTCCAAATTATGCCATTCTGTCTGGTGTGGAGAGCATTGCTAGAATTATTGCTGAGCATTCAAGACCATCAACTTACATGTCTCAAGCTCCTTTTTTTTTTTTTTTTTTTTCCTCCTTTCATCCTTTGACATGTATTTGGTCTCATTTCTCTTCTGCTTTCCTTTGCTTTCCCTCCAAAGATATGTATGTTGAACTGGCCAGAAGTTATTCTGCTCCTGACATTATCTGGGCAGCTATTGAATTACAAATACCAGAGAGAGAGTGCGCTGCAAATACTGGAAACAGTGTGCCTCTTACTTGATCATTAGGATGAAAAGAGAAATGAGTAACATAATGGTACGGGTACTGGCTTTAAAAGGAATGACACTGCAATGCATTTTGGGCCTTTTAAAAGTAAAGAACATCCCAGAATTGTTTTTTATAGAAATGTCACTTCTGAAAAGAGAAGCCCTTGAATGATGTGTCTGTTGTGCTCTTCAACAACAACACAGAGAGCTGGGTGACACTGTTGGTGGCCCTCAGTTCCTTAAGCACTGTTGGCCAAATAAATGCCGTGTGTGAGGGTGCTCCTGGGCCACGATAGGCACTGGCTATTGCAGGGCTTGACTTGCCTTCTGAGAGACCAAGCAGCTGATTTCTGAGGAAAGCAAAGGGAAGCTGCCAAGTCTCGGGCATTAAGCGTCCTTGGCTGTTGCGCCCTTAGAGCGCAGTGGGCTGCTGGAGGGGAAAATTAATGATGTTTTGGCTGGGCCATTTATAGAAGTGTGGTTTGTGGTGAAAATAAAACACTGAAGTAGCTGTAAGAAATGTAAAACTGTGGAGCTAAAAACATCTGCTGTTGTCTGTGTAGTGAAAACCCAGTCTGTGAGGAGAAAATAAAAGATACTGATACATTCTTGTATTAAAGGTTGCTGTTGATATTTAGTGATTAAAATTAAAAGACAGTATACTGGATGTTTTTAAAGAAAAAGAAAATGTGCTCCATATAGATAAATAGATCATCATTCCTATCAGCCAGAATATAAAGCAGGTAAATTTGCTTCTCCTCTTCTACCTACTGTGTTGGGGAGGTGTATATAGCTGCATTGCTTGTAAGGCCACGCAGGGAAGTTTTAAGCACAAAAGCAAGTGACCTCCAAAAAAAAAAAAAATAAAGACGACTGTAGACTTTGATTATAGCAACATAACTTCAGGTCCCTGAGACAGCTAATGCCTGACCCTGAAAGGATGATCTGTACATATCTTCAAAACTTGTCCTTAATGTACAATGTCTAGGCAGTGTGAAATGATTAACATTTTTGAAGCGGACTCCTGCGCTGTTAGTGACCTGCTTTCCACCCCATGATTCAGACAAGGTAACTGGCATGTATTTGTTCACCAGCTAGTCATATTCATAGCCTGCAACTAACAGATCCACCTTTGATTGACAGTGTGCAAGGGATTTGGAGCAGGGCAAAACTGGGTCCATGCCCAGTGTGAGGTGCTGAGCAGCCTCAGAGCACACTGACTGGTATAATGCCTCAGCAGGGCTACGTTTATGCCACTGGATATGTATAATTGTGACCCTGGGTTATTAGCCAGGTAATCATGCATGTGATGATGTCGCCTGTTATAAACCAGTGTTGGGTAGCTCCCTTGTTTTATCTAGATGGATTATCAGCCAAGGTATGGGTGTGATGGTACTTACACAGAGACTGGTAAAGCACTTGTATTTGTTTTATTTATGCCTGTTCTCTCTGTGCTTTGTTTTTCTCAGTTGTGTGCAAGATAGAAGCAGAATAGGCAAATATTCTTAAATGGTAGAAAAATGTAAACAAGAAACTTACCCAGTATCACCATACTTATACTGCTCGCTTGTCTCTCTGCTTTTTACATCTATATGTTTAATTGTCTACATCTAAGCATATATGCCTTCTAAAGATTTTCCAGGGTAGAAATCCTATTTACTGATCTTGAACATATCTCCACTTCTGTTTTAATAGATAGTTATGCTAGCAAATATCCTAACATACAGACATTGCAACCAGGGGTCGCATCATTGTTAGCAGAATAAAGACAAGAAATATAAAGCCTGAACAGAAAAGCAATGGCACAGAATTTACAACTTGCTTCCCCTCATCTCCACTGCTTTTTAAAATAACAACAACAAAAAAAATCGCTCATGATTTTTATGGGGCCTGACTCATGACTTTGACCAAACAAAGGAAATTACACTGGAGCAGGGAGGAGCTTTTCTCATAGCATCCATGTCCCTGGAATCCAGGTATCCTTGTCTGCCAAGGACGTTGCTCTCCCTCTGCAGCCACCTTGAGCCCAATTCTAGAGCCTGGCAGCTCCTAGAAGCATTCACAGCGCACAGCAGAGGTGGTGCTACAAAAGCAATGCCTTGTATTCCTGCTCTTATTGCTAGATGGTGCTGTTTGCATCTAGCACATGCTTTTCTAGCCTTTTTGAAAGCATAAACTCAGTCAAAAAAGTATAAGGACTGAAGTGACAGCTGACCTGTGCACTTTTCTGCAAAGGTGGAGAGGTCTGTGCAGTCCCTTTTACGGCACAGCTGTAGCCTGTGCCTGAGAGTAAATCCATAAATGCACAGATGCAGTAGCAGGCACAAATTCTGTGACTTACTTTCAACCTCTGTTTGCAGCCTTGGCAAACTCCCGATTTTCCTAGCTCTGTCAGCCTCCCTCCTTCACTCTCCGTGTGAAAAGTGAAGAGAGGGGGCTGGAGCTTGCTGAGAGAGGTTCGTTATAGGGGAATGTGCCTGTGGCCGGTGTCCGGGAAGCAGCTACAATTGTAGGCTACTCCTTGTACCGCTCTCCTTGCGGAGGTGCGGCGGCCAGCCACTGTGCAGCTCTTCAGAAGCTGTCCTAGAGGTAACGGTGTATGATGAAGTGTCTTTCGGCCTCACTTGGACTCATAAGCCTGCAATAGCTGTCGGTGACTAGTGAGAGATAAATTACAGGTTTTTCCAGTACTGTCCTTTATGACAATTACGTCTTAACAGTGGGAGGAAAGGGGATAGTTAAAAGTAGGTTTAATCCCAAAGGGATTGTTCGTTTCCTCTAATCACCGCACTTGCCAGTAGCTCTGTTCTTCCCTCAGCCTCCCTCCCTCTGCTCCTCTCTTCCCCTCACCCCATCCCTCAGCAAAGTTACCTTTACAGTCATGGCCCGCTCGTGGCAAGGATTAATGGTTTATTGGAATTTTCACACCTTACAGGAGTGTGGCATATATTCTTATGAATTTTATTGCAATGCACCACAGTATATCATTTCATTAAACTGCACATGTCATAGTTATTTGCTGTTATTCCCTAGACCTCTATGTGCAGTTTTATCAGTCTCAAATGGCAATGAAATAAAAAATAAAATAAAATGGAATACTGTCTAAATACATGCAGAGGGGTCAAGGGACCCTATATGCTGACTACAACAACAAATTTATCTTATTTATGTGTGGGTGGGGGAAGGGAGCAATTTCTTCACTGTATTTTAATTAACTGTGTTTCACTGCATGGTAGTAAAGATAATAACCATAACATTAGTGCAACTACTATGCTATCAAATGCTTGTCACAGCCTAATATTCTCCAACAATATAGCTTCACAATGGAAACATGCACAACAAAAGAACAGCTTGTTTTATTAATTTACTAGGGCTCTGTGTTTTTGGAAGACCAGTATGTATTTCTGGAAGACTGATTAAAATAGAAGTATACATGGTAGAGAATAATATTTTTACTGGTGTGGGATTCATTTAACAAAAGTGTTCCTTCAGGAAAACAGAACCAAGATGCTAATGTTATACCTCATTTATTGCCAGCATATTCAGTGACATTTCATAATGTACATCTGTCAGCCAGAGATATAAATGAATGAGGTGAACCATGCAATTTACCCTCAGGAAGTTCCATTAGAGCCCCCAAAGTATAATATTTATGAGGTCAGAATCAATTAATCAGATAGCTGTATTTGCTTTTCAGCTCAGCATGTTCTTCTACACCAAGCTGTTGCATTGCAAAAGTCTTTCCTATTTGGTAAGAGGAGTCAGTTTGTATGTATTGCATGTAGTCTGTGTTGTAAATCAACTGCTTTCCTCACGCAGTTTATACTCAATACCAATACAAACTATAAGTTAAGGGAATGCAAAATAAATCTCTATCAAAATATACATCAGAATAGAAGACTTGTATATCTCCTGCTCATTGCTGCAGCCTACCCCCATGCAAATCTGTTGAAAACGAGAAAACAACCTGGGAGAAAACAATGCACCTCAACCAAAAATAATTCCAGTAAACAAAGTCTTGTGGGGGAAGGAAGAAAAAAGTAGTTAACCTTAAAAAGTTGAAAACTACTGATTTAATCAAAGGAACTCAACTTTATGAAGAAAACCCACAGTACATATTTTGAGAGGTGTTACCAAAATGGTTTTCCTTTGCAACCATGTTCTGAATGCTTGTTACTTTAATTCCCCCTTCTCAGTTTGATTGACTGGTTGTTTGCGTGTGTGCGAATGTGTGTGGTATTATTTTTGTTGTAAATTACAGTCTTTTCCTGGGCTATTTTCAGATGTCTTACAAAACTGCTCCTGGCACTCTGACACCTGCGGAGGAGCAGGCTCTTGCCTCTGCCCGGCACCTATGTTTGTTTAGGGCTGGGCTCCTGGGGAGGTGCAGGTGCACTTCAGTCCAGCTGAAACACCACATATGGGTTGTTCTGGCTTCTGCAGAGCACTTGCTGCTGTGCTGCCTGCCAGGCGTTAGCCTGGCCATTGCCTGAGGTGTGGACTCTTGGTGCCTAAGAAGTGGAGTGTTTCTTGTGAAGATTTTTCAAAAACTTAACTGTGATTTAGCTCTGGGGAGGCTTCAGTCTGCATATGGAATGAATATTGATCATACTGCGATTTTCTTTCCTTTTTTTTTTTTGGTAGACGACAGATGCAAAAGATAAATTTTGGTTGTAAAATGCGTGTCAATATGTTTGCACTGTCATAACTGATGCCAAGATGTAAGCCAGCATTTCTTAGTTTCTTTGAAAAGGAATTTATTTAAGATGGTTCAAAAATTACCTGTTATCTAATAAAACAACTTTTCTCTTCCCAGAACATTTCCTGAGGATGAAAGTGAACGGAAGGGCATATAATCATCCCTAGCATTAACTGGTGGAAAAGTCCCAGAACAATGCTTTGCCTTCTCAGTCTTTGAGTAAAATCCATAACAAATAATTAATTTTATATGCAGAGTTTCCCATTTTATTGCTGGGAGATGACTATCTCATACTTCTTCAGATTCAGTCTTTTTGCTCTTGAAAAATGAGGATGGTAAGAAATAGTTGGGATTTTTTTTTTGACCAAAACTATTGTCAGAAAATGCTGATACATCCCCAAACTGATACACCCTACTGTGGAAGTTCTGGCCAAGGGAGGAAGGAGGATTGAGGTCCCCGTTTACCATATAGACCCGTGTTTGTAAGTCAGACTTGCTTCAGAAATGCAGAGCAATGCTCAACACACATTGGAAAGCAGGAGAAGGCCCAGTTTGGAAGAGGAGCTTGAGTCTGAACCTTGTGTACCTAGGGTAAGTGTACTCAACTCACCGGATACTGGCCAAATGGAGAGGAGAGGGGGAAGTGTGAAGTTTAACAGTTTTAGTAGCTGAGTGTGATAGGGAGCTATCAGCCATAGAAGAAATCGGTGGTCTAATTTATCAAGAATATAGAAAAGCAAATTTGAGTATTTGTTTTATAGAAGTCAGTGCCAGTGACTTGAATGCTGCTTCTTCCATTCCCAAGTAAGCATCCCAACCATCCCTTAGGAAGTTTCTCCTTTCTTTTTGGGATCCTGTGCATCAGAATGAAATAAATGACAAAACCCTGAACGAGAAATCTGCCTGCCCATGCGGCAGCAAAAAGTAGAGCTAGGTGTTAAAGACATTCTCCACCGTGGTAGACGTGACTCTACCAAACAGCTAGCTTATCAGCAAATGCAGTATTTTTTAAGTATGGTGTGTGCAGAGTCTGGTTGGTGTATGTTTATTCTCAGTACCTAGTTGTATCAAGACATGGTGAATATTAGTGTGTTTCTGTCTGCTTGCTTTGACTTTCTTTGGGCTAGGGAGCATTATTGATCGGGTATCATTGACCAGCTGGAATTCATGATGTTTTTCTGCTTTGTGATTTTGCTACTAAAGCCTTGTAAACAGAGGGCAAACACTTTTGGAACAAGAGTGAATACCCTTGTTTGCATATGAATGAGTATTTGTATGGGCCCTTATTCCCAGCATTTATGCAAATAGAAACTCATACATGTGAATGGGTGTGCAAAAGGGAACAAAAAACCAGAATCAAAATGAGAGGCTGGATTCATGAAAATGTTTATTTTCCACTATTTGTCCTGCTCCCTTCATCTTTTCTGTTAGACTAGGGTTTTAAAAACTGCCCACACCAAGTGTGAGAGTGTTTTTGGTATAAGGCTTTCTGACATGACCAGTGCAGAAGGAAAGAAGAAAGAATAGCTCATCTGCATGGAGGAAATGTCACGTAACTGCTTGCCGTCAATACTCCAAGTTTTCCTGCATCATCTACTATTGTAGAGCAACTCGGTGGACCAAAATCACTGACGATTTTAGAAAAAGATGAGAAAGTAACCGCTTCCTTGCTAGGAGTATTATTACAGGCTACTCTATGCTAGCAGATACAACGGTTTAGACCTTGCCCTCTTTTCCTTAAAGTGGCATAGTACATTTCTTATCTGTACAGGTGAACTCTTTCTGCAACCAACCAGGACTATCTTATCCTTCTGCCCATTGATACAGTCCCTGTCACATACTACCCTGCACCATGTAGCTGGGAGCTGTCTGGGATACTGCTAGCGGGCTAGGACTCAGGCTGCAGGTTGGTGCCAGGGGGCAATACACTTGATAACATGTTTTTTACTGATAACTCTTCTTCCAAAGTGGAGCAAGAACAACAGAATGGTGAATTAGGAAAGGAATAAAAGAAGCTACAAATGACTACATCTGGTATTTGCACAATGCTTCATGGCAATTGCTGAAACAAGTGAGGTAAGGGGTTGCCTCTTGATTTAGTACAGGTCCTTCATCTCCCACAGGACGACTTCTTGGAGGCCTCCTTTAGACTAATTTTATATGTGCCGCCCCCTAGGTTTTGTGCACATTTATTACGGAAGCGCTTAGTTTTTCTTATCTAGGCCTGACTTTTAGGGTTCTATGTTTGAAAGTTTATCTTGTTTAAGTTTTCATGTTAGCATGTGCAGCAATTAGTTACTGAAATACCACCATGGGATTCCATCCAGTAAATGAAGATAATGCTTCCTCTGTTTAGATCTATTCCTCTTTACCATATCAAAATCCCCAGTTTGCAGTTGATATGTCCTGTGACTGGAGATCAGATGTCCAGTACTCATGTATGCCATGACCCTTTTTAACACTTAGAATTACTGGTTAGCTGCTTGCATTACAGCAAAAGCTATGACAGAGTCACCTTCTCAAATGTCCTCCGGAATCCCTCTTGCATACTGCAGGTAGTTCCTGGTGGCTCCTGCAGAGCCTCTCAAGCTGTATCTTAAACTAATATTTGGCTTATAAATGACAAAGAGGAGAGGCAAAAATGAAACCTCTGTAGAGGGGGAGGAAGATAGGAATATCTAATCATGACACATTCTTTAAACAAGACCCCAGAAAAGTTAAATGATTGTGTTTTGCTTGATTGAGAAGATTTATGATCTTTGTGTAGAAGGAAATCTTAACAAGACCTTGAAAATTAGGTAACAATAGTATTTCTGATCATTTTTCAACCTGAACAAGGAGAGAGCAGTGCTAGGAAGTTTGTGAAGGTAAGAAAAGAAAGAAGAAAGCAACAAAGTTATTTCAAATGAACATATTTTTTTGCCATCTGGGATAGGGAATGGTATCACAGAAAAGGAGGATCTGAAGATTGAAAATCAAATAATACATGACAGCAAGCTGAAAAGAGTCAGGGAGTTAAGAACAATGAAGCAAAACCAGGGAAACTAGTTACTACGTGCAGAGAAAGATGCTGAACAAAAAAAGATATTACTCAAAGGTTCTTTTAAATGAGAGTAACAAAAACCCTTTTCTACGTCTAAGGCAGTGTACAGTGAGAACTAGAGAGAAGAACAGGGAAAATACTTCTATGAATAAATAAGCCAAGGTAAACTCTAGGACAGAGAGGTCCACTCTGATAATTTTATGGGGAAGATAATTCATCTGACTGTTCAAAAATTGAAGGCATTATTACTGTAAGGGAGGATGCCAACTCAGTCTTAGTGCTACTGAGGATGTCCTAGGGGCTCTAGAAGAAGAAGAAACAAACAAACAAAAAACAACAAACAAAAAAACCCCAAACAAACAGGAAAAGAGCATATGGTCTGTCCAACACAACACGGGAGAAGATCCCTGTGGGTTTAGTGCTCTTCAAGTGGTTCGGTAGCGAAGTAGAAAGCCAGAAGAGTGCCTCTCCCTTTTAGTGACTCTAGAAGAGGCATGTAGATTTGTGGCTTTTGTATCAGATCCAATGTATACCTGGCACAGAGTAAGCCTAGTCTATATATACAGTCTGCAAAAGACTTTATGGATGAATGTACCTCTATTTATCTAAGATAATCCTGAAAGCAAAATACAAGGGAAGTTCTGTGGAAGTTTGCAGAAAGTTTGTGTCTCTCTTCAGTGAAACACATACATCTGAGTGAAGGCTGTCAAAAACCTACTGTAATGAGATTAGAATATGATATTGTTAAACTGAAGTAAACATGTCCCCCTTATGCTGATTAATTTGAATCGGGATGTAAATAGAGCTATGTGTTTTCTATACAGGGAGGTGAGTTCAGATTAGCCTGTAGCTTGAATTTATTCCATGTTCTTTAATAATTTGCTAAAAGAATGGCCTTATTCCAAATTAGCTTAATTCTCTGTGAGATAATCCATGGGTGAAAAAGCTTGTATTTGAAGCAGTATTTGCTTATTGTTTCAAAAAAATTAGACTATATATGAGAATTTCAGTTGTTAGGGGACAGAGCAGGGTCAGGAACAATGAACTGATTTATTGCTGCTCTTCTAGTTGAGGATAATGTGGAAGGATCTTAGTAGTCTAACGAAGGTTTTTATAAAGACAGTTTAAAGCCCATCAAAAAGTGCCATTATTTGATAGCTGGCTGAATGCATTTATTGTCCTGTAAATAAAATTGTTTGTTAAGCAATCAGCTAGGTTTTCTGAGTGCTATTATCACCAACCATTTTTCCTTGAAATGAAGCTGGCTTTAATAAATATTCTCATTCCAGGACTATCTCTCCTCTTGTTTTTTAATGTTTACACCAGCAGAAACTCCACTGAAATCTAACAAGTCGCTGTATTTAATCTGATGTAACTAGGAGAATAGAATTGGGTTTGATGTCTTGATGCGTGTATCATGAGTCCTGTACAACTTGCACCTTGTGTAATACATTAAAACTTGTCCTGCTAGATAAATCAGGAGAGGGGAGAGGGAAGGAAAGACATAATAGATCTGATGTTTCCAATCCGCATATCCAGATGCGGATATCACTGTGCTGGACTGGGTTTATATACCAAAGCTGTAGCTGGATAATCCAGAAGGCTGGTGTACCTCCTCTCTCTCTCCCAGTATTTTAAAAGAGAAGCTGATATCAATGCAATGATGTTTTAATGAAAGGGAGAGTTAATTATTTTTGACAAAAGCAGGGGAGTAGGGAAGCTTCACTGCAAATGGTTTTTAGCGTGTTTGGGTTCTGCTGAAACAGTAAGTTCTTTCTACGTTTGTATAACATTCCTGACTGAATATTGCAGCCAGTTAGTGTCAACTCTTATTGGTCACTGAAACTTTTTTTAAAATGTAAAATGCTTGGAAAATTTTGCAGAATAAAGATCTTTTGAGAGTTACTGTATACTATTCACTAACTGGTTCATTCTTGATTGCTGGGTTCTTTACCTGGTACTGTATTTTTAGCCATTTCTTAAATAAACCTAACATGTCCTGTACCAACAACTTCCCCTTTAACATGACTTGTGTATTTTTATATGCTTTTTATATGCTTCTATTCCTTTCACAAATAGAAACAATTCCCTTGGCTTTCTAATAAGAGTAAAGTTTTTAAGTAGATGGAGCTTAGAAGCTTGAGTTCATTAAGACTCTGGGTGTGGATTGTGCCAAGCTGAATCTCAAAAGGTCAATTTAAACTATTTACAGATTACTGCTTCAGCTTTAAGCTGAGGTGTAATGTTCGTAGTCCTGGTCTCCAGCTCATGAATGGAGCCTGGTTCTCTCTCCTTTTACTTATGTTGAGGTGTGCCTTACCTATAGCAATGGCTCCCCTGATTTCCAAGGTGATCATATGCAGAATGAAGCGGGTTTTGGAAAGTGTGAAACCATTGGGATCAGACCTTTGATGATTTGCTTTTTGTGCAGCCTCCAAGCATGCCACCTGCCTCCCTCAAGCTCTGGAGCCTGGGATGCTACAGTATTGCACAACTGAACTGAAAAAGGATGGGGGCAGGTAATCTTGTGGATGCTTCAGTGGTACCAGCCACTGTGGATCACATTGTGGTCTCTGTACATTGCCAGAGCAACACGTTGCCCAATTTGTGTTGAAGTCACATGAGGAGGAGTGTAACACAGAAGCCAAAAGGCAATGGGGCTAGGAAGCGTTTCCTGCAAGCTTTCTAATCTGGGCTATGTGCTGCAGCCTGGGGAGAACAGTAAATTGCCAGATGGTACGCTTGTCACCATCTTGTCTTCCCTACCCATCTGACAGGAAGTCTTTGCAGCTCCTTGCTTCCCTGATGACAGGCTCCTTTGATTTGATCTAGCCTGTTTTAAGGGAGTAGGATGTCTGGGGGGTTGAGCGTGCACGCCTGTGAGCTGGGCTTTGGTGAACTGTATTCAGCATCATAGGGGTATGTGTGTGCAGTGCCTTTGCCCCTTGAATAGCAGCTTGTATCTGCGTCAAAGTGCTGGGACTTTGATTAGTAATGCAGTTTTCATCACCTAGGTATGATCATTTGCAAATATCAATGTTGCAATATCTATTCAGAGTGTAGTTTCAGAAGCTTGCTTTGTGGAAATCTCCTTTTCCCTCCAAGGTTCTCCATGATTTTAAGAGGAAAGTTATCTCAAAAGGTTCCCTGTCTGAGGGAGTTCTGGGGTCTGTTTTGGAGAGGTGAGGGGGTAAAGGTTTCTGTTCAGACTTCATTCTTGCTGCTGCTGCAAAGTGGATAAAATCTTGCATGAAGGCTGAGGCGTGATACCTGGTTCAGAGGACTGTATAGCAATTAGGTGATTCCGCCCCCGCCATGCAGGGACTAACCCTGCTGAGGCATACCGTGTAGGGACATGCTGATGCTATAAAAACAGCTTTTAAATTCATGTTCAAGAGGTAGTAGCATCTTAGAGAAGCTTGCCAGGTGTAGATGAGGCTGAGGGGCTGCTGCTCCCCACATCCCAGGGCAGCTGGAGCTGGCTGTCCTCACTGATCCTTCAGTGACCACCTCTGGCTGAGTACAAACTGACCCATCTCCTGCTTGCTGCCCTCCTGTTTATGGCACTTAGGTTGAATTGGGCAGGTTGTTCATCATCAGACATGGAGAAGGAAAGACCTAGAAGCATGCTGAATGGTGATTAAGCCTTGCTGCAGAGGTTCAAGGAATCTTAGCATTTAAAATAAATTATGTGAATGATGTGAGTCGTCTCTAGCCTTTCCAAATTTGTAGGAATAAAAGGCCTGTGTGTACAGTGGCTAGAGCAGGGGGTCCTCGTTCATGGCGCAGTCTGCTCTAATGGAAACAAGAGATAGTAATCACAGACAAGCTGGACTGGACGTGTTTCAGGCACTCGTCTAGCCCATCCCTCACTAATCAGTTCATAAAGTTCTCCAGTGATGGGGATTCCACATGTAAGACAGGATTTTGTAGTCTGGTCCTGGATGATCTGCCCACTTTACTTTTTTTCCCTTCTACCTTTTGGCATACTTATTAATTTTTCCATGTCAGTATTTCTGTCAGACATTGTTTATTTTCCCAATCTCTTGCAGGGCTGTTTGATCTGTATATGATTAGAGTAGAAGGAAACCCAGTGTACTTGTTTTATACACTGCAAACAGCTCAGTGCACTTTAGTTCTCAAGATCACAGAACTTTTTTCTGAACAGGAGGAAAAAAAGAAAGAAACAAAATAAAGTAACCTTGCATTTCTTTTTAATTTCCTCGAAATGCACCCTCAGAAAGGGTAGTAGAGTAGTAAGGTAGTACCTTAAAAAAAAAAAATAAAAAGAAAACACATTATTTCTAATCCTTACTTTACCCTTGGAGTTGGACGATGAGTATTTCAAAGTGTGTTCTGTCAAAGCTTTTCTGACAAGCAATGATATTTGCCGTAAATCTTTTAAACTTCAGATGATAGGAGTATTTAGTAAATTAATTCATTTCAAAGGATTAGACTTTCACTGCAGATGTTTTTTTCTGCCTTATTTCCCTTGAATCTTATAATTGCATCTCTCTCCTGTACCTGCAACATATTAATAATCTTCCTTTGCTTTCATCACACTCCAGCAGCTTTTGTTTGTTTTTAACAGCTGCTTCTTTTGGCTTTCTTTACTTAAATCAGAAATGGAAGCTTCAGTGGTAAGGTAATATAGTAAGTGATAATAATATGTAATGATGCCTTCATTTCCCTTTTCCTCACCTCCTCCCCCACTCTAATGAATATTAATGTGTGACATTCACATGAGAGCAAAAGTAAACAAAGAGCACATGTATACGAAAAAGGGAAAGATCTTTATATTTTGCTGAGCTTTCTTATTGCTGAAATGATAAATGCTAGATTAATGCTGGGCTCTGTGTACATGCTCAAGGAGTGAGATAGACAAGACTAGAGATTAAGGGCTGCAAGACAATGCTCATGGCCTCTGTAGTCTGGCCTCGTATATAGCTAAGATTATATTGATATTCTTGCACTAGCCTGGAGAAGGTGGTAACTGGGAGCATGCATTACGTTTTTTCAGAGTTGTCTTTTCTCAATTCCTGTCCTGGAGAGGCCAGATGTACTCACCACCAGGGCATTTCCAGTGCCACTCTGGAGCAAACATTCTGCGGCAGGAGAGGTAAACACCAGCGAAGGTCAGCTGTGTTTTGGTGCCAGAGTAATTGGCCAGTCTGTCACAGAAAGAGCAGCAGTACCCTTTGCCCATGAGCACCCTGGAGGCAACACAGGTCCTGCTGGGGCCCTGGGGCTCCAGACCACTTCTGGGACCTGGATAAGTCCTTGACTTCTCCTTTGGTTTTGCTTCCATTACCTTCAGCTTAACTTCTCCTTTCTGCCCATCTTTTGTGAATTCTCTGGTGATTTCAGTGGGTGGGTTGCTTTTCCTTGAGGGAAAGAAATTTGCCTTTTCTCACTTCTTTGTGATAGAAAAGATTGCTCCCATTTTTCAAGCCATTTGGAAATATAAGAACTATTAGATAGGAACACTGAATAACCTGTATGTAACAATAACTGGGACTGTCCTAGGTATAGGCAAGGTTGTTACAGCACTTGATCTTATTTGTGGGTGTGACACAACTGTACCTCTTTTTCCTGTGGCAAAGTACTGACTGATGGTGCAGAAAGAGGCATTAAGATATGGGGCAAATGAATTATTTCTCAGAGAGGGACAGCCCCTTCCAAGCATATGAGGTACTAGCAGTATTGCTCCTCTGAGTAACAAGAGCTACCTCAGCTCTTTCCTTCTGCCCTTTCTGTGACAGGAGAAGGTAGACCTTAGTTCCTTATTTCTGCAGTCACAAAATTTTAGTTTTACATATATTGCTGAAAAGCAGTGAACCAACCCTGGCAATAATCATATTCTATGTTTGCACCCCAATTCCTGGCTGAAAATGAGACACAGCACTTTTGAGAGGTGGAAACTAAGGGAAAAATCCTTTTTCTTCCCCTTTAAACTTCATATTGATATAAAAGGATATTGAGGACTGAAAAGTGTTCATGCCAGGTGACATGCCTACTCAAAACCCCACTAACCCTTTGAGAGACAGAAGTCCTGCTATGCTCCAGGATGTTCTTTGTAGCTTTGCTTTGGCAAGAGCTACTCACCTGTCCCATCAAAGAAGGAATAAAGACAAACTTCTTTCTACAGACAATTCCAACACCATTATTTATAAATGGTCCCATTGATTATTTCTGCTGTTTTTATTGCTGTGGTACGTAGAGGCATAGACCATTCAAAATAACCTTTAAATTTAAAGAGAAGTAGTTTAACATCTAGTTCCAGCCCCACTGAAATCAGTGTAAAATCTGCTAGTGATTTGAATGGGACTTGGACTGGGCCATTTGCATCTTAAATCCACATCTAGCTGAGAATGCATATGATTTAGGCACCCAGTGCCTTTCTCAGCTATCTAAAGTTATGGATGTGTGGAACATTTTCAGTTCGGGAGCTTCAGTACAGAGTGGAGTTAATTTGTAAGTAGCAGGATATTATAATCATTACTTAACAATGCTCTGACAATGTTTCATAAGAAATTAGTGGCCAACATCATAGAATTTACTTTTTTCTATTGTTTTTGTGGTGGACTGCAGTATTCTGTCCCTGAATGGGTTGTGCTTTTTTGTTTGGCCGGGTACATGTGTTTAAACCCATAGACGTGTTCAGCTTGTTTTACACGGACGTGTTAAGTGGCTAATGTCGAGTGTTAGTGTGACCTATTTATGAGATTTCTGGATGGGTTTTAAGAGCATGTAATTAAGGGAGAGGTTTCTTGCCTAAGATACAGGGTGTGCATCACTCCTATCGCATCGTCAAAGAGTGGATTGAGAGACCATACGTGATCTCTCCAGTAATTTTTTTGACTCTCTCTTGAAAGTGGCCTCTTGTCCACAGACAACATAATGAGAAAAATATATCCTTTAAGAAGTAACATGAGGGGAAAGAAAGAGAAACAAAGGTCATTGGTCTTTTAAAACAAGTGAAGTATAAAAGAAGTGTCTCCTGTGCTACTGTATAGACAAATTAATTGTGTGAATTTTTTGGTGTTAAATAATGAATGATACAGTTTCAGTCTGTCATGTGGCAGTTTTTTTATGGTTCATGTGTACTCAGTGAATTGACTTACACCATTTTCTAGGTAAGAAATGGACCTGGACTACAGAGAAAATTCACTGGAATATCAGGTTTCCTCTTTTTAGTACAGTGCAAGCAGGTCTAAAGCTGAGCAGACAGTGGGATACTGTATTTTTATTACAACACTGTTCTCTCAAACATATCATGATAACAATAACAAAATTAATAAAACACATCATGGTCATTGCTTTTATTCATGTTGCATCTGACTGGGCTCAAAGACTTCAATTTTCAAGGCTGTGAACAGGAATGTTTCAGAAATACTAGATTAATTTAAAATTGAAATGTGTTTCAAAAGATGAATAAACACATTTGATCAGATCATCCGGTACTGCTGAGGGATCATATTTTCCTCCGTTCAGAAATCTGGAGTCAGGCAGTCAAAGGTACAGCCTGTACATGTCTTTTGAGTGACCACCATAAGTACAGGGAGCTAGACTACCTGTGGGGTGTTTATATGTCTCATCAATGCATCAGTATGATGGATCTCTGCTATTGTAGAGGGCTGCAGGTAGGAAAAGGAACAGGCAGGTGGGTATATGGGGCCATGACTACAGGCAGTGGCCTACAGTGCTGTAGCATTGTGCTTTGAAAGTCTGATGCTGTATTGTTTTTAAATGAAGCCTTTTGTTCGATGAGATTTACAGACATGTTTGGGCAAATAAAACATCTAATTTGAGTGATCTAATTGCTGACTCTAAAATGCTGTTTGCACATTACACTGTTTAATTACTTCAGTCTAGTGGTTGTCTAGCAATGTCTCAATCTGTTATATCTGCCAGAATTAAGGGGGAAAAAAGGAATTTATTTGGGTATCATTCACTGTGCAACAATTGTACGAAGCCATAAATGGTGAAGCAATGTTTGTCCATTTTAATATTTTTTTGTGACAGTGCCACAATAGCATAAAATAAGGAAAAAAAATAAGCGGAGCTTCTCTCTAAAGTTTTATGGTTCTTGACAGCAGTAATATGTAGTCTGAGAACACAGTTCATAAAATAAATGCTAACAAAATACAAACTAGCATAGTCTTTTCATTGTTCCAACACAGCTCTTAAGATGAAAGGAAATTGTATGTGAGCATAAAGGGAAGAATATATGCAATTAGCCACATTGTGCACTCCGCTCTACTTAATTCAAATTGTAAGTGAGAGCACAACTTGTATTAGGTTTATATATAGCCCCATATAACTCATAACTCTCAGCAATCCTACCGCAGTCATGTGCATTCTATACAAGGGATGAAAAAATAACAAGGCTGGCTATCTTTTCAGGACATCACACTCCCTAGCATACACGTATGTGCGTGTATGTAATTTGTTGTCCTCTTGGTAATGTCTGTCTAAGAAAAGAGCTGGAGTGGGAATAGAGTCTCTATATAAAGCTGCACGTCTCAGTCTTTTAAAATCAAAGACTACCTAACCTTGTGGGGAAAAATACAGGTCATTACTGCAGTATTTTCCCTTTGCTGACATCTTAGTTGGTTATGAACATTGAATGTTCATTTATTACTTTGCTCCTTTCCAATATCAATTGTTTGCACTTGTGGGAACATGTATCTTCTGCCAAGGTTTCATGAGGCATCATGCAATGTCTCAGAGGTTACTAGATTTGACTAGGAGGAGGAACGCTGATTCTTTAGAGAATCCTTTCTTGAAGAACAGTATCTCACATATAGGCCATGCATCTACATGCTTGGAGTGCCCCTTTGTTGCCTTCTCCCATTTAATGTGATCACCACCCTGGTAGGCAGAGAGAAAGCCAAAAAGAAGCATTTATTTCTTTACACTGAGTTGGACCTTGGTGTCACACTCTTCTCTGTACACCTGGCTTCTGCTGCTGCTTGGGAACTTTGGATATGAGATTATAAATGCTGTAGGAACAATGTTACTTATATTTTTAAGAGTGCCATGTGGCATTGGTTTGTTTTCAAAGAGCTGCGTGTGTAAGGGAAGCATCTGACCTTTCTGTAATTCTTCAAATCTTGACTCCTTTCCTCCCTTCCTTCCCAAACCTCATCTGTTCACAGCTGAAATCCTAGTCTTCACTACAAGTCACAGTCTGTATTTGTTTCTGAGGGATCTTTCTTACAAGAACTAGCAGAAATGTAAGCACTGAAGTATATTCCCTGAAGCTTCTCTAAAATGTTTATGCTAGTGGCAAAGATCCTGTTTGACATTTTAGCACAATGGAGTTGAATGCAAGACCTGCAGGCAACTGCCACACAAGCTGCTGACATTCACTTGCCTGCAGTGGCTGGAGGAGGAGAAAATTCCCGTTGCACTTGGTCTCTGCTCTTAACTTGCCAGGCACTAGGCTCCTGTCTTTGTTAGGCTCTGCTTTTAAACTCAGACTACTCCTCGTTCAGATCGTTGGGACTGCACCTCAGGCAGTAGATACATAGGCACTCCTGAGCTCTCAGCTCATGTGTCGTGTGCTGCTCCATGGCCACATCTCAAGTCCATGCCAGGCTGCAGGGCACACACTCACCACACTCTAGGTGTGATGTACTCTTGCTTTCTGTGAAAGGAAATTTGGGAGCATAGCCTGGAACAAGGGTATAGGATTTTTGACCAGATCTTCCCATCTGGAAGATGGGGAGGCAGGGACCTCAGAACATGCTGCTGCATCATGTCAATATAGATGGTGCTTTTCATAGGTCTGTCTCGTTTCCCCAGTCTAACTGCTGCTGACAAAGGAAAAAAAAAAAAAGGAAAAAAAAAAAAAAGCTGGGTCTGCAAATAAAAAGCTGATGCTGATTCACAGGTGCGTCTTCTGTGAACAAAGTAATCCTCGGTGACCTGCTAGGATAACTTCAAAGCACCCACACTCCTTGGATTTAACTAAATTCTGATAGTTAACTGAATTCTGACTTGACTGCTGCTGGCCCTTGCTCAGATCCTTTCTGCATATATCTAAATCCCTTCTAACTCCCCCCCTGCATCAGTCATCGCTTAACCTGTGTCTGGGGGGGTACTTTTAATTTGAGTTGGTTGGCCAATCCATGGGAACAAACTAATGCTTGAGTTGGCACTGTTATCAGCTACTAGTGTGACCACTCCACTCCATATTTTATCCATGTTCTTTTCTTCTGAGATTGTTTTTGACAGCAGTGGATGGCCTTGGATCTAATAGTAAAATATATGCCAGTCATGTTGCCTCCTCATCTCACCTCTAAATAATTTTTGAAAGCTGCAGAAGTTTTTAATTGGCAGTGGAGCTGAAAAGATTAAAATCCCAAATCAGACCAGGACTTTTCAGACCTAGAAATACTGAAGATTAAAATATGGCTAGAAATAATAGTAATGTCTTGGTTCTGACCATATTGGAGACTTGGAGTTTCTTTGCAGTCTTAATTCTGATACAGATGTAAAATTTCTCCAGTGTTGATTTTGGACTTTGTTATTTCTCCTATGCTTAATAAAAGAGAGTCCTAATATGACCTAATAAAACAGAGTACTAATATGTATCACAGTCCTCTGTTCTTGCTGCTACAGGGAAAGATCTCTCACTTCCTCCCTTCTCTTTCCTCTTTCTAAACAAGTGAAGGAGTTCTCAGTCTTTTGCATTCTGATCAACTATATTTATTTTTATTACAGTATTAGGACTGTCCCAATTGGTTAAACGCACTACAGAAATGCACTGTTGTTCTTTAAATAAGAATTAGTTTAAAAGTCTCCTACTGTTTATGATATGCTTTTGCTTTTCTATTGAGCATAATTTTAATAAATCTCCTCCAACTTTGTCACTTGGGATTTTTGTAATGTACTAAGATATTTTCGAGTCTTTCTTTTACTAGGTTAATTTTGAGGTCTCGTATCCATTATTAGCAGTTCTCTATAGCTTTGGTATTGTACAAAGAAAGCAGATATTAGAAGCTCATTCTTTTAAATATGTATTTTAAGCAGTATCAGTAATGATAAGTAAACCAGTTTGGACAAAATAGAAACGGTTTTGTCTTTGTGACTTACTGCAATGTATCTTCTCCCAAAATATTTTTGAAATTGTGAAATTTGATAGGTTTTCCCTTTTATTTTATTTTATGCTCCTTCTATTCTTTTAGGCCCAAAGAATCCAAGTTCTGCACAACAGTTGCTTTCACAAACTCAAGATTTGGAGATTTGAGGTAGGTTCTGAAATTCCTTAAATGCTTAGCTGAGTTCATCAAGAGAATGAAAGAAGTACTAGAAGTAGTAGTATTCATGAATATTCATTCCATGTCTCAGATAAATTGAGTTTCAGAAGTGTTTGCAACTGATTTATGATCAAAAATGTCAGAAATGTTTACCAAAAGAGCAAATTTCATTGCAAATGTTGCAAAAAATTTCCAGAAAATTAAGTATTTAATTTTTTTAATTAGACACTGTAGAAACGTATAATGTCTCTCCCATTTCCTATAAATAGCTTGTTTTTCTGATTAAATTATTAATATTGAATAAACAGAGGAGAGGAAGGGGAACAGACGGTGATTGATAAAGGGCAATTTACAGATGGAATATGTTTATTTAGCTCACTCATGAAGCAGTTTCAACCTGCTGAAATACTCTTTGAAAATTTTGCTCAGTGTAGTGGCAGTATGCGATAACACAGACTAAATTCAATAATCACATTGAAAAATAGGGAAGGTTTGCTTGGATTTCCTTATTAGCCAGAATTATAGATACATATATTTTTTTTTTTAAGGAAACATAAGGTTTATGACATATGGAATTGTGGCTTAGGACTGTTAGGTCATAACTTTTTCAGTTTCATAGACTTTATAGAATTTGTTTTTTTCTGAATTTAATTTAACTAGCATTATTTGCTGCTTAGCATAAAGGCAGCAAGCTATACACAGACTGGGATAAATAGAATAACTTTTCAAGGCATTGACTCTGATTCTGAAATTGCGTAACCGATATATTCAGTTGCATAACTACCATTAAAATAAAAATTGTGTTTCATAAATATGTTATTAAAAGGCCAATACTCCCCAGGAACTGACACTCTGATACAGGGCAAAAGTTAAGTTTATATCTAGGTTATATGATTTAGGGTTTCGTGGATTGAATCTTGTACTGTTGAAATCAGTTACCTTTCTCTTCTTGGCTTCATTACAAGTAGGTCCCAGGGTTTCCTTGGGTAAATTATTAAACATGACACTGGTCATGCACAATGTAAGTTTTTCTGTGGAAAAAGAAACTGGTTACTAATAATTGGGCATTTCATCGCATATTGCAAATAAATGTGTCCAAGACTGAAATGTGTGTAAAAGATTTTGCTTTTGACAACTTGGAATTACACTCACTGTATGCATTTCAAAATCTGGGAGAAAAAAAATAGCAACTCTTACTTCTCAGAGCTTGTCAGTGCTGCTCCCTAATCTTCCAGAGCTTTACTGGTGTGAGCAATTTACTGTGAGCTAGGGACTACAATGGGAATATATTGGTGGTGATGCACATAATATGTAAGCAGACAGTCATCAGTCACCAGATTTGCCTAATTCTGAAGTTTTCTTACTGAAACTGTTGTATTTGACAATAAATAAGAAGCTGCTTGAAAAAAAATGACAATTGAATATTTATTTTGTTTGTTTTCAAGGTTTTAACTGTATCCTATTGTTTTTCATTGCTGTTCCTACATAAATATACAAGTTGGGTCCTTTAAGAATCTAATAAATCTTAAGCTAGATCATAGTTTTGCTATTTAGACATTCCTGTTGTCAGTCATGAAGATTCATATGGAGAGGCTGGTATTAGAGACACCTAAAAAGAGGTGAAGACACCTAAAAGAGAGAGCCATCTAGTTTCAGTTTGGAAATTAGTAGCCTAAAAAAAATGGTTTGGTGCTTAATAATGCTTAAAAACACACACAGCTATTGAAATTCCTGTATTGAATCGTAGTTGATATTTGGAGTCTCAAGAGTGAATTAGACTCTAGAAAAGAATTTTAGGGGAAGAAAAGAACTATTTATAATATGAAATTAGGAGGGATGGCTTTTTACACTGATAAAATGAATTCTGCAGTTTTCAGACTAATAACAGAGAAAAAATCCCAGTTGAAGTCAATCAAAAATTGAATACTTTGGCGTATGAGGGGAGGCTAAAATGCCTTGTGGACAGGACAATAAAGGTTTATCCAGGTAATACTGTGGGTTTTTTTCATTCTAACATATCAAAACCTTTTTCTTCGTGACGTAGTTCTCAGAATAATAATGAAATAATTTTTAGAAGAATGTTTAAACTATTACTTCATAATTGTAAAATGCTTTCTAGAATTACTCCATATTTTAAATTCCTTTCTTTCAGAAGGTATAAGCATTCACAATTTCTATATGCCATGGGCAAATTCACTGTCCCTTTTAATTTTATGCATTGTAATGAGTACATATAAAGGCGCGATCTTTTTTTCCCAGACTGCCTCTGAAACTACAAGTTTCTTCTGTATCAGTCTCAGCATTTGGAGTCTGTTCATATGATATTGGCTGACTCTGTGGATAACTATTCCTTTTAGCTGATAAATTAACAATACAGCTGCTGTCCATTTTCAACGCTTTAATTTTGTGCCTATTTTAGATATATGTTTAGAGGCAAAATCCATACTTGGGCCTTTCCTGTGCAGCATTGCAATTTCTTGCATATTTCTAAGAGTTAAAAATAAAAAATACGTACTTATTTGCATTCTAAACTTACCTACAGTATACACTGCATGCTAATGAAGCTGTGCACTTAATTTTTTTCCTTTCATGGGCTCATTTTAATAAATGACTACTACTGCTTTCTTTTTACCCTGATTTTCCTCTTCTTGACAGGAAAAACTCAACAGAAATTCTTTCTTTTTCATGTCTTCAAAGCTTCTGGAAATCTTTCTCCTCTAAGAGTGAGAGACAATCATTTTAGAGATTGCTTGATGTTTCCAGAAAATTTAACCCAGTAGGTAGAAACAGGAAGTTATGAAAAATAAAATGCTGCTAGAGAATGTATGATGTTTTCCAACCTTAATGATTCTATGATTCTATGTCTTGAAACATGACCAAGTTCTAATTCATTTTGTGCATCTGGGCTCAGTGTTGGAAGGACAGAGTTGAATCCTGCTGCCATAGGTGAGAAGCGCCCATCATCTCTATAATGAACAGGCACACGAGAGAGGTGTGTTTGCCACACAGACTGCTCCAGTGGTGGTTTGTTGGTTGTTCAGCCCCTGAAGGTCCTGCCTGTCCCCAAGCTGTATGCGTGGTTCCTCTTGGATTTCATAGAATCATAGAATTGTTAAGGTTGGAAAAGACCCTTAAGATCATCAAGTCCAACCGTTAACCTAGTGCTGCCAAGTCCACCACTAAACCATGTCCCTAAGCACCACGTCTACCTGTCTTTTAAATACCTCCAGGGATGGAGACTCAACCACTTCCCTGGGCAGCCTGTTCCAATGCTTGACCACCCTTTCAGTGAAGGAGTTTTTCCTAATATCCAACCTAAACCTCCCCTGGCGCAGCTTGAGGCCGTTTCCTCTCGTCCTGTCCCTTGTTACTAGGGAGAAGAGGCCGACCCCCACCTCGCTACAACCTCCTTTCAGGTAGTTGTAGAGAGCAAGAAGGTCTCCCCTCAGCCTCCTCTTCTCCAGGCTAAACAACCACAGCTCCCTCAGCCGCTCCTCATAAGACTTGTGCTCTAGACCCTTCACCAGCTTCATTGCCCTCCTCTGGACACGCTCCAGCACCTCGATGTCCTTCTTGTAGTGAGGGGCCCAAAACTGAACAGAGTACTCGAGGTGCGGCCTCACCAGTGCCAGGTACAGGGGCACTATCACCTCCCTAGTCCTGCTGGCCACACTATTCTTGATACAAGCCAGGATGCCATTGGCCCCCTTGGCCACCTGAGCACACTGCTGGCTCATGTTCAGCCGGCTGTCAACCAGCACCCCCAGGTCCTTTTCCTCCAGGCAGCTCTCCAGCCACTCCTCCCTCAGCCTGTAGCGTTGCATGGGGTGGTTGTGACCAAAGTGCAGGACCTGGCACTTATTTGCTCATGTTTTGGCTGCTGTGCTCATGCTGCTGCCTGGTACCATTACTCCTTTAATTGTCCCCTTGACTTTCACTTAGTAAAATGTGAGAGCCAAAATGGTTTTGACTGTGAGAGCCCAGGTCTCCTGTATTTCCTGGTCATCAACATTGGTTTTGACATAGCTGGTTTGTATCTGCGGTTGGTATACGCTGCAGAGCTGAGGCTATCTTTAGCCATCCACAAGTTTGCTGACTCAGGTGCTTCTATATTAAGTGCAGAGAGAGAGGGAGGCAGTTCTAGTCCCACGCTAAGATAAGAGGAATGAGTCACCTTTCCACATGCCAGCCTGATGTACAGTCAGCACTGATGCATAATACTAGATATTTAGCTGCTGAATGAATTAACTTTTGTAGGATGATTCTTGTGAAGAAGGCTGTGTCTGCAGGAGTATGTAGCAAAGTCAGCCTGTCAGTTAGCTCTGGTTTTCTTTTATTCTCCACACAACTGTTTGTATTCAAGGGGAGTAAAAACAGCATCAAAAAGTACAAGTAAATATTGGCATATGTTTGCCATCAGGTGACTTAAATGCGTGCCCCCTCATCTTTCATGGCTTGGTACATAAACAGAAAGAGCAGAGTAATAGGTCAGAAAGTTAACTATTAGCCAAGTATCAACGCTTGCTGATAAGTGATAGTTGGCATTTCACTGGTTTGGTGGCTTTCTCGTGGTGCTGGTGAAGCAGGTGTTTTAAGCCAGTCATCAGTATCTGATACAGCCTCATCTATCATGAGTATTCATGTCTGGGCAGCAGTTGCCCAGCTATGCTGAGACTGTGGCACTGAGCATGGCAAGAGATGGCTAGTGCCACCTTGCACGGACAAGCCCAGGAAAATGTTCCCCCAGAGCTGTTAATATCCTCATCCATGCAAGTCAACAGACATCTGTTGATAAAGCAGAGGCAGAGGGTAGGGGGAGGTAAATGTGCTGTATGAACTAATACAAATTCAGGCTGTGCGAAATCCCTGTGGGTTCCAAAGCAGAACCAGCATTTGAGGGGGATTGCAGGTAGTCCTGTGGTGATGGAGGATGAGAGGGATGAGCATCTGACCAGGTATAAAGGGTTTAGCAGATCAAATGCTTTGCTTCTGTCAAACAAAAACCAAAAAAGGCTTTTCATTAACAAACTACTTAATGAAGAAGCGCAGAGAACAGAAACACTAGCATTGAACCTCTGCCCCCTCGCGAGGGGTTTTGAGTCTGTGTGTGTTCTTGCTTTATCTCTGCAGAACAGACACGGTTCTTTCATAGGAAAAACTCTGGAGATGAGCACTGACTACATTAAAATGTCATCTCACAAGCAGGGGTTTTAAAATGGGATTTTAACAGAGTATTGCCCAGGCAGGCCATGAATAGTAAGCAGAAATATAATGTGAAAGGAGACCACCTTACTTAAATGAAACGGGTTTCATTAGCCAACCTTTAAACACACTAGTTACGGATAGACTGAAGTTACATGGAGCATTCATAAGCTTGTTTTTCCTAGTGGGTCATTTTCATTTTTCTGCTACAGATTCACACTTAATGTGAAGTTTTCAGAATCACTCTAGGTTTGGATGATTAAGCATTCTTGAGGGGGGGAAATGGATACTCTTTTAATTTAAAGGGTAGTATGTCTTATTGGCATTAAAATATAAAAATAAAATTATTATGGAGGTGATAAAAGTGACATCAAGGTAAATAATCCTGGATCTTCAGTCAAACTCGAATTCATTTAAACAGTCTGTATCTCAGTGAATCCCACTCTTGATACCACTGGTATGTTTTTGGTTTTGCTTTTTGCCTTTTAAATATTTATTAGGAATTAATTATTTATTAAATGTAGCCTGATGGAGGCCTTAAATTTTGTTTGCTTCATTTCCAGTCCCTGAGAAGTTGGTGGCACATCTGTATCTTCCTAGGGCACTCTGAAGATAAATTAACTGGAATATGTGATCTAGACTAAAACACAGAGGCCACACAGATACTGAGGTAGCACATAATTGGGTACACGTCGTATCACGGTACATGGCAATGGACCTCTGGCTGGTAATGTGCATATATATAAACCTCTGCAGTAGCTGCAAAAGCGTATTTCACCTGTGCTGCACTGATTTCCAAACCATTGCCTGTGGAGGCACTTGGTTCTTTCTGTGTTACTCCATAGACACTGGGCCCTTGATTTATTTGAAGCATTTGTACTGTACCATGCATGTTGCTAGGGATGTGGAAAGAGTGAGAATCAGGGGAAGGGAGAGAAGCATTATGTTGCATTACTAAGGGCACTGTGCTGTACAGAGGTAAACGTACTTAGCTATCATCAGAAAGAGATTCCCTGTGTGAAAGTTTTTAAGTGAAAATCTGAAATTGCGCTTTGAACGTATCTGTCAGTAGCCCTCTTGTATCACAATTTGTCTGTTTTTCTTATAGGTGGGCTTTCTCTTTAGGATTTGTGGGTTTTTTTTTTTTAGACTGGAGTATTTGATCTATTATCGCCTTTTCACGTATGTATTGACAAGAAAAATATATGCCAGTATCTCCAAAATACATCAAATCTGGGACCATTTAGGTCAGATCACAATCAGTAAAGGTGTTCCCAGTATTCAAATACAAATTTAGCTTCAGATTGGAAAACATCCCCCCCCGCAAACTCCCTAGAGTTTAAAACATATGCTAATATATTCATACTAATTTGAATGGCAAGTCCTATTTCTGTCCTTTGGCTGAGATTCTTAAACCAATAATGTGGCTAGGGGATTATTGTTAGCTGGAAAAAAAAGTATCAGCTACAGTTACACAGGTGACTGAGAACTGTGAAATCTAGAGGAAAAAGCTCAGTAGAAGTATTATTGAGGAGCAAAAGCAGGGGAAGAAGATAAAAAGCCCTTATCAGTATTCATGTATTCCACGTATAGTGCCATGTATTCTGTTGGCTCCTTAAGGCTTTCTTGTATTCCTCCTGTCCTATTGCTTTCTCTCACCCATATGGGTGAGATGCTCAGATGTTGCCTAACTGAAACTACCAGATTTGATTTACTGATTTCATCAGATGTCAGACAGCTGAGAATCTGGCTCAAGTTACCTTTTTCTGACGGTACCTTTGGGTGACTCTGACTTCCGTGGGCTTCAGAGAAGATCAGACCTGTACCTGCTGAAGAAGGCTGGAAAAAGGAAGTTCTAATTCTTATTTTCTGCTGATGCAAGCAAGACCTAAGTCCACTGAATTAGGTGAATTAACCCTTCTCTGAAACTGAAAATGAAATGAGAACCAAAAGTAGCTGTTTAGTAACAACCTAGATAATGGATAATTCAAAGTATGACAGAGGCCAATAAAGGGTGAATTCTAATTGCACAGTCCCAAGAAAATAACAACATTTTATGATAAATGCTCAAAGAAACCACAGTGAGATAACAGTTGCTTGCATGTCTGCTTAGATATTAAGATCTGTTATTGAAAGTGTAAACACTGTCTGTGGATACAGTGCAGTTTGCATAATTGAAACAGCAGAGAGGACAAATTTGGTTTTAAGGAGCTGGCAATGATACGAAGTGTTCAACCCTCAATGTTCAAAACCTCCTGAAATTGGCTTAAAAATGAGAACTTGACAAATAATCACGGTTTCGTCACATTTGCCTTCTGAGCCATTTTGGGTTTCGTCACATTTGCCTTCTGAGATTTCGGTCACATATTGTTTTCTCAGTCATATAATCCCAGGACTCTAGTCCTTGCAGCTTGAAAAATACCTGTTATTGTCTGCCTGACAATGAAACTGTGAGAGCTAGCAATAACCTAAAAATGACACCGAGTCTTAAAAAAGTAGAATCAAATTTTATAGTTTGTCAAACAAAACTGTTATTCAAGTCAATGGGACTTCAACAGAGCAGATGATTAAAAAGGGCAAAAAAAATTTCTTTTGATAGCTGGAAACTAAAATTGATGATTAGAGACAGAGATACAAGGGGAAATTTTGGTTAGCTTCCAGCTGCAGCCTGTGTCCCAGCTAATCCAGTAGCTGCTAATTCATTAGGATAACCTCCAAGAGGATTAGTCTGTAAGGAGCCTGTACAACAGCCAGGAGTGGCACTTGGTGCTGTGTTGCTGCCTGCCAGCAAAGGCAGAGTGATTGCAGCCAGGGCGGGTTTCCAGGGCAGCCTGGGTGCCGGGGCTGCCATCCTGGCATGGAGCAGATTGGGCTTGTCTTTGTCTTCACGGGGGCTTCATGCTGCCAGTGTCACTCCAGGATGAAAAGCCTGGTATTGGGACCTCTGCAGAATGTGGTGGCAGAATAAATGGATGGGAGGCATGAAGTCTCTCCCTGCACCTGCTCCCTCCTCTCACACCCTGGCTCCGCTGAGGACTGGTATCTCCTCTTGTGTCTCTGTTCCCTCCCACCTCTGCTTCCCCGCCCCCCCCCCCCCCTTTTTTTCTTTTAAATTTGATTTAGTCCTTCCAACACTTGTCACAGCTTTTGGGAACTTGTGATAAAGGGTAATGAAAAGACAGCTTTCCAATTGTAGCAAAACCCAGTGCAGGCATAGAACAGGCTACGGGTAATTAACCAGGAGCTGTTGTGTGAGCGCTGGGCAGGTGGCTGAGAAGCGTGTGTGCACGCACACACCACGTCCCATGTGAACTGTGTGGAAAATGCAAGGCTGTGCATTTGCAGTGATAATCTGTTTGCAAGTCCTGAGCTAGATCTTTTGCTCCCTGGGCATGTAGGTGGATTTCTCCTGACATGATTACAATTTGATCCAACTTCTTCAGACCTAATCCCTTTAGATGTTCGAAGCCACTGCATTTCACTCTCCCTGAGTCTCTTCCACACTCTTTTAGATGAATGTATGCTCACTGTATTTCTGAACAATATTTCTGCTGCTTTGATGTGTCAGAAACGGACTGTTGAGGCTGATGAAGTGACTGACCCAAAGTCACAGCGAGCCTGCAGCTAGCACCCAGTTTATCCCTAGCTATGCTGCTCTTCTGTTGCTGGTGTACAGGATAGCAGAAGGCCCCGCAGATGCGGGGCTCCTTGGATAGCTCCTGTACCAGCAGCAGTGCGTCCTTGGCTTTAGTGCAGCCTAGTCAACTGAGCCAGCTGTTGTTCCACCTCCTTCAGACTGTTGTTGGCCATTTAGTGCCCCACAAAGAGGCAGAGTACAGAAACATGGTTTGGCTACTGAGGTAGGTGGGAATAAATGTTCAAAACAGAGATGGAGAAAGATAAAAGATGTAGTGGCATTTCTTGTCAGTGTCAGCTGGAAAGCAGGCACAACTGTAAGGAGGACTTTGACTTGAAGGGCACTCAAGGACCTGGTTGTGGTTATCAGTTGAGACATGGCAATAAAATGAGAAGTTGAGTAGACGGGACTCTGATAAACTGGCTTGCGTGGGCGTCGTGGCAAGTCGACTGTGGGGATGAGGAGCAAGTAAATGCTGAGAGGGGAAAAATGGGCAAGGAGGAGCTGACAAACTGTGGGAACAAATGTGAGAAATGCAGGGTTTGGAGAACAGCTAGACTGATGGTTTAAAGCTGTCCAAGCGTGGACGTAAAGTCCCTTCACAGACATTAACAACCCTCCCAAAATTCAGTCCTTGGTAGGACAGAAGGGACTTCCATTTTTATGTGGAATGAGTAGGTAGCTGACTAATACTCTGTTTCTGCTGTTGTTCTCTCTTTTGGGGCTAATAGTAGTAAAGCTCAAGAGGAAAAGATTTTGATCAAGTCACTGGTCTATTAATTGCAATGCAAGTTTAAGCTCTAGGGGATCCTGCTGGCTGCATACAGTTGCAAAAATTCAGTGCACTGAAAAGAACAGTACACTGAGAGGTAGACGCCTGACAAACGTGTAACTTTTCCTGTCTTCTGCAGCACTGTGTAAATTATGTATAGCAGCACAACAGTATTCCTGGCAAAATATTCCTGTCAAGATGTTGCTCCTTGTAAATCATCGGAGAAGGTGAGAAACAGATGCTCGTGTTGCTAAGACAAGCTGCGCAGGTCCCACTTAAGAAAAAGCTGCTCTGAAACATCTTGACACATTTGGGAAGTTTCAGGTTGCTTTGTACCTTGTGCAGTAAAGACATAGTATTTTGGGTGTGGTGCACCCTTGTATAAAATCATCAGCTTTCTCAGTTCATCCCAATGGGAATCTGGTGCTAAGGTCTGTGTGCTACAGCTGTGCCTTCAACGTGGCTCTGGCAAGGGGTCCCTGGCTGTGCTTAGATTCCTTCCATCTACTGTTGCCCTTCTCCTCCTCTGGAGGAGGAGGTGTTTGCAGAAACAAGCTCTCCTTTCCTCCAGTCTATCCTTTCCTTAGTCGTCAGTACTGTAAAATCCATAAACAAAACATTGCCTGCTGATTTCAAACCTGCTATGCGCAGCATACCAGCAGGCACCCTTGATGCAAGATGTTTTAGCTCCAGCTGATAATTCTGCTCCATTGATTTTTACATGTGACTTGGGGAGAAGCACTGGGGCACTACGTATATGGTCTAGCTCCCCATCAAGAGCAGTGAGAGCGCTGGCGCAGAACAGCAGTGGCTGTTGTGCCTTGTGCTTCGATACTTTTTCTTTAATAATAATAAATTCATTTTCAGGAAAGAAAACAAACCTGGTAGGGCCCTGTTAATGGGTTTTCAGTGGCCTTATGAGGCAGGGTGTATGCTGCCTGAATTCTTCCCTCTCTGGCTCTTTCCAGCTCTTCCCCTGAGCTGTAGTAGTAATTATCTGTTTGGGGTGCCTGTGATATTCATAACACAAAAGCAAATCACTTGCACTACAGAAGTGCTCTCCCACCTCCCAGTGGGATAAAACATGGGGCCCAAGTGCCTCGACCACTGTCACAAGGTTGGCCATCCAAGAACAATCGATTTCTAAATGTGCCTGAACCTTGGGTGACCTGAAATATAGCAGCAAGTATTACAAGCTGGGACATCTGGTGGACAATAAAACTTTTTTTTTATTTGTTTTTACATGAAGCAGCTGTACTTGAGCAGATGACCAGGGGCTGTGCAATCAACGTGTGAATAGCTGAATTAGCAAATTATATTAGGCTTCTTAGGCACTTATTTGAATGCTGCATGCTCTTTTTTAATTTTGCTTTATTAACATCTACCAAAAACACAGCAGTGTTGGCATTATGGTTATTAGTGACTTATTTGCTTCATTAAAATTTACAGCACGTTTTACATTCACCATCTGGGACAGCTTCTCCTGTGTTTATGGTTAAAATGTAACTTAAAGCCAGGCCTAATAGTCTAAAATAAAAGATTTTATAGATAAAACTCTTTCTTCGGATGCCAGTGTTACCTCTTTTCTCTAGTGTGCAAACAGAATGCTATTTTGCCCATTCACCGTGGTACAACTTAGTGCTAGGATACGGACAAATATTTCTGCTTTCAATAAAAGCTTCTGTTGTATGTAAGGAAAAGGTCGATTATGCTATTACTTGGAAAGCTGCAGCTTATGGAGTATGGCTGGGGAGGGAATTAGACTACTCAGAGGAACTTCAGACTAAAGGACCTTCTGGGTCACTGAGCCTAAACCCCTGTTATTGCAAGTAACTACCTTGGATAATCCCTTTCCAAAGGACTGGAGCAAGAATAAGCAGTGCAAGAGAAATGTGAATGTGTTGAAAGGCAGCACATATGAGCACAGTTCTGAACCTGAGCTGATGTACCTCTACGGTTTCCAGATTTGAGTCGCCTTGCTCCTAAGCATTTCAAAGCATGGGCAGAGTATGTTCAAATATGTCTCTGCTTAACTGCGTACACATAGCTTTTAATTTTTCCTCCCTTTTCCTGCTTTTCTTTACTGTTGAGTAATGCGGATGGGAAACCCACTTTCTTGTTTATTCAGGCTGGGAGCGTAGAAAAGTTGTTGTGTACTGAGAGGGCAAAGTGAAGGGAGGAGGAGAGAAGCATGTGTTGTACTAATAACATGTGCTTTCCCTACTGTTTTGAGTCAATTCAAAACAGTATTTTTCTTTTTTTACGTTACCCCTTTGGATACCAAACATTGAAAAATTCGTTCACTGTTTGTTTCTCCCCCTGCCCTCCCTCTACCTTTTTTAATTCTCCAAAGGAAATGTCCATTCTCCACCAAACAAAATTTTGAAACAAACAAAAATAATAAAAAATAGAGTCTTTATCAGCTCTGTGAGCACTCGGGTCTTCATTGGGTCACTGCCTGAAAGTGGATTTCATATGTGGGACCTGCAGACACATTCAGGCATCCCAGGATCTTACAGGTTTACCTGTGCACTTGTGACTTCTCCCACATCTCATTTGGTTTTTGGGTGTGTATCTCATGTGATGGAAGAGTGACAATAACCTGGACATTACTGCAAGTCCATCCCCTTGTATGTTTGTGATTTCATACTGACACCTCATCATGACAAATATTTGCAGATGCTTTAGATTTCAGCATAATCCTAGAAATGCAGTTATGTGAGTAGACCTTTCTGCTTTTGCTGCTACAAGTCTCCCTTGGCTTCAGTGTGAAGTCCATGCTTCCTCTTTTCTTCTTTAAAGCTGTTGTGTCTAATGGATGGGTATTTTTTTCATCTTTCCTTTTTTCCTTGCATCTCACAATTAAGACTTTTCAATTAATTGTTTACAGGTGGAGCTGCCTGGAACTACTGTAGAAGGGAAAAAATTGTGAATATGAATGGTTAATAATAATCTGATCAAAATTACTGAAGTTTTTTCTTTGAAGCAGATTTCCTATCTTACTACCCTTGGAAATTCACATACCGGTAAATTATGAATAAACAAGAATGAAGTGTGTAAAATACATGTAATATTAATTGTGCTGCATAAATTCAAATGGGGAGCAGGTTTCAAATGTAAGTTCAACTTTTCTACCTTTTGTGTAGATTGAATTCAGCTGGAAAACAGATACTGAGGTTTTTTGGTTTTCACCTGCATGTGTAGTGCCATGTGTTTAATTCTCTAGTTATAGTACTTGGTTACTCTCACTACCTACAGATACGTGCCAGAGCTATTGACACTTCTTTACTTCTCTGTAATTTTTATTGACTCTAAAATGGTTATAAATTCAATATTGTACTTTTACAAACCTTGCTTTTGCTGAAATAAATGGCAACACTCTTTTGACTTTTTGGTAAATATACTTTGTCTCCACTTCTCCTCTCTTTAGAGGTGATTCTTGAGATCCTAAGATGACCATAGGGGACTACCAGTTTTCTTTTCTTACTATGTTTGTACTCTTTACAGTTTTTGACATATATTCCTTGTCTTTCTGTTGAAGGTTTCATGGCTTCTGTCACCTACCAGTTTGTCATGTTCCTCTTTAGCATTCTGTTTGAGAGTCCTTTTTCATTTACTCCTTCCTGTCTCTTTTTACCTCTACCTACCCACAGCCTTTTTTGCTTCTCAAACAGTGATTGGAATTAGAGCATACAAAAGCCACCATCCTTATCTTCCTATTTCTCTCAGTTTTTTACAGATACTTTAATGCAGTAGACTTGGCAGATGAGGGTTGCCTGTTTGTGTGTTGAGTTGGTTTGTGAGTGGGTTTTTTTTCTTTCTCATACTGTGTTAGCCTGTGTGCTAACTGTGAATATGTTTTAGTTGCTCAGGAAGTCTAAGCCCTCTAATGAATAATAAAAACTAGATGAAAAAGAGTAGTTACTACAAAATCATCTTTAAAATCCTAGTGAACATTTGATTTTTGGATGTTCTGGTCTTGATTAATGCAGAACAGGTGTATGAAGATAAAAGAAATTTTGTTTGCATGGGATGTGAAGTACTACAGGTTGATAGAGACCACTAGACCATTAATTAATTAATTAAAAAAAAAAAATCTTCTTTTTGCTTCTTGATTCTTGAGCTCTAATTGCAAACATAATGCAAGGGCTTGTTACTATTAAGTGAAAGTTAAAGCTTAATGTTGTTCACTTGATTTATTCTAACTGTGAAGATCAATACTTAGATTCAGTTACAGGCAGAGCTGAATGCTAAATTAAGTACAGGCTCATGAGAGATACAATATAGATGTTCTTGCATTAGGGTGACATGTTAGAACCACATTTCCATATCTTCTGCATTCTTTAAAGCAATATTTTTAAGCACATCAGTTTTAAAGGTCTTTCTTCCCCTGGCCTGGGCAATGACCTTACATCTGTCTTATGCCTCATAATTTGAGCCTCTGCTCTCAGTCACCTAGAATTGAAATTTGGCTGACTGCAGTTGAGTTATACAACATGTTATTGCACATAGGAGATGGGGAGTTCCCATATAATCTCTGTTTTGAAGAAGTTATTGAAAGTGTGGAAGACATGCAAGAGGGGGAAGATTATCTAAAACAAAAGGAAGCAAATACAAGGTCACAATCATGAGTAAAACTTCTGCAAGTGTTCTTTTTCAAAGTGAGATAGTTCAATGTGCCTGGTTCATACCTATTCTTGTCCTTCACAGAACAAAATATAAACGTACTTCCCATCTAGATGAATCTAGATGAAAAACACAAAACCCAAAAAACAACAAACATAAAGACTCTAGCTCTCAGTTGGCATAAACTGTCATCCCATCACTGGGATTTGGCAAATAAGATACTTGATAGATGGATGGAGTGCAGCAGACAGTCATCCAGACACTATGCTTGCAAGGAGGATGGTCTTGTCTCAGTTTCTTTGCTCCTGAAAGTCTCATGATAGAGATCAACATCAATATACAGTGGTCTACTTTATTAGTATAAAATTTACAGACCTAAAACTCAAAGGGGAGATCTTTTAACCTGTGGCAAAAACTTCCAAGTGGACTGTTGAAATTCCCATCTCCAGAGACAATCTGGATGAGAGACTGCAGTAAAATGTGAATTTTCAGTTCCATATATGACTAATCCCATCTCTTTTCAATAGAACATTTAAGCAAATGTTTTAATTCTAGTGTGTAATCCCATTGATCTCCTGTTAGAAAAATTGTGCATATGTGTTAGAGTTTCATTGAATAATGCTGATGTTATTTGATAAATAACTGTTTTTATATTTCTTTTTAATATTTATGATCCTATAAACTCTGGCACTGTTTGCAAGTTCTGGCTTTCTAAATACCTGAATACAGCAGAAATCTTGAATGTGGGCTTTATATCACAATATATGGCATTCACAGGCTTTGACATCCATCTGTCTTTTCTCACTTGTGACTCTGTTTTCTTTGTCAAGTTCCTCCTCCTTCTTTCTGAAGTAACATGGAGTCTTTCCACTTGTTGTAACTCACTTTTCCGTGACAACTTTTCATTTTTTAGGATATAAAGCATAAATTGTGCTTGGCCATACATAAGTATAAAACTGAGGGGGACAGGCATTTTGTAATTCTTTAATCCCACTTTAGTATTACAGAAAGCGCTGACTGATAAATGCTGCTTTTTTTCAAACACTGTAATGTTTACCTGTTGTGCTCCAAAACCCTCAAATTTCATCTTCATGTGAACACTCATTTTACAGGCAGGGGGAGAAGCAGGGAGGAATGGCTATATGGAAAAAATTCAGACTGGGTCTGACCCCTTCTCCTCTAGGTTTGGTGTAGAATAGGAGCCAGGAGGTTTCAAGTTCCTCCTGTGCCTGCCAGGGTTGTGACCTCGGACAAATAATTTTGCTGCTCAAACCTTCTCTTGTCTTCCACTCCTTTCTGTTTCCTTTATTTGGATTGTGAATTTTTTGGAGAAGAGATGTTGCATATTTATTTCAGAATTTCATATGCATACAGAGGCAAAGTTTGCCCTGTATCAAAGGTGACTGCTGGGTGTACTGTTCTCCTCCTCCGTATATGTAAAAAGTAAATACTCACATCTTATTCCTGCTATGACCTGTTGGCACACTCCTTCAGCTGTGCCGGTTTTATTCCCTTTAAAAGTTCCAAAGTGTTTCGTTACTACCCATATTTTAAGAAGTCTCTTCAGCTGATATATTAGCTTATTTTCTTTTCCGAATGTTCCAGAGCTGTTCTACCATTAAACAGGTTAAGAAAGGAATTACGAGCTTCTACTGAATTCCCAATACTGAAGAGCCTTGTAAGGAGCTCATATTTTTTACAAAAGAAAACAAATCAACCCCCAGCTCCTTGAGAATCTTATTCTTTTGGAAAACATACTTCTTTCAGCAATCTTTAGTGATATTCAGAATTCAAATATAAAAGCACTAAGGCACAGAGGCCCTTGTGACTCTATTAAAGACGACCTTGAGAGAAAGGCTGCTCAGTTTCCAGAACTTCAGAGAACTCCAGAAAACAGCAGCCTGCTTAAGGTCTGAGGTGAAATTCTGGTTCAAGTCAAGTCAATGGGAATTTTGCAACAATGATACAACCATAAAAAAAATCACTGTCATCCTTAGCCAGATTTTTTCCTTTAAATGGTATTAGACAAACCAACAGATTGTATGGTCTGGTGCATGGGGAAAACATATTGGCCTGTTACATAGACATATTTTCCTCTGCCCTCTCCTCATCGTACCATCCATTTCTCTATTTCTGCAGAACAGTGTTTTCTCAATGCTTTTAAAGAAAAACATGAATTTCTTAAATGAAGAGTTAGGCTATACAGATAACAGGAAAAAAAGTTATGTTTTTGGAAGGATTATACTCTCTCTCTTCCCTACACTGTCATCTCTGAGTAAGAGAAGAAATTTCGCCAACTCTTTATGCACAACAAATGGTTCCATAGCTAACAGTGGCCTGGAGACCAGTGCTACTTTTGACTTTTCTGCAACAGATAGTGTGTTTTGTTTTGTTTTTTTTTTTTTTCTGTCCTCTGCCCCATTTTAGCCATTGCTGTAGGGCCTTTGAGGTTGGATGGGGAGAAATAAATTGTGAGGTTCTTTTCCATTATTGTAAAATGAAATCTTGGAGAGCTTTATGGGATCTACCAGCAGCTGTTAATAAGGCTTTATTAACCTCGGACTATATAGCATGAAATATTATAGTATAAATAAATGTGGTGCCAGGGCCAAGCTGCCTAATAAATGGCATGATAGAGGGGATCATGTGCCTTAGGGGTTATGACATAGAGCCTTTCCCCTCCAAGTCACTATTTTAAATTCACAGTGAGCTGGCAGTGACTGAAGGCCATTATTATCCAATGGCTCTTAAATAGGCTATGTGAAATAAATTGGAGGTCTCAGTTCATTTCCTTAGGGAAAGAGGTCTATGTTCCAGCTGACAGTAATTGTCATCTAAGTTCAAGGCTCAGCACAGGAACTGTGCTTGGAAAGGACATGGCCACTGAACGGCTCTTTCGCCTTGTACCCTGTCCCCTTGCTCGGGGCTCTAGAGCATTGCCGTGCTGTGGTGTGAGAGTTAATGCTGTGGGCTCTTGCAAAGGCTTATTCTTTGGATAAGCAAAAAGCTTTGTTTCAGACCATTACCAATAATATCCTCTAAGGGCTTCTTTCCATACCCTGCTCCGATAAATTAATGCTATATTTAATAGTACTCTTGATACAAATAAATGAGATGATAACTTATGGAAATAGGTATAGCTATGGTGAATATAATGAAGAATGAGGTCCTTTGTAATTACTAAATTCAGTTAGAAGGAATCATGATTTATTATGAAGTCTTGCTTGGTAGTGAGGCAGAAGATAGGCAGTTTGTAAGTCTATTTCTAACTTTTAAGTGGATTCTCATCATCTAGTCTCATTAAATGGCATACTATTAGTTCTTAATAACCTGGGAAAATGAAATTACAATTGTATAAACCATTGACTAATGATTTCTTCAACAACCCCACCCCAAGAAAATTAAATATATAAACCTATAAGGAAACTAGTTTAAATTAAAAAAGGAAGCAAACAGCAAGGTAAACTTATGGACTGTCTACTCAAGAAATTAGAAGTAAAATGAAAATATCAGAAAGAAAAGGGAGTGTCTCCCCCCGAACATTGTGATTTCTTCCTTTTCAATTATGTTCAGCTTTGATTTTTTTGTTTCCAAGTATTCTGTTAGCAAATGGAAGAATAGAGGAGTGGGTTCTCTAATGCCTTCTTCTTGAAGCAAAGTAAATGGAAGCAGGTTTAAAACTTTCAGTTTGAAATTTCATTGAGTATGTAGATTTAAAAAAAATTAAATTTAAAATTTTCCCGAATTTGCCTTTAGAGCCTCTTTTTTTCTTTTTTACAGGGAATAAAGTTTCATTAAAAATATCAAGTAGCAGAAATTTGTAGATCACTTGTACCATTAAAAGAAAAAGAAAGAAAAACAACAGAAGATATACAGAAATTTTCACTAACTTTACGTACACCACTCTGGGAACTGGAAGTATAAATAGCCACGTAAGGTGCCATGATACCCTAGTGTCAGGACTGGGGTATAATAGTACTTTGTTGAATATTGGGTATCATCAGTATCTGGAGACATAGAGCAAGATTATGGCGGGATTTTTCCTGTGCTCTCATTCTTCAGCAAGTCTTGAGTAATAATGTGCAAAGTAAGCCTAAAAAGTGCCAAGTCCTGGTGGACTTCAGGGTCTGTTAAGTTCTACTGCATGAATGCTGTCAATTAGTTTCAAAACAGGACAGCGGACAAGTACTAGATAAAAACAATCAACCAACCTCCTCAAATAAAAATACCCACAAATCCCTCTAAACATCTGGCCTTCCTTACTTGGAGGGGAATTAAACTGTTTGCTTTTATTTATTTATTTATTTCCCCCCCTCCTTTGAAATCAAGGCTATAGATTTGAACAGGAGACCTCAGCTGGGACTTAATTAGAGGAGTTTGGACTGGGAAATGACAGTCTCAATACTATTATGCTGCTATGCCACAGCCTTTGCTTCTGTTTCTGCTGTGAATATAATTAATACCCTGCACCTAGTCTTAATAGTGGCAGTAACTCTAGTGCGGAGATGTTATTGCTTCGTGGCCCAAGGAGAACGCTCGTGTGTTTCTGGGCTTAGTGTCATCCATCAGGGAGATTGGCCTTGTCTGTGTGAAGGGGCATTATGCAGTCAGTTAAGGCAGTTGTTTCCATAAGTCTTGTGGGAAAGCAATCATTTTTCAGAAATATATTAGATGCATGGACTCTTTTTTCAGTGCTCTATTGCTCTTTCTCTCTCCCCATGTATTAACCGGCGTACCATTACAGCATTCCTAGTTTCTGCAGAGGCCACGGGGAATCTCTTATTGTGTCTCATAGGCTACATTTTCTACGTCTGGGACACAAAAGGCAGAATATTTGCTTCCTGATGTGGAGCAGCAGCAGCTGCAGAGCACCTGCCAAGCCACAGTAAATGGCAGTGTGGCAAGGTCTGGGATACTAATAAAAGAGCAGTCTCTGGGAGCCACTTCCACCTCCTCGGTAGTAAATTAGCCACAAGGCTCTGAGCCTCATTCCCTGATTTGTCACTCACCGGAGAGACAGGGAGGACATGTCTGTAACCTTCCCCAATTTCCCCTGATACAGCAACAGCAGTTGGCTACTGACATGGATCTTGCAGCAAGGAGGGACTGCTCACCAGGCTGGCACAGTTGTATGAATGTGTGGTTGGTTGGTTGGGTTTTGTCACTTCCAGGCAAAGAGGTGACAAATCTCTGACTTTGGAAAGCTTTACAATGACAAGTAAGATCAGGAGCCACTGCTGCAGGTGTGAGGAGGCCTGGCAGAAGACAAGAAGCTTTCATTAGCAGCGTGTATGTTTTTGAGGCAACTGAAGCCAGTTCCTACTGTATAAAGGGTGAGTTGTTATGGCCTGAGGGAGAATAGGAGTTTCTTCAGCTTTAAAGGCTATGGTTGGTGTAGAAAGAGTTGGGCTCAGAGAAGTAATGGGTGGGTACTCTGACAGCACATATTTGCCAGCAATGAAGCAATGTATGGAACATGTTTAGGAGAGAAATGGGAGAAATTGTCTTCATTTAGCTTGATTGCTATTTGTCCCCCTTCTCTACCGCTCCCACTGTCCAAATTCTCACAGATAGAGCAGAATTAGCATGTAACCAGAGATTTTTCTGGCTAAAATGAGGTATAGTTGTGGACAACCACCTTGTCCCCAGCTATCCTCACAGCCCAGGTGTGAATGAATGCTGAAAGGAAGATAGATGCACATGCATGCATAAGGTAAAAGCTGTGGCAGTGTTTCTGTCCCACTACAATAGAGTGTTGCTGGCTCACACTGTTAAATGCAAGTTCATAAATTGTGCATGAAATTACAGCATTTGTATGCAAAGTTGTGAGAACGTCATGGACATATGGCTGGAATAACTGCCAAGATACCCTGGTGATAAGCACAATGCGTGTGCCTAGGCAGAAGCTGGTTGAAGTTGATGGGCAAATTAGTATATTACTTCTCTCTCAACCTCAAACAGGACAACCTTAAAATACTTTCCCGTGTATTTCTTCTATGCTGTTGAACCAAAACCTAGTCCTGAAAATATCTAGAATTTTTGGTAGAAATACATGGTCTACATAAAAAAAAAAAAAAAAAACAAAACCAAAACCAAAAGTCTCATTACTCATGCTAACTAAAACGTTTTTCTTCTCTTACAGATTTATTTTTCTGTGGCTCTTAAAATACCTTGGAAGTAGGAATGGTCTTCAAATTTTCTCATATGGTAAGGCAATACTTTCTTTTTTTGCTCATTTTTCAGGCAGTTTCTGGTGGAGTCATGTAAGAATATGGCCCTTTGCTGCTCATTAGAGCAGCATTGATCAGTTCCTAGGGCACATATGCTACTTTAATGCTCTATTGCTGCAAACTATTGGAAGTCTTATTCAAAACAATTAACTTTATCTTGAAGAAACACAGTATAGCACCAACTTGTGTTGCTGTTGCTCTCAGTTAATTGGAACGTATAAAATCTGAATTTTATTTTTGGGCTGTATCCTTCTTCCCCAAACCCAAGGCATGATGAAGAACCCCAAGATGGTGTTTTCAAGGCTAATAGTTAAGAAACCAAAGTAGTTTCTCCATCTCTCTTTGAATGAGAAGTAAGCTGTGCTTTCTCCCGGTCCATACCACAATGACTAATATGCCCAAGTGTATACAAGCCGCAGAGGTGATACTTCCACCAAGCAACCAAATTTGAGACTGAGATGCCCTCATAGATTTTTACTCATCAGCCTCTGAAGTTCCATGGAGGTGAGGGGGTTTTTATGTTTCTTTGTTGCTGTACATTCCCTTCACCACATCCGCGTAAAACATACTAAAAAGTTATCTGTATGTTCTCATATATAATTGTGTACGTCATATACTTGCACTGCTAATTCCTTTTTAAAATTTCTTGATCTGCTCATGTTGACTCATATGTATGTTTAATAGTCAGGTTCTTTGCAATTTCTGCATAATCTATTCTCTAAATGAATAATTTTAACAGTACTGGGACTAAACTAACCTGGAAAATTGCTTTTGAGATGAAAGGGGAAAAATGGTCTGTAAATTAGTCTTCTACGATCTCTGGTCAAAACAGAGTCTTGTTGAGAGTTTTTAAAGAACAACTGGGCAAGGCAGAGACCTTGACAAATAAGCTTTCAGAGACAGTCCAGCTGTAATGCCTCTTCTACTCCATTAATAATTTTTCTTGAGTATTTACTCATGTGTTTTTCCTGATATAATCGCACAATTGCTTTCAGCCTCCTGTTAGCCTGGCTGAAAGCAGATTGTCAGAAAATGGCTAAATTATTAGCTTTCATGTCTGTCAACATTTGGCTGAAAATATATGGTCAAACTGCTGTTTTTGTGCTTTAGCATAGCCCAGGAAAGAGCAAGTTCGTTGTTTTTTTTTTGTTTTTTTTTTTTTTTTCTCAGCTGAAGCACAGGATTTCAGAGGTCTTGTCAAGACTGCTCACTTTGATGAATGTCATTGCAACCAGGTTTTTATATTAGTTATCATCAGTGCCATGTCCAAGCACTCACATGTTAGGATTGTGGCTATAGTGGCAGTCACCTGAAATAGCCTCTATTGCTACCAAGCCAGTCTTTTTCTTTGGATAAATATATCTAAGTCATAAATCACCATGAATTTAGGTAGGAATGACCATAATGGTTTTTTCCACTTCCTATTGATACCTTATATTCCTCTTATATATGCTTACATCCTACCTTACATCCCTTGTGTATTGCAGAAAAAGCATATTTGTACCAGAATTTACTGAATCAAATACATCCAGTCTGCTTAATTATCTATTAAATGGAATACATGCTGCCTTTTTTAAGCTGGCTTCTCTGTTCTGTCTTTATTTAGAACATGCATCAATTTAGATTAACAAAATTAGCAGAGCACTGCATGTTCTACAGACTCACAGGTCATTGTGAAACCTTTTCAGATTCCAAATATGTGTAATATTTGTCCGCTGCTGTCGTAACATTACTTACCAGTCGTATGTCGGCCATATGAACACTATAAAATTAAACTTCTTTTGAAGTGATTGTCCATAAAGCATTCTTTAGACTTTTTATCTCCTTGGTACCGATGGCAAATTAAGCAGATACTCATCTGGGCAGTCTTGGTACTGATAGAGGCATTTTCTTGCAATTTGGAAGAAAGTGTAGTCATTAGTTAATAAGTTTTTTTAAACCGTGTTGTTGTTTCAGTGCTCAGCTCTTCACCTTGGAAGGACAGATTTTCTGTGCTAAATGAGAATGGAAGTACTGCATCCATTCAGATTAAACAGTATGTGCACATGAGACAAAACTGTAGTGTCAGGGAGCACAGTTACAACATAGCAGAGAGCTGCTGTAAAACCTACAGAATAAATGCAGACAGAAACATAGCCAGCAATATGGAAGGTTCCACCGAGCCCTATGGAGTCTGTGTATCGCTGTCCCGATAGAGAATGCATCTCCGAGATGGCACTATAATTTGGAGGAACAGATCCCCTCAACTGCTGCACCAAAATGTTAGGTGTACAGCTCCCCCTGCAGCCCGGCACCTTTTCTTCAAAAAGCATTGGGGTCACAAGAAAGGATGCTTTTGACTTTTGATGAGTTTGTCATTGGACAAGATAGAATCATAGAATCATTTAGGTTAGGAAAGACCTTTAAGATCATAAAGTCCAACCATTAACCTAGCACTGCCAAGTCCATCACTAAACCATGTCCCTAAGAACCACATCTACATGTCTTTTAAATACCTCCAAGGATACTCAACCACTTCCCTGAGTAGCCTGTTCCAGTGCTTGACTACACTTTCAGTGAAGAAATTTTTCCTAATATCCAACCTAAACCTCCCCTGGAGCAACTTGAGGCCATTTGCTCTCATCCTATCGCTTGTTACTTGGCAGAAGAGACCGACCCCCACCTCACTACAACCTCCTTTCAGGTAGTTGTAGAGAGCAAGAAGGTCTCCCCTCAGCCTCCTCTTCTCCAGGCTAAACAACCCCAGCTCCCTCAGCCGCTCCTCATAAGACTTGTGCTCTAGACCCTTCACCAGCTTCATTGCCCTCCTCTGGACACGCTCCAGCACCTCGATGTCCTTCTTGTAGTGAGGGGCCCAAAACTGAACACAGTACTTGAGGTGCGGCCTCACCAGTGCTGAGTACAGGGGCACTATCACCTCCCTGGTCCTGCTGGCCACACTATTCCTGATACAAGCCAGGATGCCATTGGCCCCCTTGGCCACCTGGGCACACTGCTGGCTCATGTTCAGGCGGCTGTCAACCAACACCCCCAGGTCCTTTTCCTCCAGGCAGCTCTCCAGCCACTCCTCCCTCAGCCTGTAACGTTGCATGGGGTGGTTGTGACCCAAGTGCAGGACCCAGCACTTAGCCTTGTTGAATCTCATGCAGTTGTCCCCAGCCCAATGATCCAGCCTGTCCAGGTCCCTCTGTAGGGCCTTCCTACCCTCCAGCAGATCGACATTTCCACCCAACTTGGTGTCATCTGCAAACTTACTGAGGGTGCATTTGATCCCCTCATCCAGATTGTTGATAAAGATATTAAACAGAACTGGCCCCAATACTGAGCCCTGGGGAACACCACTCGTGACTGGCCGCCAACTGGGTTTGACTCCATTCACCACCGCTCTTTGCGCTCAGCCATTCAGCCAGTTCTTTACCCAGCAAACACTACGCCCATCCAAGCCATGAGCAGCCAGTTTCTCCAGGAGAATGGTGTGGGAAGTAGTGTTAAAGTTTTTACTAAAGTCCAGGTAGACAACATCCGCAGCCTTTACCACATCCACTATGTGGTCACTTTGTCGCAGAAGGAGATCAGTTTAGTCAAGCAGGACCTCCCTTTCATAAACCCACGCTGACTGGGCCTGATCCCCTGGCTGTCCTGTATGTGCTGTGTGATGATGCTCAAGATGATCTGCCCCATGACCTTCCCTAGCACCGAGGTCAAACTGACAGGCCTGTTTTTCATCTCTCAGATGTTTTGCATCTGAGCCCTTCTCACCAGTGGGGACTTCTTCTTGTCTGCAATGAACTTTGGGATTGACATCATTGCTCTCAAGTGCATTAGGGATTCTGATCTCAGCTGAGGGCTTCTTTTTTTTTTTATTCAATAAGTGTCTCAAGCCAAAGCTGGCTCCCTGCCTGCTGCTTATTGGAGCTCTTCCAAGGCTGCCTCATGTTTTTCATAGAGGAGTATATTTGTTAACTTGAAAAATACATATGAAGATAACTAGTTTTTCTTCTCTATCCCCTGTCTTCCTTCACCATGTTGTACCCTTTGGTTAGTTCAGTGCTAACTAAAATAGCACAGAGAGGATCCCCCTGTTTTTGCTTTCCATTGAAATGACAGAGTGTTTCTTTTACCTGTGTCTACTTTCTGGCTGCGTTCCACTCTTTTAGTTTGTGCCAGCTTTCTCCCCTCATTTCTGAAGCTCGTTTGTTTTGATTTGTATATTTTTCCAGGGGAAGAGTGTCTTAGGTGGAGGTCGAAGACAGGCATGTAGAATTTGGGAATTCAGTCTCCAGTACGGCTGTATAGGGGGTCCAGGGAGCAGCTTGTGGATGGAAAATTGGAAATGATACTTTCGCTGCTCCAATTTTTTTTCAAGCAACCCACCCTGCTCCTGAACTTGCATGTACAGGAAAATTTTCCTGGACACTAATTCTTGTATTGTAAAGGTTTGCCTGTGCAGGCTAACAGATGTATAAACTTAAAGTACCTTAGGTAAACCATAACACAGCCTTTTGAAGCCACATATTTAGAAAAAAAGTGGCCTAAATTAGTTTTGCTTAATTAATTTCTGCAACAAATTAAACTAAACCAAATTCAGGTCGCATTTATTCTAGGCTTTTAATGTGGTTTAACTAATGCACTTGAAAGGATAATTCAGATGAATTTTCCGGAGTGTGCCATGTGGACAAGCCATGACACACAGAACCATGCTGTCAAGTTATCTTCCCTCAGGAGGCCAAAACATACAGTTACGGCAATGAACAACAAGTGACTGCATACAGAAAAACGATCAGTTAATCCACAGCAGTAGGAGCATCGGGTGCAAATCAGAATCAGCCAAGGCAGAGGAAGGGTTGTGGTGTTTGTTCTCTGGGCAAATCTCCCACATTATGGTCTTTCTCACAACTAGAAAGCCCACCAAAGGGACTGATTACTGACCAGCTATTTACATGCTGGAAGGTGGCTTAGCTGAGAGAAAGAGCTAAGAAAGTAACGGTTTGGGGGCAGTACTTGAATCTGTGTTGTGATCAAGGGAAATTGCTTTGAACAGAAGTGAATAAATTTGAAGGCTGATCCAGAGTCTGGGTGTGGTGTTGGCACTTCCAGGGAGAAGACAGTAGTTTGCAGTATTTCAGATGTCTCCGCTCCCCTTCATCCTACCAAGTTGGGGTGTGAAGAAAATCTTTTTTTGAAACATAGTTCTTGTGCTTTCAGCTAAAGGTACTGAATATAAATATCGAATTTGTGGATTATATATAATATATTATAATTTGACATTCATTACATGAAGAAATCAAATATGATGCATTTCTACATTGAAGATGAGCTTCAGTTCTGACCTTATCACTTCACCAAAGTACTGTTTTACTAATTATTACAGTTGCTCCATCTTTATAGGTGGTTAACTCTGCTCTGGAACAGGACCCATTTAAGCCCAGGAAGGCAATCCTAGAACAGGTAGCTGCCATTTTGTGAGGAGCTACCAATATGACCTATCAGAGAATTACGATATTCACACTGTTTACTTTTTCTCATATTTCTGGTAAGTTTTCCCCTCATCTGCCATTTGAGATACACTAACAGGAAAAGAGGAAGGTTTATGGTGGTTTTGTATCAGAGAAACAGCAGGAGATGTACTTGCAGTTAATCTTAGAGAGGTGACTTGCATGCTTTGTTTATACTAAGTGAACCTTTGCACAGCAATCTATATGATGGATGAAAGACTGGATTTTTTTTGTCTCTGTTTACACTGTACGAATTTTGTGTTTCTTTTAGAGCTTTTGCTTTTCTAACAAAGGACAAACAATGGAGGATTAGAAGGTTTGCCAAACCCATTGTGACAGCATCCTTGGAAGCTGCCTGCTGGGGAGAAACAGGGGTATGGAAGACACATCTGACTGGGGGATCTTCTGTTGTAGGTCAGCAGAAGGGCACTTCTTTCAGCAAAGTCCACTTGTCTATCATGTTTACTGGATTGAAATGGCTTTCAGTTTGCACAGGTATTCTGAATGGTATTCAGCCATAAGCGTAACAATGTAAGAAGACAAGACAAAGCTACATGCGTGTGTAATGCTAAAAATATCAAGTTAGAGTCCTCAGGCTTTAGGTCAGTTGTTCAATAACAGTTAAAAGTAAATCCCTTCCCATGCCCTGCCCCATCTTCTGTAAGGATGGGTTCTTATACACATACAGAACAAGGTGATGCCATGCGCTTTAGTTAGGGTTTATAAATCAAAGTTAATTGGCTTTCTCCAAGCAGGTAAACTATTTTCAGTAAAGAATCTACTCAAAGAGGAAGTTATACAGCCCACCTTCTGCAATTAAACAGCAAAAAGTGCAACAAAGAAATGAAATGTTGTATGGAGGAGTTAGAATGTCCCCCTTTTTGATGCAAATACATTTTTGTTTTTTTCAGAACAATAGGAATAAATTCAAAGAGGGGAAAAACCTCAAGCACTAGGCTAATAGTATTAACCCCCCCAGCTTTTAAAATTTTTTTCCATATGACAAAAATCTCTTTTCTCCCTTCTCCTTTGGAGTAAATAGCTGAATTTTTTTCTCTACAGACTGGGGATGGTGAATTGAAACAGCCGTAATGAGAGTGGAAGCCAAAAACAAGGGCATTTACAAAGGATAATTATTGCTTAGATTATGCATATCAACTTTCTATTGACATGAAAAAATTACATCTTAGAGAGATATTATAAGCATTGTCATTCACAATGATGCATGACAGAAAAGATTTTACTCTCAGCTGCCTGTAGAATCAAATCACATGAGCCATTCTTTCTTCAGAGAAATGTGAAGCTGAAAGTTAGAAGGATGCAGATTTCCACGCAAAAATAGCATCGTTTTCCTTCTTTCGATGTGGTGCAACACTAGCACGGAGAACTGCAATACAGGAACCAGAGGTGGGAAATATAAAGTTCTCCGGGCACTGAAAGAATTTCCAATTCCCCATATACTTTTTATCTGTCAGCCTCATTTGATTAAGGATGTCCCTGTCAGGTAAGTGATGTTGGAAACTTCCAAAATACTTCCTCCAACAAAGGACTGAGATTCTAGATCTGAAATAGCGTTTGTATTTCAAATGACAGCAGTAGTGGCAACCTGAAAGTCCTAAGGACTGAGGAGGAAAAAGACACGCATGCATAGCCTTATGGTTCAGTTGAAAATAATGAAAGTGTAATTCATATACTACATCTTGTATATATGATATTCTGATATTCCTTTTGCATGGAAAGTAAATATAATGCATTCCCCCTGTCCTAGTTGTGCTTAAGTCTTGCTGTTACTGCTTACATAAACACCAAACTTATTCCGTCTATATAGATGTTTTTCAACGCTATTATTATGAAAAAAATGCTGAATGCTGTCTTCCATAGCAATTGCACACAGTTTGTCAAAAAGTTTACAGCCTCTCTTTGTCTAAGGCAGCATTCTTGGTGCTGTGGTCTGTAAGGCATTATAACTTGACTATGATGTCAAGAAAAAAATCTCCCAGGAAATTTATAGGCTCATATATAACCACAAGTTAAAAATAGAGAAAGTAATAATTGAACATTCAAAGCAGGGTCTAATTTTGCTTAGAAATGAGAAGCAACATGACAATACTGCTTAAGATCCTCTGTGGTTTCCTTTCAAAAGTTTAGGTGGTCCTTCAAATGAAAGTTGAGAAATACTGGCTTTAGTTTACTCCTATTTACCACTTGCATTATTGACTTGTATTTCCTGCTTCTAGTGCAGCCTATTTTAGCATTTCCTGATCTCCAGAAAATTTGATCTGTCGTGTTAATTTTGATGGGGTTTTCACTGCTGGTATTTTGAAACCTTGCAGATCTGGGAATGGATGTGCAGAAGTTTCTCTCCAGTTTCTTCTGTTCGACAGGTGCCACACTTCTTGTTCACTACTTAGAAGCCTTTGGGGGGGTTGGGGTCTTTGGATGCCCAAGGGACAGAAACAACCAAGAATATACTTGCTATCTGTGTATGATGTGGTCCTGACCTTTAGGTTTTGGGTATTTATCTTAAGTAGGGCATGCCTTTGCCACCTCGAAACTATTTCAGTGCAACTGCTATCTATAAAACTTACCTAAGTTCATCTGGGGACTCCACCTAAGCCTGTGCCCAAAACTGAGCAAGAGTATTATTCCTGCAATGTGCACATGCAGTGGGAGTTACTTATGTCCTGCTGGAGTATAGTGGGGTTGCTATGGGAAAGTTGTTTCTTTCTTGGCATAATGTTTCATAGTACTGAGGATGGGCCCAGGAGAACAACGGAGTGGAACTATAGTTTTCCTCCTAAATGCTGTTTGTTGCAACTCTGTTTAATGGATTAAGTTTCCTTCTAATATGTTTATGTGGCCAATTCCGTGATGTGAATTTCTGTGATGTGAATTTCTGTAATCTTTTTTTCTATCCTAGATATGGAACTCATTTTCTGGACTTCATGGCTGTTAGCCGTAATTTCACGTCGTGTGATGCTTTAGATGTGGGACAAAGAGGACCTGCTTTATTTGCTGTATAATTTATTTCTCTTTCCCTCTTTATCATATGTATCCTTCTGTAAATGTGTCCTTCCGCCTTTGCCTTCTACCTGTCTGAAGTCTTCAGTGACCAATCACTGTTCATCTGTGAAATTCTTGCAGTGAATATGTCTCTTCCAGTTTGCATTTCCATCATAATTTTTAACCAAGGTATGCTAGGCTGTGTCAGTTCTACATTTTGAATTCCTTTACTGTCGTTTTCTCTTGATTATTTTCTTAGAAAAAATGAAGCAATTTCTTTCTAATGAAACATCATGGATTTCGGAATTGTTTTTGGTATTGCTGTGCTGTTTTTTCTTAGCGCAATTTATCACTGAAGGAATAGATATTTACCGAGTTGCTGTAAGTCTTAAGCATGTGAATAATAGCATAAGTTACCTGCTTGAGAAACATCACTGAGACAAGATAATTAGAGGAAGTGAAAATGTCTGCTTTGATAAATTAATGTTGAACAATCTCAGAAAAGAATTTGTTGTCTAATTCTATTCTTAGATATATGTATAAATCTAGAGTGCATTAGTAATGTCAGTGGTATTTATCCACATTTCCAATGCATATTGAGAATACCACTGGCCACTGCACAATTAAGTACAACAGGAATGAACCCATGGGAGATGTCCTGTCTACCACTCCATACCTTTGGTATTTGCCTGGGTGATATCAGAAATAGCAAAGCTCTGAAAACAGATTTTTTTCCTGCTCAGGTGCGTATTTTTGATTGTAGAAGAACTGAAGTCAAGTTAAAGAAAATAATTTAATGCTGCAAATAGTCCTAGTGAATTGCTATAGGATCTTCCACATTACTCTTTAACTGTAGCTTGACAGATGTTTTTCTAGTAGAAAACCGACACACAGGAGTTCTTGGGGAATGGGTGTAAACATTATTTAAAATGATGAAAGCACTAAAAATATGAGTTGCAAATTTCAATTCTTTAAAGTTTTTAAAGTTAAAGTTTTAACTTTAAGTACTTATGCTCTTAGATGGTTCTAGGTACAGTTGTACATACAAAATCAATAAAAATTAAAATTAAATTAAAAGGCAAGGCTACCATTATAGGCACATCAAATATTTTAACCATTAGGTGTAGCACTCTCTCTTTTTCTTCTCTTTCCACTGTTACTTAAGAGGATGTTCCCTGCTGTCTCCCCACATATTTTCCTTAGAGTGCCCGATGTGAAAAGCATCTCATACACTTTGTGACAAGGGCCTCCCAGATGAAATTCCTTACTGGTATTGTACATATTGTGACCATGTTGTATGCATAATCTAGCCTCTTTGCTTCTCACTTAGTGAAACTTAAGATTCAAACAGATTGGGGCACTGGTGCTGTATAGCAGTTTGGCTCATAATATCTGTCTAGTTTCAACTACAACAGTCTTACTGAAAAAGCAGGTGAGTTGAGCTATGTCTCCATCAAATTATGAAAATGCTGAAATGTTGGATTACTCACAACCTGCTGCATATGGGTATCCCTTCCAATTACAGTGAAGTACATATATACATTACCTTAAGGAAGAAGGACAGCTATGATCAAAGATAATAACAACACTTCTTAGAAGTCATTGGAATATATAAAAATGTGCAGCACTGAAAAATGTTGCCCTGAAAGGCTCTAACCTTAATGTTTGACAATGAGAATGAATAGGTAAATTAATATTTCTCTCTTCCCCCAAAACACTATTGAAAGAGGAAGTCAATCTATTAAAATTTGGCACAAACCCCTTCCAAGTTTATTTGGAGGTTGATGCAATCCATGTTAATCCATGTAGCATAATTCATAGGCTAGTTAAAGCTTCATTGCTTTTGGTGGCCTGTGGAGGATGCTTTTCATTACTCTCTTTTCATATGTGTTACTTCTGTCAAAAGAATTGACTTGTGTGCTGCAATCTGCTGTTTGTCCTCAAGAGCCTTGGCTGGAGCCTCTCCTGCTCAGTGCTGCGTGCAAGCAGTTGTGCCTGGTTGAAAGGTAAAAAAGATCTTTTTTTTTTTTTTTAAATATTTATTTTAACTTACACTTTAAGAATCATGGCTCTGAAGCACACTAGGCACTTGACTCTGGAGTCAGAAGTGCAGCTAGCAACCAGAAATGTATGTAAATCAGAATCCTCATTTTGCTGTACTGTGTTGTGGATTCATGTTCATTAGCTCCAGTGCCCAGCATACTTTCCACTTGGATTCATATTTGAGTAATCACTTCAAAATACAACTTTGCAGCAATAAAACAAAAGCTTAAAAGGCAAAGTTTAGCTTCTGTTGCCTTCATGTGAATGTGAAATACCCTCATTGCATTGTAGCCTCGCATTACAAAACACACCAGTGAATAATACAATGTATGATGGATTCTTGAAATAAAGGCCATCCCAAACTGAGCTAGGAGATTTCAGATCTGCATCAAATGCTTCCGAGAGGAGAAAATGAGATGCTGAGGAGCAGCCTGTGGTACTCTTTGTTCTTGCCATGGAGAGCTGTGCTGTTTCTCATTCATGGTTTCTGGAGAGACGTAAGAAGAAATGGGTTTTAACACAGCAAGTGGGGATTTTCTCTGTCAGGGATCAATGTATAGCACTTCTGTGACTTCAGCTGGTCATTTGTTGAACAGCCTGTTTGTATCTTCTTGAAAAAAACAGTTCAAAACTAGTTTCTGCCTGCTTCACGCTTTTTTTTTTTTTTACTACCATTAAAGAAGCTAATGCCACTGTTACTTTCAATTTCCCTGCTGAAACACATATCTGAATCTCAGAAGGTTTGTGTCTAGGGAAGTGAACAGGTGGGATTGGCATGGTGCACCTGCTACCAATGTTGTATGAAACAGGAAAACGGTAACTGTGGCAGGAAGAGGACGGAGGAGAAGGTTGTTTACCAAATTGGTTTCAAAGCTAATTGCTTCGAGCCAGTTCACTAAAAAGTAAACTGCATCAAAAATAATGTGGTTTCATGAATGAGGAAGGCAAAGAGGTATTGACTTCCTACTGTGTATTCAAAGCACCCATAAATCGAAGCTTTGGTAGGAATGAAGAGGAGGGTTAGTTGAAGTGGATGGTTTGTTTCTGCAAGATTTGTATCTAGGCTTTTAGCTACTGTAAAACAGTGAAGTTCTGTTGGAATAAGTGTTTTCAGTGGAGTTATGCTGACTTACAGCAGCTGAGTATCTGACCCAACATAGCCTTTCAATGTAGCAGTGACGTAGCAAAGTGTTAAACTCTCCATTACTGAACGTCCATGTTAAGGGGTTATTTAACTCTACCAGAAAAAGCATATCCTGGAAAAAAAGTTGACAGGAAAAAATCTCTCTGTGAGCAATTTTCTTCCATCCTTTGGGAGCTACTTTTTTACATGTATCCCAAAACTCTTCCAAAAAAACCCCTTCCAGATCCATCATTTTCATCGCTTATTAAAAAACCTAGTCTTTCTCCTCCCCCTTTCTCAGAAAATTAACAAACACTGAACTCCACAGGTTGAGCCTCATTAAAAGAAAAAGACTGTGTGGGTTAGGAAGGGTTGAGATAATTAAGAAAACAGTTTTCTTTAACTGGCATAATTTTTCAGACAACAGACTGCTTAATGTACAACCAAGATATAAGGTCTTCTAACAGAATTTGAAATGTTCGTTTATGCAAAGCTGATATAAATACAATCCTGCTTTGCAATCAAGTTTTCTGGGCCAGATCCCAACCCTCCTGGACTTCAGTATGTTTTGATGCAAGAACTCAGTGGGTATTTTTTTTTTTTAACCCTGTGGACTGTCTTCAATTTGTGATTAGAATTTCCTCAAGCAAAAGGAACTTCAGTATTGCTAAAGAGCATGGAAATGCTGGGCAAATATAGAGCCATATCCTCCTGCCAGAAAACCCGTGGGAGGTGGACAGAACCTGAGGAGCTCTGGGAAATTTACTTTCCAGGTTTTCTGATTCTTATTCTCTTCACTGGAATGGATTTGAGAATCATTAGAGGTTTCAAATCAGAACCTAAAAAAAATTTTTTTTAAGACCTAACATAGGATTTCAGGTATCTGAAATACAAATTCCCTAAATCCTACTCAGTTGCCTCTGCAGCCATGGAAGCAAATGATATTTATAAGAGCCTCTATTTTATGTTTATTATTTTATTTGAATTAAGGTAAGCCTTGGGCTACTCAAAATTTGGCTTCCTGTTGTGCCCAGAAACACTTTAATTAAATACTTCTGTTCAGTGGGAGGCAGATGTTCCCTCCCACTTTCTGTCCTCCACACTTGTGGTATGTTCATTATGAGAGCCATACATTGCATCCCCCAGGATACAGAGGGAGCCCTGCATCCTGGGTGCACCAGGCTAGAGTGTAGTCAGTAAACTAAAATTACTCCTTTTATCGAAGAAAGGATGGGTGTGAGGAGTCCAGTTTGGTAGCTTGTTTATGAACACGTTCTTCCTTGAGATGATGTGCTTTGCTGGTTGAGGGCAGAGTCTGCTTCCTCCACCTGGACTGCTGCAGAGTTCTGTGAAAAATACACCTGGGGCCAGGAGCTACTGCAGGGCCAGCATCGTTGCTCTCAGGGAGCTGAGCTGTGGTACCAGAGTCAGTGTGAAGATTTTGGTGGGCTTCTTAGAAAGATAAGGTTACTTTGATGTCCCTATTGCATTCCTGCCTTCATTCTTCTGAAGAATTGCAAAGGGAGCAAGGCAATGTGAAGTCCTGTGGGCTATAAAGCAGAGACTGACTGTGCACAGATTATGTTTGAATATGCAAATATATTATAGATACCTATAAATAGGTAAATCTAATAGCTTAGCAATAGCAGAGGAGAATGTGGCCTATGGTGACATTCTTAATATTAGCGCTTATGACAAGATAAAGTGCAATGCTCATGTCCCCATAGGAAGTTGGTCTCCTGAGAAGTTTTGTGCCTAGATTAAGTTTCTGTCTTTCATCCAATCTTGCTCCTCTTTCTTAGGGAGGAGTTTTCAACCTCCTGCTGAGTAAATGCTATGGGTCTGATGTAATTCGGGAAGTCTTATGCCTAATGTATGTTGGATAAACAACGTTGCTGAGTGTAGCAGCCGATTTGGAACCATTTAGGTTTGCATCTGTGCTTTGGGTTTTCAATCCAGGAGGTAATGCTGAAATCAATGCCACAGTGGCTGAGGATAGTTTGAAAAGAAACCCAAATGGTTGTCTTCTGTTTATAGTCCTTCTTCACCTCCTTTTAGAGCTGTGGGCAGTGACAAAAGTAGTGAAAGAAGTGAACCATTTCTCCAGAACTATAATAATGTGCAGAAAACCTCGTGCAGCCAATAAGCCTTATTTTCTTCCATCTTTTTACTTTTTATTATTTGTTCTTTAATTTGGCAGCATCTGCTTTTAAGTATATTAGACCAACTGTTGGAAACTGGGATTTGTCTGAAGTTTTTACTTGCAACATTACAGTGTTAAATGCATCATAAGGATGAATATTGAATTAATTGAAAAATCTGTTTCTTAATGTTAAGGTCACCTAGCCTCAATAGCTCACAGGCTTGCTTTCCAGATCTGATTAGTGTTTGTTGACATTGAGAAGAAGGATACTGCTTTATACATAAACCTCATTTTTTTCCTCCTTTTTCATTATATAGCATGAAGCCATCCAAGTATAAAATGTCAGTCATGCCATTGATACATTATGTCCAGTAACTGCTATGAAGTTCATGTTGATAGGAAGCTTGTCAAAAATTATATTGTGAATCGTACTATTGAAGGACTTTGTGTGATCCAGCTGAAGGTCAGTTATATAAAATCCAGCATGTAAAGGCAAATTCTTTTACAATTACTCTAGCTGTTAGAATTAATTGTAATTAAAAAAAAGTGAAAAATTTTGCTCAGTTTTACGTAGCACAATTAAGACATTACCTTAAACATAGAAGTTGGAAGGCATTTAATGTAGAAATTTTTGAACCATCTATTACATATTTCTACTACCTAATTTTCAGGAAAGCAGCTATTGGATCCAGTTTTTAACCTACTGCTGTAATGAGGTGGTATTACAAAAGCTGGCAACTGGCATGATAAGAGACATCACCCCTTTATGTTCTTTAATAGCAATGAGTTCAATAGAGTTAGAAAGGTCCTTTTGGCAAGAATCCTGTGATTTAGAAACAGTCCTAATTCTCTACTAGAGAATACAACTTTGCAACAATACTGGGAATATTTATGTTTACTTTAATACTTTCTTCAAAGTGCTCCGTAAATACTGGTGATATAATTCCCATTAGAGTTCTGTAGGATAGGTATTTCTTATTCCCATTTTATAGATGGCAGCCATGAAACATTAAAGAAAGAAAAAGAAAATCCTACTCATATTTTTTTCTCCAATATGAGAATGGAGAGGAATCTCTGAGAGGGAAAGTCCCATGTTTCAAGTCAGGAACATAACTGTTCAAGATAGTTTTTGAATGAGAAACCTTTTAATTGGGTGTAAAATAAAAAAAAAAAATACCGAGCACCTTAGTTGTTATTTTTTATAGAATCTGCACTAATTTTAAAATAATCATTAATATTGGAAATGTATGGGTTGTAATTTGCTGGAAATTTGGATTTGGGTAAATAAAAACATATTTGTAGGTATTCCCTCTCCCCTTCCTTCTCCCCTCTCCTCCCCCTGGCTCCATTTCTTCCTTTCCTCCACCAATTAAAACAATTTAACAAAAAAAAAATAGGTCTTTAAAAGCCATAGAAAACAGAGCACTGTTAAGGCTTCTGATTATTTTTGTAAAGATTTTTGTCTGTGTCTCGTAAAGGATGATACTGTACATTCACAGTGCTGAAGTGTTCATTTGTTTCTGAGAAAAGTAAAAACACTTTTAGGTCATGCTGCTCCTTTACACACAGTGGCAATGAAGATTTCTCTGGTACTCATTGTTCCCATTGCTATGCACTGCCATAGCTAATACTTCAGAAATTATATGGGCCCTGATCCATAACTGTTCTCATTGTTATTAGTCCCAGTTGCTTCACAGTGAGTCTTCAGCGTGTAAAAATAAATGCTTAGATTTTTGCAGAATGAGGGTCTTAATATGCAACTGCATATGACCAAGTCTTGCCCTGGCCTCATGAAGGAAAATAAACCATACGTAAGCACTGAGCTCGTTAATATTTTCTTGAGTCCTTTTACCCTGGTTCAGTCACTGTCACTAATTTGTTATGATTGTGGTAACATTTCAAGAGTTTGCATATTTTTATTTTGTCTGAATGACTCTGTGGGGTCTTGGTTATTTTATATTACCTTGACCGTCACAAGCAGAATCAGACCCAGATGAAATTATGTAAATGTCAATAAAATAAATTATTCTATTTTTGCAGATGTTCTTCATCTGGATTGAATTTGATTGTGGATGCTTGTCTCCATACATAATGATCCAGAGCTAAAGGATGAAAGTGTTCTTGGAGCAAAGAAAACACATTCTGAATCTTTACTGTAAATTATACACTATACAAAATCAGTCCAAATTGTTCAAACCCTTGGACAATTACAATGTTATTCTACTCACCATGCTGAGTACTGTGTAATTATCATGGTTAGCAGCAGTTTGCTTGCTCTCAGCCCTGAAGGGAGATGCAAGCTTTACTGAACAAAAATAAATGCAGCTGTTGGACCTTATTTTGTTTTCTGACTCAGCAACTGAAAATATCCACAAAATTTGAAGGATTTTTTTTTCTACTTATTTAGTTGATATAGCAATAACAAAAACAGTGCTATTGATCAAATATGCACTGTTCTATACATAATGGATAGTGTGGTTACTTGCATGATTAAGGAATTTGCTAGGTTACAACCCCAAGCTTTATCATAAAAAGAAAGAAAAAAAAAAAACAGCGAGACTGTTCCCAAAGCAGGAGGATCCACTTATTAAGAACCATTTCTTTTTCCATTAGTTTTCTAATTTATAGGCTCCCCCTTCTCCTATTAAGTCAATGATAGATTTGTTTGCATAGTTAATCATGCGTGAAACATACTTCACATTAAGCCCATTTGTTTTGTAGGGTTACTTTACCAGTTCTCTTCATAAAGATGATCAGTCTTCCTGACTAAAACCTTTCCAACAGAATTAAATTCCAACTTGTTTGGCTTATGGGCCAAGCTTTTGAACCTCAACAACTTCTATGTAATTGCTGGAAGGCTTTAATCTAAATCTCAAATACCTCTGCAAACTTTGAGTGGACTTACCTTTCACTTGACATCAAAACTTGGAGCAAATGGCTCAGGAAATCAGTAACAGAAGACACATTTGGCTTGACCAGTTAGAGGATAGATGAGGGATTCAAGTTGGCATCAGGCTGTTTTGACCAGAAGATAGAGCGTCTGAAGGAACTGGGGTTGTTTATTCTGGAGAAGAGGAGGCTGAGGGGAGACCTTATCACTCTCTCCAACTACCTGAAAGGAGCTTGTAACAAGGTGGGGGTCAGTCTCTTCTCCCAAGTAACAAGCGATAGGACAAAAGGAAATGGCCTCAAGTTGTGCGAAGGGAGGTTTACATTGGATGTTAGGAAAAAATTTTTCACCGAAAGGGTTGTCAAGCATTGGACCAGGCTGCCCAGGGAAGTGGTGGAGTTCCCATCCCTGGAGGGATTTCAAAGACTCGTAGATGTGGCACTTAGGGACATGGTTTAGTGATGGACTTGGCAGTGCTAGGTTAATGGTTGGACTGGATGATATTAAAGATCCAACCTAAACAATTCCAGGATTCTATGGTAATATTAATATTTTTTTTACGCCTTTACGGTAAGTTCTGTCTAATAAAATCTAAGAAGTATTTATAATGTGCCCACAAATATGCTATCAGAATATTAAGGAACAGTTTGAAAGATAGCAAGATCTGTCCTTCTGCTTGGATGCCCTGTTAGATATTATAAAGTCTTTCTCTCCCCAGAGAGTTGATCCCTGAGATGGGAACTCTGCAGTAGTAGCATTAGCTAAATTTAGTCTTAGCTAAATTATGCAGGTCTGCCTGACTCTTCTTGTGAATGTGTTACTGGCCATAGCATGCTGCCGTAGCTAGACACATGGAAGACTAAGGCACTAGTCACTGTGCACATGCCCTTGTCTGAAGGGTGGCAGCCAAAGGAGGTCGAAAATAGGATTAGTTGCAGACTTTCCTCTCCTTTCCTTTGCAAGGTACAACATGTGTATTGAAGGAACTTGCAGAAACTTAATGTGTGGCCTGAAACTGCTTACTACAGACTGACTTTCAAAGGTATGTGAGGTGGAACTGTTGGTTCTCAGTACTTAGATTGCTGTGATACCTCTTGGAAGTGTTTTCTTCTGGTTAATGCACTTACAGCTTTGCCTCTACATTGGCATAGATGTGCTCACTTTCTTTCCCACCTTGCCTATGTCTTTACGCATTTATTTCGGTAGCTCTTGGCACTGGTTGCATGTCCCACAGTTGAAAGATTTTTTTTTTCCATGGAAGCCTTATTAATTCCAGGGATCTGATTGCTTGCCGTATTTCCACATCTGTCCTCCTAACTTCTAAGCATGTGCAATAGTAGAAGTCTTTCATTCTAGGGAAATTGTGTATTCCCAACACCAATAGTTTTGGTAAGTATTTCACCTTCCCACCTAGGGTGGGAAGAGAAGGGAAAGTTTTCCATTAATTTCAATGGATTTGGACCAGGTTTTTAATTCTGTATCCTTTTAATGTTACATGTAAATAGGATTGGGCCATTCAGTTGTTTAGGTTCACTTGGGTTCTCAGTGGGATTAATTTGGGCAATTCTTCCATGTGCCAGAACAATCAAGAGCCAAATTAGGCCTTATAGGTCATCTTTTTATCTAAGTGTGTTTAAGAGGGTGAGGAGCACTTTTTTAAAGTGTTTTATAAGCAAGCTTTGTGCATTTTGTAACTACTGAACAACACTTTTTAAAAACACAACATGTATTTACTATAAACAGCCTTGAGATCTAAGGATAAAAAACATTGCGTAAGAGTGTAGCATTATTTCTCACTAATGTATTTTCTTTCAGTGAAAGTTCAGTCTCCAAGAGAACAAACATATTTCCTAGAGGAAAAATATTGTGTTAATTGGTACCTTGGTGATATATTCACTGTATCCTGTTCTCAACTTTGCCTTGCTTAGAATGGAGCACTCCAACTTCTAAATGGATTTGTTTTTACAAAAAAATTTGGGCTAATATTCCTGTGCATATGTATATTTTAGAAAGAAATGGACTGAACACACACCACCACACAGATTGAGTTGCTGTTGTATAGGATGTTTACTTCAGAGTGCTGCGATTAATCATGCAGAACTGAAAAATTAACCTATCAAGTGCATGCTAATAACTCTTTTCAGAGCTGGACAGAAAAAAAAAAAAAAGCTGTTAGCAAGTAGCTTTATTGCAAGGTTTTACAGGTGCTGTGAACAAAATCAGTCATAAATGCCACAGTTTAATACCCATCTCCTATTTAAACTAATTTAGCAGGAAACCACTTTAAGTCTTTTTTCAGACAAAGGTCTTGAGTGGTAGCTTGAAAATCAGTCATGGGCTTTCTGTGGGAGAAGCCAGCCCCATAGAAAACCATGAGGAACTCAGGTGGGAGCTGTTGCTCCTGTGAGGACCCTGGAATAGACTAACCCTGGAGATGATGCCTGCTAGTGAAGCAAAATAGCTCCTGTTAGCCAGCTGGGGGTATTTTTGTGTCTGTGAGTGGTGAGGGTCCTGGACTCACAGCCTCTTTTATGTTCAGGGCTCAGCTGGCAGACGCCATGACTCATTGCGAGGAGCTCTTCTCTTTCACTTTTGGCAAAAAATACTCATTCAACTCAAAGAGAGGAAGGTGGAGAGTGCCTCACACACAGAGGGAAGATTTCCCCATGGCTCTTAGCTCCTGCTAAGCACAACTGCCCAGAGCTGAGTGGCGTCTAGTACTGAAGGGAAAATACATAATATCTTGGCTACTGCTGAGCTTGGAGCACATCTCCACCTTTTTCAGCCCATGGTAATGTTGCTGAGGAGTACACAGCACAGCAGAATGCCCTGAAATGTAGGATGTAAAATTGCACTCCCTGTTGCATATTCTGTTTTTCTCTAGATGTGTGACCAGTCAACTGCTTTTGATATGGATTTGGAGGAGTCCTGTGAAAGGTTTAGCAGAGTCTAAGCACCCACAGCTGTGTAATCATGGAGGTGGCTGAAGAACTGACGAAGCTCCATGGGTACAGACCTTTTTATTTCTTCTGCTTTGGCAGCTTTTTTCCATCTCCAAAATCAGAAATCTGTAAATGGAGCAACTGGCATGTGTTTCTACTTTTCTACCAGAAAACCAGTTGGTGTCAAGTGGAGCTCAGCTGACCAGGCTCTGGTGGAATCTGGCACTGGTTTGCCATCGCAAAAACTCAGTGTTAGTTTTACTCACTTTTAGCCCGCTTTAACAACGTCACTCAAACTCTGCCTTCTGAGATTTGCCCAGGGTATTGTACAACGATTCCTGTGCTGCCAAGCAAACACGTTTTCTGAACTAGCTGTCTCTGAGCTTGCTTACAGCATTCAGGACTGGAAATTTCAAACTGACAAAGCTGCTTGTGCTTGGGCAACAATGCCTAAATTCAGACCAGTTTTGAAGTCCTTTCCCCAACTAGTAGGCATCTTCTCAAGTAGTCTACCTGGAGTAAAATGAGTTCCTGCAGAGGTATGGTTCTAAATCCAGAAATCTGGTCTACAGCCACACTGCGGGCTTGCTGTAATGACATTAAAGTAGATTCTGTATTATAACACTGAAAAGCTGACGTTCGAACATCTGTTATTGCTAAGTAAATATTATTAATGAATAAGTAGTTCCTCAAAGACTTGTCAGTGCTTATGCTTCGTACTTTTATCAATCTTCTGTATATTTGCTTTTCATTCTTTCCTCCTCTAAGAAGGAAATAGCTTCCTTCCCTGAACTGTGGGTAAGAGAAGAGCTCTGAGGAATACATTAACAAACTTACCCCCTGCATTGAACGGACAAGAACTTCTCTGTAGCCCACAGTTTTCCCAAGATAATTTTTTGTTTGTTTTCCACAGTACTATCTGGTGAATAAACATTACTGTTCCCCACTTCCCATCTCTCACAGCTCGCTGTAGGTGACCAGTCAGCCAGTTCGTGCCAGATTAATGACAGAAAACAGATTTTATTGTCCAAGTCAGCTGTGAATGATGGGACTCTCTGCTAATTCCCATGAAAGCTAACTAATCTTCCAATTGAAATACTGCATTTACAATCCAAGCTACACCATCACTGGAAGCAGATTTTTTTTTTTAAAAGAGTAAAATAAACCACACACAGAATATTTTTATTGATTTGGGGGGGGGGGGGGGAAAGGGCAATTTCTTCTGTTTTCCTAAATTCTATACCACTGAGGCCACTTCCTTTTATCCTTGTGGACATGCAAAAACTCTGGATCAGCCTTTCTTCTCATGGGCGTGCAGCAGTCTCCACTTTCTCCTTCCCTTCTCCAGCAAGAGCAAATTTACAACATAGAGAGGTGCTGTGGGTTTTTGTGAGAGACTGTGCAAAACTTACTCAAGTGTTGGACTCGAAGTTGGAATTAAGTGATATATTCTTGGCAAAAAGTATTACAAAATAAACTGTAAAAATCAGTCCAAAAATGACCAAACCATTAACTTTGGTGAGCTGCTATTATTTATCTTGGTATTATATATTTTATTACTTGTCTGTGACAAAATTATAGATAGCTATGTATATACAAATATACTTTTAGGATTACTATCCGGATTCAAGTGCGAATGTTTGAAAGAAAGAAAATACTGGCCCACTACTAATGCAATTCAGAGTTAAGGGCAACACTATTTATATATATCCTTTTTATTCAATACTGTCCCTGTCATCTTTGGATGTCATCTTTCGGCTTAATTTAAGGCAAAGCAAAATAATTCTTACTGTCTCCAACAGGTATTGGAGGGAAACTGTGGCAGAATTATTTAGGGGTTTTTTTAAGCATTTTGTGGGAAGCAAAAATCTTGTATAACCTGTAAAGCAAAAATATAAAGATTACTGACAGCGGAGTTTATTTCTTTTTCACAGGAATGGTTCCAGCCACTAAGCTATAATGTATTCAAGCTTTAAGCAAGCCTGTCCTTTCCCCTTCTGCTCATGTGTGGAAAAATAGGTACTATCTTCGAAGGAGGAGCTTTTGTATGTATGTGCCTAGGTACATTTATTAGCAGTAGACTATTCAGGCATGCCTTTTAGAGACGGCTTTGGACAAAGAGACGGTTTTGGCAAAGAGGCCTGAGAGGAGAAGGTGGGCAGCAGGGTGAGGGATGGCTGCTTGCAGTGGAAAATCAGAACAGGCAAGCGCTATGTGTGGAGCGGGAGCAGGCGTCTGCGGCTCCCAGAAAGCATGAAAGTTAAGTTCAGCAGAAGGCTCAGATACTACAAAAGACACCAGCAGAATACAAAGGCTTCTTCTAACAAGCCAAGTCAGTTTGTCGGGTTAATATATGTGATAAATGTATTTTCTATGTAATTAACTTAAAGCACATTATTTATAATTTTTTAATTACTCTATTATTAATGGCTGAAGCTTTTGTAGAACACTTATGTATTTAACAAGCTACAGATAATTAGCTTATAGAGATATACATATATAGATAATTAGATATTAATCATTTAAAGCATGAACTATAATTTAGGAAGCCTGTTAATTGTCATGCAAGTTTGTAAGCTATCATTTTAACTGTCAATGACATTCATTTATATTTCTCAGCACTTCACTGTATATTTTCTATTAGAATAACTATAGGGGGCATTAGTTCATAAACAAATGCAATACAATGATCCTTTTATCTGTAGGTTACAACTTGCTGATCGAAACCCTACTCAGTAGTGACGAAAATTTGTTGCTGCAGAACAATACTGGCAGAAGAACAAACGGATCCCATGAATAGATTCAGGCTAATAGTTAGAAGACAGTTTCTAACCATCTGGAATAGCAAGCAGCCTGCAGAAGGTTGTGGAAGAGCCTTCAAAAGAATAGTGGAATGAGACGGTTGAAATTTTTTGAAGATGAAGCATGATAAACTTCTGGATGAGATTGTTCAGGATGATTGTCTGCAACAACAGGGGGATGAGATTAAAGAAGTTTATGCTATTGCGTTCAGTCCTTTGTGCAATGGGAGGGAATGCGATGTCAGTCCATAAGGGTGAACATCTGTGTTATGGAATGAGGATGATGATTGTACAGGCTAAAAACAGGATGGACATGGATTACTTCTCCTCACTAAGCAGAGGTGAGCTGCTGCCCACCACAGACCTGCTCTGTGGCAAATCACAAGGAATTTCCACTGACATCAGTGGAAACAGGAAGCCATTGTTAGCTGAGAAGTGGCTTCTAAGAGTGCCTTTAGAGATGATTTTGCAAGTTCTTTCTAATGCTCCTCCTGTTAACTCCTAGATGCAAATGACAACTGGATTAAGATTAACAGAAGAAACAGGAGTCTGTGTTGTCACTTTAGCTAACACTGGAAGAAAGGCTGTATTTCCCAAGGTCATGGCACTTAGTGCTTTTTCCCAAAGCCAATGTTTTTGTGTCAATAAAAGTTGACAAAGGTAGTCTCAATACAGAAGCATTACTGACAGGGCAGGGCCACCTCATTTGCATCTTCTGTTCCAAAGCTGTCTGGAATTAAAAAAAAAAACAACAAAAAAACCCAACAAAAAAACTCAAAACATGAGGTGCTTATCTGTGAGAGACCAGAGGGCTGTACTGAACTGGGTGAAGTTGTGGTGATTGGCATTTGCTGGTGGTCTGCCCCAAAATGTTGACTTGTTGCTTATTGGTTTTGCTGCATGAACCCTTCCTCAAAATGGATTCAAAAAGAGGACAGACAAGTTCATGGAGGCTCGATCCACTGACAGCTGCTGACCATTGCCCTGAATACAACTTCTGGCTCAGGAACTCTTAACCTGCTGATTAGCAAAATTTAGAGGAGAGGCAGGCATGAAGATGCTTGCTAGTCATGTTCATTTCTTGTACTTTTCTCTAAACGTTCACTACTACCAGTTATCAGAATTGGGGCTCTGAAATAGATAGCCTACAAGCCTCACTCACTATGAAGCCCCTATGTTCGTTCCTGCTCTCCAAACACCTTTTTCTCTCTTTCCTTGTTCTGAAAGAAATAGATTTGAAGAGTTTTGACAAATCAACATATCAATTTACATTTTTGAAACCATAGTTTGTGTTACTAAATGACTTAAAGGAATATAGATGATTATTCAGCTTCCTAAGTGCCTTTTGTGTGAAACTTTTCCTGAGAAAAGAAATCCAATGGAAAAATCTGTTAATATTTTGCCATATATAGGATTCATTTGTTGCATGGAATATATTGAGTTGTTGGGAGTTTTTAGAGTGAACTTTTCTTCTGGTAATTTTGCTATGTAAAATGAAGCAGTCCACCATAATCATAGGACCAGTTCAGTTAGCTACTAAACTCTCACTGATGTTGGCAACATCAGCACATCGTAAAGTTGAATCTTTTATTTACCTAAGAAGCTTGATATTTGATTAAGATTATCATTAGATCACTAAATGTACTTAAAATATTGTGGCTAATATTAAAAATGTCATAGAAATGAAAACTGTGAAATGCTACTGAATCAGGTAGTCTCCTGACCTCCTGCTTATCGCAGACTGTTACTTTTAACCAGAACTTCAAAAGCTTGTGATAAGCCAAAATGTTTTTGTTCCTTTTCCCCCTCCCTACTGCTTGAAGCCCCTTAGGCAGTAGAAAACGGTATAATATTTGCTTATACCCTAACCTATTATTTGCTTCTGTTTTCTCCTACTTTCTAGAACCATTTCCCTAAATCTGTGTTGCCTTTCGAAGTTAAGACAAATATTTAAAATAATCTGTTAATTTGAAGGGGATGGTTTTTTGTAAAGAAAAAGGTCTTTGCTTGGAGGGGAACTGAGGTGCGGGACTAAATGCTTTTCTTTACAGGCAACATAAACTTGGAGGGGCAAAGCCTGAGAGCAGTCATTTGTTTTCTCTGGGTTAATGGCTTTCAGCTGGATGTCTGTCTGCTGAATAATGACCGAGCTGCTACATCAGCCAGTCTCTTCCGCTGCAAAACATGTGTTCAGTTAATGGCATTGACATATTGGAAGTTGGAATGAGCCTTCCCACTTGAGTTGTTCAAACATAGTACATCCTACCAGAGCAAAATTAAATAAGATGTGACAGAAGAGAAAGATTCAAGGAAGATGATAGTGTGTTCTGAATGTGCAACATCAAAGAGACTTTGGTTTTGACATCACTTGTGCTGCTCGTTATTTAATCATTCACATCCTGAGTATTTATTTTCTAAAGGGAAAAATTGTTTTTCAGATTTCGAGTCCTATGGTTTTGATCTTTAGTATATACTTGTATTGCTGAGTGATGTGGAAAAATAATAAACAGTAGAAAGCTTGGAATACTCTCTTGAAAATTGCCGAGAGCAAAGTTTGAAAAGTACTTAAGTAGCATGTAAAATTTTCAGGTGCCTCTCTCATTCAGTCATGGGATTAAGTTATCTAAGTCACAGTGATGCTTCTAGAAAATATCCTGGTGTTTCTACAGCAGGGATCAGTGTCTGGACACATGGATACAAAATAAGCATCTTGGCTGTACTGCGAGGTATACTGGTTTGTGAAATTGCTTTTTTTGGTGATTACAGTTGGGAGAATGCATTGTTAGCAACTAACAAGGAAGCAAATAGCCTGTAACAATACAAGGATTGATTTGAATAATTATTAATTTGATTTGGTTTTGCCTTTTGACGCTGTTTTTGTAAGATGAAGTCCTCTGCCTGTCTCCATGTGCCTTGCCCTTCATTGCTGCTAACCTGCACGATGGGGGCTGAATTGTACTGTGAAGCCTGAAACTGGTTATTATTGGTGTGATAGATTTCCATTTAGTCAGGCTAGCTTTTGCTAGACCCCTTTTGTTTCGCATTCAAAGGCTTGCAACCCCATCTGCCAGCCTTCTAGGTGGGCAGAGGTATTCCAGATAATGTGTGCAACGGCATTAAGTGTGCAAAAAGTGGGAGTGGGAATTCACAAAGTCCCATGTGAAAGTTCATTGGCCACCCAGAATTGCATTCCAGAAATCACAAAAGCTATCAGTCTTGTGGGTGCAGACCCTTTTGATTCGCTGACAGTAATAATTCCACCCCTAACTCTTTGGTAATGCATTAGCATTAACTGTAATTTTTGCCTTTAGACAGGCTCTGCAGTACAGCATGACGATTCCTACCCTGTAATTGTAGGATCCTCATTAATCAAAAAGAATATTATGACATTGTGAGCTCACAAGAAAGACAATTCATGACTGACACAATAAAGGCCTATATTATGCTGCTTTGATGATTAGAGGTGCAAAATTGCTTTTTTATTTTTTTTCTCTTGTGAAATAGGATTTAGCAGCTGTAAGAAAAAAAATGTATAATGAAAGTGGGGAGCGTTCAGAGGCAAGCAACACCAGCTCTATCTAGAAGAGACCTTTATTTCCAAAGGAAATTAAAATTTCAAAGCTGTTTCGGTAGTGCATTTTTATTGATAAACTTGAATTTAAATCAGGATCTTGAGGAAGAAATATGTGAGAAGCACATTGCTGTAGCACTGTGTTTAGTAGTTCGCTGCTGTTACCCTTTAAAATTACAGAAATTTGGTTTATATATGGTTTTGGCCAGCTTCCAAAATGTGTTTTGACATATATGAAATGATTAATACTCAAACATATCTCATAAATTGAATGCAGTTATATATATTCTCCCTTGTTCATAAGGAGCCAGAGATTCTGAATGATAAATGGAGAGAAGAAAAAGATGTTGAAGCCAAGTTTCTTCCACTGAAGGTATGTAGGCAAACCCATTGATTTCCTAGAGCAAACCTGAAGGCTGTTTCAATAAGCACTGGTTTAAGTGAAGCCAGCCCAGCAGGTACTCTTGGGAAGACCTGACATCCCCTAGAGACAGAAGACGGAAGACTGAAGGGGTGCTGAGTAGGTGGTGTGCTCCCAGAGGAGGACCTTGTCTCTGTTTAGTTGTTTGTGATGGGCCCCACGCATTCTGAAGTGCTGGGATTAATGGGGAAATTAATCAAAACGGTGTTTTCTCTTCAGGGATTCCTTCTTCTAGAGCAGACTGATTGCAGCACTCATAAGCCAAGTAACCAATAACTTAAACAAGTGTTTAAGACTCTGGGAGAGTCCCCAAAAGTGCCTCCTGAGTTGGGCTCCTCACATGCACAGGAGTTAAATGACTTATTCCAGGCAGTCTTGTCTATCCATAGGTATTTACATATGTTTCTAAGTATAACCCTGACTGCTAAGACAGCCAGATTTCTTCTGAGTGCGTTACAAATGACTCCCCTCTCTTTTCTGGACAAAAGATAGTTTAGGAAACGAGGTAAAAAAGTTTTTTCTGAATATTACCCAAATCCCTATCTCTTCTCCAGATAAAACATTTTGCATGCTGCCCTCATGTCTATTGTTTTTGTTTGCTTGAGATCGTGATGTGTAGGATGGTCGAAATTAGCCATTAAGCATAACTGATGAGGAAAATAGTAATTTTTGTTAAAAAAATATTTATTGAAATAATGTACCTTCCTTTCTTCTTTTTATTATTTAGAACAAGTGTTCATATGGCTTCTTTCAGGGCTGACCCCATGGCAGTTCACACAATCCTTGTTTTCTTCATGTTTCATGCCATGACCTATATAATAATTGGCACACTCTGGCGTTACCTAGGAAGTAATCTGAGAGGATACTTAAAATTTTACTTTTCCTTTGAATTGAGGAAGTCTAGACTGAGATTCAGGGATGAATTCACAAAGGCATTTGTCTTCCTGTGGTCACAGAGGAGTGCTCAAGTAGGAGCTACTGAAGTGCCAGAGCAAGTTAGGTTTGTCCACATTAGGAGTTGCTTGCTTTGCCCTGTCTGTGCTTTTGAAGCGAATCTCCCAGCTGCTCACCTTGCTGTGCTTGGGTTTGCATCAGGGAGCAGCCCCAGAGGGTGCAGACTGAACCTTTCCATGAGCTTCACCCAGAAGTTGAGCTTCAATAGGTTTTCAATACACAAGGCCAGACTGGCATTAACTTGATATAAACTTCCCCTGAAATTCATGTAATGCAGATGTCAGGTCTTCACCATCAAAGGTTTTGGCCTGTAAATCTATTCCTATGGGGATGTGCTACTTATTAACAAAGATACTGCCTTGGCTGTTCCTTTCCAACTGAAATCCAGTGGCACTTAGCGGTATAAAAAATCCTGCTAGGTGTCTTTGTAAACACCATTAAGAAAATATCCTCAATATCTGAATATTTTTTATACATAACTGGCATTTATTTATCTCTCAGATTCTTGTAGTTGTGTTTTTGCTGTCTTCAGGACTGGACCATGGGGAATGATCTTAAGTCTCAGCCATTTCTTTAGCTCAAGTATTAGCTCATTCTTTTGTGAGGACTTCAGAAGTGCACAGCATTTGGGCTGTGGGGCTTCTGTGCTTGTTTCAGTGATCACATACAGATGGCATGAAAACACAGCCATCCACATGGTTCCCACGGTATAAAGACAAAACTATGTGGAGCGGAGAATTCCTTCTGAACGATTAAAAAAATGAAAATGTTTCTACTAAAATCTCAGTCCCTGATTTTTTGTTGTATTGGACCTATCCTAGTAATTCCTGAGTGAGACTCTTGTGACAGGTGGCCAGTGTTGCTTTCTCCAATTCTTCTTCTTAGAGGGAACTGCCATGTACCATTGCACTGGTCTGGGGTCAGAGAAGCATACGACAAACAGATGATCATCTTAGTCTGCTTCACCTTGAAGAGTCCCATGGCAAAGGTCTTTTATTCAAACTTTTATTTAGAAAAGTGGATTTACTGAAGTACCATAGAAACAGTGAAATCTAATCTGAAGTAAGACACCTGTAAATCCAAGCCTGAGGTAAAGCTACATAGCAAACATTGTGTACAATACAAATGTTCATTAGTTTAAAAACTGCTTAGAGCCAAATATGCATAGAGATTTTTTAAAAAATAAATCTCCAAAATGAATAATTATTTCTGTTATTGGAAATAATGAATTTTTGCTATTGTCCAACTCTGCAGACTTGCATAATGTCACTAAAATAGGCCAAATGAAAACTCTAGAATGATTGATTCAGTCATGTTGGTTTTTTTCTCTGTTAGTGGAAATTGGTCTTCCCTGATCTTTTTAACTGGATTGTATGCTATTTAACGAGAAGTATTACTGATGTCAGAGAGAGATTCACCAAAGTGCTGAAACCACAGAAAGGGCGTAAGAATTCGAACAGGAATGATTCATATTGGGTGGTGGTGGCTGCAGCTGTACAGATGTCTATTCTTCCCACTTGCCCTTCCAAACATTGAAATTCAAGCTATATTGATAAACACTGATTTTTTTTTTTTAGGGATTGTGCCCCTTCCTAATCATGTTGTAGTAATATGATTATTTAATTTTATCCAAATATTGTGATGTAAAATATTAATTTATTAAATGATATTGTGTATTAATAAACATGCTGACAATAGTCATATGCTTAAAATAATAATAACTACAACAACAAGAGCAGCAATAAAAGTAATAATAATAAACAACCAGAAAAACAGCCCAACTGTTTTTATTATCAGCTGTACAACTTTTCTTCTTCTAGGTCTTACCAGCAGCAAAGAAAAGTTAATGAAAACCTTTGGAGACTTACTGGTGGCAGGGAAGAAATTACTTCCATTATATACTGCAGAATGAAATCCATTTAATCTGTTTTAACTCCTGGCTGCTCAACAGCTTGGATGGGTTGAAGATTTCAATCTACATACACAGTACAGGTACTGTTCTTGGTTTCATTAAATGTTTCTGCTTTTCAACAGACTGTGTCTACCTTGCCCAAAATTTAAAATTGGCTTTATGAAAACCACTGCCCTAGTAGATATGCATCTGACAGGAAAGGGCATCATTTAACAACAATTTACAATGATGTAAGTATAGAAATACTAATGGAGGTAATTACTTGTCAATAGCCCTTATTAAAGGTTTAGTATATTAGTCTCCATAATTAGTCACCCTGTATGAGGACAGCATCTGACTCTTCAAATCTCTTCCCAAGAAAGGCACTGAGTTAGAAGTCCAGATTTGTACAGACTCAAATTTTTGTGGTGTATATATACTTTTCTGAAACTGTAGTAGGACAAGTTTTTTTCTCATTGTTATTTAGATTTTCAGGTTTATATCAATCTCCAGATCTATTCATTTAACTATGATATATTAGATACCCCAGCTTATTCTTTTGTCTTTCTGTCCCAGTTCTTCCTCGTTCCCTGTCACAGCAGGCTCAAGTCTAATTCTGCTTTATGACATGAATCCCAATTACAGCTAATCCTATTAAAAGCTACAGTTATTTGAAAACATGTTCATTGGCAAGGACTCTAAAATGTAGAAAGTCCTATGAGGACTTTGTGAAGCCTTTAGAGAGATTTTTACTTTACTCATTAGTATATAATTAAAAAAAGACCGAATTGAGTAGCTTTTTGGATAATTCCACCAAAAAAGGAAGTTAAATTTTAACAAGCTTTTGGCAGTAATTCCACCCACCCCACCCCCCTTTTTTTTTGAGCCCTATAAATGCCAATATCTAGCAACAGCAACTGGACAGATGGGTCAAGCTTGACTTGCCTGTTCATCAGTCTAAAGCAATACAGAAATATTCAAACTCTGCTACTTTCAGCACAAAGATAGGTTCCTATATTTTCATAACTCAGCAGTCATGCTGAGTTAGTTTGCAAATCCAGATTCCTCCATTGTGCATTTTATCTTTCCACAGCATTGCTAAAGACAAGAAAATTATCAATTCTGAGAAGGGTAAGAGGCAGAATCAGCAGTGAATTTAACACAAAACATTGCAATACAGGTCTGGCTTGGAGAGACCTGCTTTGGAAGCACTGTGTGACAATCACAGCCTTTTAGCCACATAATTACTGCTCCAGAAGCTTCATCATCTCATTAACAATTTCTATTGTCCTTCTATTGTAAATATATATTTTTGCCATGATAAATGTATTTTATGAAATTTTGTAATGGAGATGGCACTTCATCATGCAATAATAGATTCGCTAATATCAAGTCTTGCTGAAATAGCTAATTGAATTGCATTATCATATTATATTAACAGCATTTGGAAATTTAAATAAGGAATGCTTGTCCATACATGGTTGATAAATAATTTTAGCATCTTTTCTTTGTCGCTTTCCCCTTCTCTGATGTGACCTGGGTAGTGCCAGGAAAGAATGGATTTAAGAGATCTGTCCTTCTGCTGCAGTTTGGAGAAGGAGTAAGATAGAAGTGCTTTTCCATGTTTTCAGTTTAGTTTTTACTTCTAGCTTGCCCATCTGAAAGCACATCAGATTTACTGATGTAGTTTTATCTAAAAGGTAAGATTTAAATCAAACTGCTCCCAAATAGTCTTTCTTTCTTTCATTTCATATTTTAAGTATAAAGTGTTTTAAATTAGAGATGTTCTGTAACCACCCCATTTATTTATTTAAATCCATTTTGGGACAACGATACGTAGAAAAAAAATCTTAGATAATGACATCCAAGCTTGGCGATAGTGATAAAAATACAGTCATTATGAAGTTCTGAAACTCATAAAATTGCCACATCTAGTTTATTCTGCACTCCCCAGAGCATTAAGCTGTTTAGCACAAATCTAATTTCCCACCAAACAGCTCAAGGCAGTTAGTGCTCAGTTTGGTTCCAAAGAATTAAACACACTGTTATAAATGGTGATAGTCTGTGTGACTCTGTAGATAAACGCATTTTCCAATATATGTGTACCAAGCATGAAAAAACAAGAGGCTGCTGTTATACGAGGGGTGATTACAATGGAAATAAAGGTGAAATTAAAGGAACATTTGCTTCAAGGCTAATTAATAACAATTAATAAGAGAGAAAGCACTTGTAAAGCTCAGTGAAGGATAAATTGAAGGAATCCATAGGTAAAGAATATTCAATGTCCTAACCCCTATGAGGCGTAAATCTTACCATGGATATGCAGCAGACTACCTCATTGAGTCGAAATTTCTCACGTCACAGTGATGTGGGGTGAGATGGATTTTCTAGGCCACCTAATCTGCCACTATCTAAAGTCGGGAGAGGGGCTGTGGTAGTTGTGACTTCAGTGTATTAATCTGGACAAAAGAGGACAGATGAGCTGAGAAACTCAGTTCTACTATATACGTAGAATAAAGAAGTATCAGGGACTCTGGAATCTGTCTCAAATCATACAGGGTGTATGGGCAGAGAGATAAGAGATAAGAGCAATAACATGAAAATTGAAATGGAAGTTTTGTCTCCAAACTGCATACCCTGCGACCTTTAGGAGGGGGGGAAATAGTGAGGGTAACTCACTATTACATAATAACAAATTACTCTATGTAATACATATATAGTTATATAGTTATATAGTACACAAGTATTTGTGGCCATTACACTGACATAGAAAATTTTCATAGATATTTTCAAACCTACATTTCAGAAGGAAATGTCCAAAAAAAATCAGAAACTTGAAAAAAGAAGTCTGCAACTTAGAAATGCCTTTGAGAAGTTGACGGGAGTTTCACCACTGACTTCGGCAAGGATTAAAACCAGGCTTTTACCCCTAGTGTTTATAATGAAAATGCTCTTTTACATTTCTGAGTTCTCTGTCTGGGAAGAATAACCAGAGGGATTTTGGTTGTGGGACCCAGGGATCTCCAAAAGTCAAATGATTGCTCACTGCCAGGATGCCCTTTTAAAAGGTTACCTATGGGGGAGCTTTTTTCCCCTTTTCGCTCACTTAAGGAAGCCTCTGGTAAGCTCTGCTGGAGGAAGTTGTCTCAAGACATTCTGTAACACACCTGCTTCCTCCAAATGACAGTATGATATCTCTAGATTTGCTGAAGGTGTATTTTCTTTTTCCCAAAGGAAATGTGTGTTTCACAGCAATAGGATCCAGATGAAGAGTATACTGCCTGTCTGAGGCAGGAGAAGTCATCCTAACCTAAAGAGATTTGGAGAATGTCTTACAGAGTGATGGTATGTACCTCCCTTGCTGTTATTTATATCACACCAGTCCCTTGATATCAGAGCTGCGCTGTGCTAGACATGGGAGGAGACAATCTTCCTTTGAAGAACTTATGCTCCTAAATCAGGGAGGATGGACAAGAAGGGACGATGTCCCTGGATTGATGTTACATGCCAGTGATGGAGCTGACAACTGAGCCTTGTGCTGTAAACCATCAGGTTTAGTTCCTGTGTTCACTGCTGTGCCTGCAGTGAAACTGTGCGTGCCCCTTTTAGCCCTTGGAGGTTTAACCTAGTTTTCAGCAGGTTCTGTGTTATTGGGTGCATAGGTAAAATTCACTGGTGTGCTGAAAGGCAACTTGAGACTGAAAGTCCGTTGAAGTCCCGCTGTTTGAATGTATAAATAGGATGAGTGTATGTTGGATGCTTTGCAAAAGGGGGAGTTTTGCAGATCCTGTGGATCAGGCTAAATTCTTTGAATGCATTCTTCTTCGTTAATTGTTTTTCCCCCCGAGTTGCTTCCTTCTCTGCGCTGTTCTTCCTTAGTTAACCTGCAATGCCTAGTGCAACTTCATAGTGTTTATCAATCTTACAGGCAGGGAATGCAGAGTTCTGTTTTGCACCATACATTTCAGGTTTCTAATGAATCCAGTGAGTTTCAGCTTAATGCAGCTGAATTACTAATATTTGCAAGAGTGAGCAGCACTGCTAACACGCTTCATTGCTGCTTCTGCTCCAGTGTCAAACTCCTTCCAGGCCAGATGGCCACTGTGCATGTAGTCCTGCACCACACAGAGCAGTCAGGTAGATACCTCTGTTTGGGATGTATAAATTGGAAGGTGACTGAAGTTAGGTCTTTGGACTTTATTTCAATTTGTACAGGAGTTTTCAATGGCAGTTTTTTTAGATTTTTGCATCAGAAGTAATCTGTCACAGAGCAGAGTGTAAGAGAAAATCAAGATTTTGATGGACAAAGACACCATGAAGCTTATAATTAGTTTCTTGTTCCTTAATGTTTTTCTCTTCACTTCTAGCAGTTTTTCTTATAAGTAGATACTTCATAGCAGGGAGCCTCCGTGTTGTGCTGGAATATATGCTGTCAAATGCCAAAGAAAATACACATAAATTCCACTTTAAAGCTAACCCAGGATGTCATCTGAAGTATTTACTGTACAGGTTGTCATGGTTGGTGTCTTTATATTTCTTCTCAATCTTGCCCTTTAGTAGGAACAAAGAAACTGGGTGAAGTCTGGTTTTGCTCTTTGCTGGTGTATTGCCCATAAAGCTGGAGAAGTGGTGAATCTTGCACTAAAAAGAAGCAGTGCTATTTTCTTGGTGATGCATTTCCTAAGATATTTTTGAGGATAATTATGTTGAAATGTTAATGTCTAATCCATTTTTCTACTGTACAGCAGGAATAAAAAAAAAAAAAATAGTGCCAGACTGTCTGATCTTCGAATACTCTGCCTTACAGTCAGAATTGAACAGCCTAATTTCTGCTCGTATCCTTGAACTTCTGGCTTTTACCAGTCATGTGCCTCTGGCATCTTGAAACAGCAATGAAACTTAGGTGGTATTTAGGCAGTCTTAACATCGCCCCAATTACATTCAAATGAGGAGCATGGTTTCTGAATGCTGTACACCTTCTGTGAGCCCTTAGAGTGAAGTTTTTAGAAAGCTGGCTCCCGATTTCTGACAGTCTTGCCTGTATTAATAAGGCTTGGGAGATGAAGTGTGATTTTTTTCAGAAGGTATGTGGAATGGCAGCAAGAGACAGAAGCTGAAGTGGGCAGACCAGCTGTGTACCGGGGAGGGACTGTGTCGGTGTGCTCCGTGTGGAACGCTGCCGAGCAGCCAGCTCCAGCCAGGCACAGTCAATGGGAAATGTTTGAGGCTGAAGGGAACGCTGCTGCCTCCGGCATGTTAGAGTAATGGATTAAGTCCACCAGGCACTTGGGAAGGTATGACTTAGAAATGCACAGAACCGTTGTCCCCACTGCGTATTACAGCTCATTTTTTTCAAACTGGGCTCCCTGCTGGTAGTGCTGGCTGCTTGAGAGTAAATTACGTTTGCATTTTGCTACCTGCAATCTAGATGGAAAGCCTTGTCTTTAGATGCCTGGTTACCTGACTGAAGGTAGCCTTGTTTCTGCAAAGAACTGTGACTGCAAAGAAATGACAGAGGACATTTCTTTTAAATGCAATATTATGGATAAAAGAAAATAAAGTAAAATGAAAGGAGACTCAGTTCGAAATCTGGAGTCTATAGTTTTATGGTGTTACAGTTAGAAGAGAAACTTTGTCTCTTTCTTTCTGGAATGTGGAGGCCTGCTGAAAAGTAATTGTACAGGGTGGAAAGTGAGAAGAGGGAAGAGGGAAGAGGGGGTGTTTTGGGGCACTGATGTTCTCTGAATACATAGAGTGCTCTGTGGAAAATAAAACAATCAGTTTAGCACACGATTGGCTCTTTGACCTTTCCATTCAAAAGATCAGGCGTGACAGAACAATAATAATAATAAAGGCTTTTGAAAACTCTCTTGAATTGCAAACTTTTATTACCCATACTTAGGTCTAAGTAGTTTAAATCTCCCTCAGGGACCACTGCTTTATTCTACTTGATTAAGCATGCTTTGTGCTTGCCTCCAAACCATTCTTTTTTTAAGAAGATATTACACAGTTCTGTGTAACAATATACTGCTTGTTTCTTTACAGTAGATAACATGAACAGGCCACAGTGCTAGCAATGTCTCTTAACAGACCCCCTCCCGTATTGGCTCTCTTTCCCTAGCAGGTATATTTATCATTTCTACGACTCTGACGTTTCCAGCTCTGCTTCCCAGGACCGGCTTCTTTCTCTTCTCTCAGTAGATTAGTTTGCATTCTTCAGGATTAAAAAGCTTTAGAAAGCAACAGGGAGTTGGCAGGAAGAGCATGAGTTGTTTAGAAATGTCAAAAAGTGTCAAACTGGCAGCCATGTGGGGGACAGCAGCACTTTTCAATCAGTCTGCACCAGAAATAGCATCCCTAAGAAAGGGCCAGGGTGCACCACAGAGATGGTAATAAAACTTTCTTCTGTTCTGAGCTGAGAAGGGAGAGAGATTTTCTCACTCCTTAAGGCAACCAAGGCCCAATAAATCAAGCGGCAGAGCTTACAATATAATAAATAGCCAACCTTACTAAAATAGCTCCATAGGGGTGTCTAGAGGGGAGGACAGATATAGCAGGATCAGATGGCTCTTAGCTGCATGTTTCTTTCCTTTCATTTGGTTTTCTCTTTTCACTGTCTCCCCTTGCTATTTTCCTCTGCTGTTTTTGGCTCTCCTGCTTTTAAATGCACATGAGACTTGCTCATAATGTTATAAACTATAATACGTCACTCCCGTGGCAAAGATTAACAACGGTGCTATTGCTTGGTGTGGCACAACAAACAGCAGCAGTAGCTTGACAGGCCTCAGAGTTAATCTCTTTGCACTTAGGTTTCGGGTATAAATTCTTCGTAGTGGTGAATTAAATCCCCTGTCTCTCCTGTGCTATATGTGAGTTGGTTGTGGCTCTTTTATAGGTGATAAACTGTGTGTGGAATAGCTTGCGGTTCAATGTGAGTATAGCTTGGTGGGAAAGAGAGAGAAGGGAAGAAAGCTAGTGAAGGAGTGGTGAAGGTCCCTAGAAAGCCAAATGGGCATCTAGGGGGCATCTTTTCTCACTGAAGCTTAACCAGACCCTTTGCTTTGCCAGACCTGATTCCTCACAGCTCTGATGGAAACAGGCCATTTCTGTCTGACAGTCTCATCCTTCTACCAACATTTTTCCTTCTTCACTCACTGGAGCACCTCACTATTTCACCCTCTACGTAGTGACAGTCCCATTACAGGAGAGGGTGATGCAACCATTGTATTTTTTTCGAGGACAAAGTCTTGTCTGTATTTAATCTGAAATTTGGGGTCACCTATTCCAGGGATCTGGCAGAAGAGCTGCCTCAACTTTTTGCTCTGAAAGCTGTCCCTGTTTCTTGCTTTTTAAAAAAATTGCAACTCAGTTCAGGTTTTAGAGGTTTTTATTCTCCTCTGGGTACGTGCCATCTGTACTCAGCATATAGGTTTTAGCCTGATAAAGGTTTGGAAATAGTTTGCTTCAAGTGTTTAACATCTATAGTTTCTTATTCGGGGAGGGGTGTGATTTCTCACTCGTGTTGGATAGAATAGAGACTGTTGCTTGCTGGTTGATTTAGAGGAAGCTTGAATATTAGACTATGGATTTTCATTATACCTTTCCAGAGGAAAAGGCTGATAACTGTCAGTGAAAATATCATGATTTGCAGACACTTTCCGTGGCTAGAAGGTAGTCGGCCAAATATGGTACTCACAGATATTTTTCTACAATATCATAGCAACACTGCCTTAAATCCTCAACTTACAAAATGCAGTCCCAAGTCCTGCAAAAATCTACATAGCTGTTTAATCTTGCCATCAAGTTAAAGTGTACTAGGCTAAGGGCATGAAACTAAATCTCTGTAAGCTGTTGCAGCATCAAGAGTTGAGCACAAGAGTGAATCCATATATTTTTTTATAAAAAAACTTTGGCAGTGTAAGAACACTCTTATTCCCAGAATCTAGATGGGCCTGAGAAAAAAGGCATGAAACAGAAAAAGAATATTTTCTTAGAAGACCCATTATCCCAGTGCAAACCAAAAGACATACCTCTCTAAAACAGTCATTTCTGCATGGTTCAGACCTATGAGCAATCAAGTCAGTCAGTGGGGAATCCATAAAGCAAGAACAAGCGTAAAGACTGCTGAATGGCTTAACTTTGATCCAGGTTACAGAAAGTCCTGGAAGAGTTGGCATTTTAAATCTCAAAGATGATGAGCCATGGCTAATAACTAAGAAACCACTTTAAGTGCTTTCTTTTTCCATCACTTCTCAGATATTTTAGCAAACTAGATTTTACAGTATCGTCTTTAGGTCTTTCAACATATTTAGGAAAATATGCCAAATGTCTGCATTGCAAGATAACCATGTGTCTAGGGCTCCCTGTGGAGGAACTGCTTTCATGTGCCGCAGGTTGAAGCAGAACTCCTGAGCAAGCACTTCAGATGCACAGGCCTCTTACTTTCTTCTGGAGCTTTAATTCCATAGCTTTAAAACTAACTCCCTTCCTAACTTAACACACTGTGCTATCATTCATTCCTTCCCTTTCCCACACGTATATATTTGGAGTTCTTTCTAAACACTCCCATCTACGCCTGAAGTGCAACGTGAGTCCAGAAAGCAGCTTGGGGAAGTGGAGATGGGCCATGAGGAGGTGGTGTAGGTGGGGTAGCTTCGCAAGATTACAGCCTCCTTGTGTGATATGACATGGAGCCTCTCCAAGACTGGTGCCTCTGTCCTGGGACGCTCTGTTCCTCCAGTGCTGGCATAAAACATGAGTTGCATGACTTTTTGCAAGTAAGGGTGGTAGCTCCGTGCACTTTGCATTTTATTGTCTCATTATTGTCTTATTTATTCCTGCCTAATGCAGAGTGATCTAAATCTCTAGGTACTGGCTACAGGTGGGGAAAGCAAGCTGTCTTGTGGGTGGGAAGGCTCCCTTTCTCCCATGAAAGTGCTTGGTGGAGAGAAACTGCATTTCACTGCTCCCTTTGTCAGACCACAGACTGCGTTCCCAGGTGTTGGAGTCTCCCATGATGATTCATACACAGTGCACAAGTTATCGTCATGTTCATAATTTGATTGCTAGTATAGCCTGAACCAATGGCTTCATATACAGCCTGATATGTATATATTGTGTATTTTCTTTGAAGTGATGATGTTCAGGCAGGTTCTGTAATAGCCGCTCTGAACCATCCTGTAAACTGCTTTCATATAGGCTGTAATCTGGCTGTACTGTAGGGTTCACTACGGGAAACGAGCACTTTTGCTATATACCATGTGGGACGGCTGAGCTTTAAAACCATTTGATTTCAGAGGGGCATGATGCTCCGTGTGTTACCTGCAAAAAGCAAACGCAAAGGTCCCCTCTTTCTCCCATCCAGCCCCGCAAATGAAAGCATGCAGAGGTGCCTCGTTAACCCCTGTTATTTGGTTTCAGGGCAGGCGGCCAAGACCTAACCCTTCCCAGCCTGGCTCTTGCTGCTGAGGGTTCCCGCGGGAGGGAGCCTGTCCCTCCCGCCACGCCTCCGGCTTCCCCGTCCGGGGGTTGCGTGGGTGTCTGGGTGTGGGGGGAGGTGTTAGGGTGTGTTAGGGGGTGGGGGTGTGTGCTAGTGTGTGTGTCCGTGCCCCTGGGCGGAGGAACCTCACTAGATGGGAGGAACCTCACTAGATGGCAGCAACGCCACAGCTTTATGAAGTAGCCTCTGGACATCCTTCCCCTCCCCCAGACCGCTCCTGTCTAGAACAGCAAGGTAAAAAAAACAAAAAACAAAACAACAAAAAAAAAACCCAAAAACCAACAACTACCAACAAAAAAAATCCAATAAAATCCTTCTATTGTACACGGCTTGAACAGAAAAGCTGTGATACGCTGAATTCTGCACAGCTTCATCATATCTCTCTGTGGTGCCTATATGTATACACATGTATGTATGTAGCCATGTGTGAATGTAAATATGTATGTGTGTCTGTGTGTACACATGCATGTTTATGCCTAGGCTTTTCTTATAATTAGGAAGCAGAACACTAACAGCCAAGTCTGACTCCCCTGGAATCACAGAAAAAGGAGAGTCAGAGCTGGGACAGGCCACCTTGCAGCTTGTGGGCTCCCCAGTGTCCCTGCCCAGTGGTGGCCCCCAGTGCCCTTTGTCACAAGCTTCTGCACTGCAGTACAGGAGCGGCTAATCCTCCCCTCCCCCACAAATCTGTAGGAACCAGTCAGCCAGGAAAGGGGTCTCTTCGCCTGCTCTGCTGGTGACACTTTGTGGTAGGAACAGTTGGTAAAGGAAGACAACGGCTTATTTGGAAGATGCTAAAATTTGGTGGTGATTTTCTTTCTCAGAAACCCCCCAGCCAGTTTCCTGGACTGGTTCACAGTCTGTCACAGCTGCAGCCAATTTCTGCTGTTGTAGGATGGCTCAGCTAGTTAATAAATATTGTGCCATACTTTTCATTGAGCCCAGGATTAAACATTACATCAGTGCAAGAGAATGTCACTTTTCCTGCCAGCTGCTGGCCATGTCCTCATCCCCACTGCGGCCAGTCACATATGGTGAGTGTGATGCCCTAAACCTTCTGCAGCAGACAGGCACAAGAGTGAGGCATCAGGAGAAACATGGCAGTTTAAAAGAAAAATGGTCTTGGGTTTGCTTGGCTGTGGTACTCATCCTTGTGGGGCTGTGCAAGGGCTGGAGGTTGAGCATGGCAGGAAGGACAGCCAGAGAAAGAATTTCTTTTAATGAGTCTGTTGGCCTCTCTAAGGCAATACAGATAAAAAATGTAACTTGGAAGAGCGACTGTGAAAAATAACTTCAGCTCTCAAGGTTGCATGTAGCCCTCTACTCAATGTGTGCCTGCAAGTCTACTGAGTTTGGATGAGAGCTACCAAGTTTTTGAAAAAGCTGCACCTGAAATTTGAAAACAGAGACTCTCAGTGACCATATTTGTTACCTATGCGTTATGAAGGCTATTTGAAGGTAAGAAGGGGAGCTATAGTGCGAGGCCAATGAATCAGGGTTATTTCCTAGCTATAACTTATCACCGAGCTGTCCAAGATCTGCTAATCTTGCTTGTGTGAAGCATGAGAGAAACAAGAAAAGGGCAGTAGCCTGGAGAATACTGCTATCGACATACAGCACCCATATGGGTAGAAACAAAAGAAGAAATTGTGGAGGCTTTGTACTGCAGCATGATCTCTTTGAGAACAAAGATCCTTTGGGACACTCGGGCTCGGAGGGGGTCCCTCGATGGGGTGAGGCTGAGGATGCCGCGCTGAGGGGCCCCTGCCCATACTGAGCTGCCTGCTTAGCAGCAGCATCAAGCAGCTGCATCAGAGACTTGTGTTTCCCCAGTGCCCCTTAGGGCCCAAAGCCAGTGGGTTTATATTTGGCTGGGACTAATTCTTTGGGAAAAAAGCCCAGACTACTCTTGCCTTTTAATCTGGTAGCTGCAGTAGTGACAGTGCACTTTTATTTCGCTGGGCACAGGCACAGAGAAGCATAAAGCCCTTTTTTGTAATGTGAGAGTATTGTGTGTATGACTTTGTTATGAGTACATGTGTGTGAGGAGTTCTTGCACACACAGCTCATCTCCAAGTCCTCTACTAGACTGTTCAGCTGAACAAAATTTGTGGCCCTCAGAAGACTGGATGCATGATACTCACCAGTGTGGGTGCTCATTTAGACATCAGAACTAAAGAACTGTGTTCACTCTTGTTCATTATGCTTTAGAAAATAAAATATACTTCACATACCACTCTCAGTCCATGGGCTCTGCCTCTACTGCAAGCATAACTAGTAATGAAACAGCAGTGGTATTATAGCTAAAATTGTGCCTGCATTTCTATGTCATTACATTTTAGCTGAGGTGAAGAAGGTTGAGCTGCTGGAAACATGGATTTTAATTTTTTTAAGATCAATTCCAAATAGTTAGAGTAGTTTGTGAGTTGTTTGAATATCTGTGTTAACTTGTGGTTTAAAATACTGTAACATTGGTTATGATTTAAAATTGTTTTTTGACTAAAATTTCTCTAATGTCTGACATATTTTCAGATTCTCTGACAGTGAGATTGAATGTGTGTGATTCTTTGGTGCGAGCAGGTTGTACGAGTGTTTGTTCAAAGCATGCTAGTTGAATAAATACTCATTTAAGGGTGGGAAAAAGTCCTCTCTGATATGGTGTGACAGCAGGTCAGGATTGTTGTTCATGATGCAAGGTAAAATGGCTCTATCCAGGATAGTAATTAGCTTAAGAAATATGCTGATAATTATGTCATGTTTTATCATGACTTTATGACTCAATGTCTACCTGATGTTCTGGTTACTACCAACAGATGAGCTTGTATCATACAATAAAGACCTTTGTTCTCTTCTAGGAAACAGAGCCTAGAAAAGTCAATTAATAGATTTGCTCTTATCAAAAGATCAAAGATCATGCTTATAGTGGATGGTTAAACACTTGCTAAAAGGCACAGAAATCTGAAAAAAGTACAGATGACTTAATCTTTGGCCCATCTTCTTCCCCACCCAGAAGCAGCTCTTGGTTAGCCAGTATTGTCCTGAGTGTTTGTAGAAGTTTATGGGTTATCTACTGCCTTTTACTTAATCCACGTGATATTTTACCAGCTGAGATGGTGGTTCATGTCACACTTACACAAAGCAGTCCATGGGGTATAAGACTGAGTGATTACTCTCACAATTTCACATGGCAAAGAAGCTGGGACACATGTTGTGTGTTGATAGGCACTGGAAAAAGCAGAGAAGTCTCTCCTGGCAACTTATGCGGGTGATATGAAAGTGGCAAGGAATCCTGGAAACTTTCCCCAAACTTGTTTATAGAATGTGACAACGTGGGGATTCCTACAGTCCTGGACTGTGTCTGTGTCACTTGTCCTTTGCCAGAAGGCACTGGTTAGTGTCTCACTGGAACGACTCTTTCCATGTCTTGGCCCTTGATGCTTCTACCCTTCAAAAGACTTTAGCAGGTTGGCGGAAAACACATCCCAGCTGCTAAGGTACTCCAAATTTGTCTTGGTTTCTAGGTACCAAAGGGATTTGTCTGTAACAGTGCATTATTAAGATATTTGTTTTGGTTTCTGGGAAAGAAATGTGCCTTGTGCCCACAGCATTACTTGAAATCTTCCTCAAAACCTGAAATAGTGTTTAAAAAAAAAAAAAAAAGCATCAGGTGCATCAAAGGAGTAAGCACCTGATTACAAGATTGGGAACACAGCTATAAGAGACTGCTATTAAGAGCAGGAAGATGAAGACTCGGCAAGTGCCTGATGTGAGTCTCCTGTTCCTGCTAAACCTGGTGGCTCCTCTGGGGCATCTCTCAGCTGCAGGGGCCGAAGGGACACCAAAGCACTGCTGGTATCCCAGGGCTGCCTGTCAGAGCATGCCTCTTTGAGGTACAGCCCCGCTGTAAGGTTTTGAGGACACCTCTGCTCCAAATGTGCTCTCTCAGATGTATCATACTAATTTGAAAGCTAGGAGCCAAATGCCCCTCGAATCAGGTTGCTTAGCTTTGAGAGCTTGCTGGAGATGTATTTTATTCAAGATGGCCTGTGTTCCTCTTTCTCTGTGTCCCTCAGCCCCATGAAGGATGTCACTCTAAGTATATGCCGAGCATGGCTAGGTTTTACTCTCTTGCATTCTTCAGGATTGGGATAAAAGGCAATTAGAGAAAATAAGATGCTTCTCTGAATTTATATATACCTGTGTTAAGTATCCTGGCTGATGTAGCTTGTGAAGGGGCATCTTTGCAAGTCTGTGCTGCTGAAGGACGCTGCTTTGCTCTGGTCTCTGCCTGGGGCTGCCAGAGTCGTCGTTAAGCATGGGCACGGGGTTCATTGCTCAGAGCAGGACGGGGATGGCTTTGGCCTGAGACCTGCTAATCTAGCAAGGAGGAGGGCATGGAAGGGGAGCTCGGAGGTTGAGGTGGCATCACAAGCTCACAGGAAGCCATAGGCAATTTGAGAAAAAACAGGAGGACCCCAAAGTCCCAGTACACAATCATAGTTAAGTAAAGACAATCAAAATTGAGCATTAAAACAGAAGGGCAGAGTTTGTTTAGGAGGGACTGACTGGAAGAAAAGAAGGAAATGAGGTGTGAATAAAAGGATGCCTACACCAAAATAGTCCAAGATGTGAGGAAAAATAGTCCTCCTGATAGTTGCAAGGTCATGGAAAAAAGGGGAAAGAACATGGATATTTTCTTGGGTAGTTGTCTACAGTAAATCTATAATAAAACAAGGGAATTTCCATCACACCAGAAGGATCAGATGGATGTGGATTTAACCTAGCAAAATTATCCAACATTTGACTGTAAACAGAGATTTTAACTACCTGTCAGGGACAGACTGCAGCTGGACAGTAGGGATTGTTCAAAATGTTATCAGACTGTGTTGGGATACACTTTTTTGTATGGATGGGGAACAAAAGAATTACTTGTGAGATCTACCAAATTTGTTTCTGACAAGAAAGTCTTGCAGAAAATGTGACGGAGAAATGAGAAAGGCAGCAATTAGGAAAGGATGGTTAAAGAAAATCAATTACAAGAAAGCAGACTTCAATAAGTTGAAGAATTTGATTTATGTTAGATCTTGGGAAAACTCTCTAATAGTGGAGATGTTTAAGTAAAGATGTAGAGTGCCAGGAGGAGTGTGGAGTGTCCATTGCTAGGAGATTTGAGTGGATGAGAAAGCTGAGTTAGGGGGCTGGTGATCCTGCACTGATGCAGAGGTTGCACTTCCTATGCCTTTTTTTGATGATCTGATGATAAAGAGATGGTTATTGAGTTTAGCAGGTAAGTCAAATCCCTGCTTGTGCCTAATTGCCTATAATAATATTCCATATTCCTATGAATGTAACTAACTGCTTTGTAAAGCACTTTGAAACATCAGATGACATGAAAAATGCCATTAGCATGCAAGTTGCTCCCTCACAATAAACACCATTAAAAAAAGTAGTAAAGTTGCCAACATTTTATCTGATATCCCTAAACTGTTTTTTTTTTTCCCCACTGTACTCACCAACTGTTGTTTTTCAGACCACATTTGATAAAGAGACAAGTCACTATTAAAATATATATTTAAGGAAGGGATAAATCCATATTAAAGCAGTTGAAGAAAAATGCATAGCACATTAAGAGAACAGCATAAAAAGTGGCCTGGAATAGCATGGAAATGTCTGACAAATGTGAGTCTGCCAACATGGAAGGACACTTTTAATGCATTATTTATAGATATTGCTTTACCACCACAAGCCATTGAGATCAAGGTCACCCAGTGGGCTTCTGGGCAATGGGTCAAGACTTGAGAGGCAATATTGATAACAGCAGCTGACAGTTTCTTGGATACAGCTGGTATTTTTCTAAGCAGCAGCGTTTTCTAACTTCTAATGAACAATGGAAATCTGTTTGCTGTGAAACTGCTCATGTCTGTCTTGGTCACAACTCATTAATTGTGGTCAGTCCCAGGCTTGGTGTAACTGCTCTCCCTCTTCCCTGCATCTTCCTATAAATCAGCCAAGTAAATACATCTAATGAATACAACAATTCTAGGTGGGTTTTTTTTGTTTTGTTTTTAAGTTCCCCAAACCCTGGTTTTCCTCTCTCCCAGTTCTCTGCCAGTCATATTTTCTAATATTTTGAAGTCCCAAAGCTGAACACTTTCAGTGTGCTGGGATCAACAATAATAAAATGTAAGCTGTGACTGAGGAAAACATAAATAGTCTCTGTGACTCTCAGCACAATGATTTCTCTGCCTGGTTTTAAAGGTTTTCACTCCCTTTATAACCTGTTCTTCCTGTTGATTGTCATGACTCATGCAGTTTTGTTTTGGTTTGGTAGTTGTTTTGTCATTTTGTTTTTTTGCTGTCTATGGGGTGTTTTTTCCTTAACGCTATTTAACATAATTTCTTTTCAGGGGAAGATGGAAGGAAAACCCGTTTTGATCTCTTTAGCCAAATCATATTCTTCTTTAGCAATCCAAGTCACATCTCATAAAGTGTGCTGTGAGATTTTTTTCCCCAAAAAGCTTTTGCCTGGCAAAGTCTCCTGACCAGGTAGAAGCTTTCCTCAGGCTTCTTGCTTGGAGGGTCTTAATTTCTTCCTGACCTGCTCCTGTTCCTTTAAGGATCAGCCCTCATTACAGTCTAAACCAGTTAGTAAACTGCTGATGGAAGGCTTGATCAACATTTTATTAAATTCCATTTTTTTATCATTACTTTTATGTGTTTCTCTTACTGTTACATTTTCAGTGGTATTAAACTAACGATGTTTATATGTTTATCTAGTATTGGATAATGCACCTTCCTTTCCAGAACAATCCATCAGCTTTTGTTAACATAAATAATGATTTTCATTGAGAAAATAAGCAGCAAAACCAAGTGACCTCTTTTTAAGAAGAGACTAATGTACATAGATAGTGTTAACATTCTTCCGAGTGACCAGACTGCAAACTCGCTCAACGTCTAATTTTAAGAAAGAAAAAATCTTGAAAATAAATTACCTCTTATAATCCCCATATTTCTTTATGAGAGACTTTTGAAGGACTTCATTCAAAGTAAGTAATGATCCCTAAGAGTAACCAGAGTGAGGTGCAAATTGATGAATGCTCTCTGTACTTGCTTTAATCACTGGGAAAAAGCTACAAGATTATACAAAGAAAGCTGAAATCTGGGCCCTGCGTCTGCCAGAGCTACTGAGTTTCCATTAGCTGCCAGACATTGTAGCATATTTTGCTCCTAGTAATAGTAGTGTAAATTATTCTTATTGAAATTGAAGGAGTTACACTGAAATTAATCTGGCATAATCTAGTGCAGACTTCCTCTCCTTCCTTTTCTGAAGCAATTTGGTTCACATAACGTATATACAATAATTAATTTAAACTAACATGAAATAGCCCATTTATCCTTGAAAGCATTTGGGATTAGAAGACTGCAAGTCCAATTTTCAGGATGATTTCTGTTTATATGGCAAAACCACTTGCTAAAATAAGCTAGGTCAGCAGAAAAAAGAAGAATCTCCACCAATTGGACTTTGAATGGTTGTTTTGTAAAAGTTTGGCACACGAGTTTTTTTATGATTTGATATTGAATTATTTCCCTGTATTAGTTAAAAAATATCTTTGGTACTCTGTGATGGAGGACATGGCTCTAACGGTCAAAAATACCATGTCTGTAGTCTGCAGGCAGTGGTGTGTGTTGTGCTACTCATCAATCAGTGATTTTGTATTGCTGCATGTAAGATCAGTATTTGTCACTTGCAAACTGTGGGTTCTAATCCAATATTTACATCAATTTTAATGGCTAGTGGCTACATGCATGTCTACAGAAGAGAAAGGGCTCTCTGTTTGCCGGGGCAGTGGGGATCTGAGATTGCCTGGCAGGAGCGAAGCATTGATCATGTTGGTGCCACTGGGCTTCATTGGGGGTTTAGTGTAGGGACGCTTCAGTGTCTCTGTAAAGAGACAGGGTTGGTGCATCCATACATGTTGGGTCCAGGTCCTTGACTCTGGTCATGAAAGACCAGGGCTGGCTCCCACAGAGCCTGTCGGGTGAGTCTGCAGCAAGCCCCAGCTTCTGGGGGGGGAGGTTCTCATTTGATTTGGCACAGTGCAAATGTACGGAGCTTGCCTCTTGTCTGGCCATGGCAGCAAGGCAAACAGGTTGAATGGAAATGCTGCATGCTGGGGCGTGCAGACAGTTCTCCTGGTGGCATAAGCATGGATCCCACATGCCCAGCTGGATATACATCCAGGTGCATACCCAGCACATTTCTTTGCTGTTCCCTCTGCTTTGGGGATGCAATGCAGAGACACCAGCCCTGGCTCTGCCTGGACATAGCCAACATCGAGCAGTATTTATCTGTTCTGGTACCATGCTGCGCCAAAGCTGCTGTGCTCTCTGCAGAGCTGAGCTAGCCTGGGAGCAGTTTGCTCACATGTATGTGGCACTCACACCTGCAAATCTGACCAGGTGTATGTGGCCCTGCAGCTGGGACGTGAGGATCCAGCAGTGGGTAAGTAGGAGTTAATTGCAGGTCCTCATGTGCTAAGGAATAAAATGTCCAATCCAGGAATTGCATAACAAAATATATTTTAAGTGGCAGGTGAGAGGTAATGATGAGTAATGGCTACATCATCATGTAGCACATCATCTCTACACACAGTCTCAGAGCTGAACCTTGGCTTTCCCCACACATCTGTGTCAGGAAATTGCATCATCTGACATCAAGGATTGTTCCTGCAGTATTTCTTTCTTACATAACATAGAAATCAAGGCTCTGTGAAATGGATGGCACCTGCCCAAATATTTCTTTCTGTATCTTCCACAAGTGACTTTCATCCTAAAATCTGAGGCTTGAAAGCTTGTGGGCAAAGAAAATGTGAACCTTTTCAGCTGCTTATTTACAACACCAAACAGGAACAGAGTGCACAGTGTTTAAATTAACCTTGCTCAATTTAATTCTTGCTTTTAATTTTGCTCCAACATTTATATCAATTTTTTTTTGATGTAATTTGGAAGACCTGGTGATCAGTCAGTGTAGGAAATTTGCTGATTTTCATGAGTAGAAGTATCAAATGTTCCTTCACTGTTTGCATGGTGATGCTCTCTTCTTCATAGTCCTGCCTACCATGAGCATGCCAAGTATCTCTGCTAACCACTACAAGGGAAAAATGTTCGGGGTAATTTTCAGCTTGCTTTGCTTTAATTGATTTTATACAGTTTGCTGGGTATAATTACTTTTTCATAATCAAGTCTTTTTTAAACAAAATCGTATATACAAATAAATCCAAGTTGTCTACTAAAACCTGAAATCTGAATGAATATATCCAAGCTAAAGGTATAAGGCTTACTCTCCAAACTGTCTGGAGCTGTGCTCAGCTGTATGTCGCTGTGGGGAAGAATTAGCTTTATACTGCTTTTATGCTTCTCTCTTCCCAGGGCCATCTGGGAGCCATGTTGGTCACTGTCCTCCTTGCAGTAACCTCAGAGCTCTCGTTGATGCCTCATTACCTGTTACTCCCAGGAGGCTGATGTCCTGGAGAGGGGTGTAGTATTACCAAGGTGTGGACTCTCTCTGGCTACTGTTTCTTCCTCTTGGTTATGCCTTTTGCCATAGAGGCTAAAAGAAGATTTTATGTTGCTGGGAGTCATGCATGTGCAAGGAAAGGTGTTCTCCAGCTGAGCCAGCTGCTTTGTGCTCCTAGCGAAACACAGAGCATCTGGGACAGGAGAGGGGGATGAGGTTAACCCTCTGCAGCACAGCTAGGTATATTAACTGAACACACAAAGTGTTGCTGGCCCTGTGTGTTGCATGAGAGACCTTAGTGAGAATTCCCAGTAGGAACTGGGTTTTGCAGAAAGTTGAACTGAATGCTACCAGAAAGAGTGGCATAGAGTCTGGTGGATGCTGAAATGAGTCAATAAAATATGCAGAGAGAGTGACTGCAGTTCCTGGAGATGATACTAAGTGCAGGCTGTCATTTGACCTGCAACGTTGTGGAGTCATTCCTATTTTTCCCTTTTTTTAGATCCAACTTCCACCATCTTTGTTTCACAGTATTTCAAATACTCTTGCTACACCAATATATTTAAAAGAAGTGAAAATCATAGAAATTAGAAAGGGGAACGGCTGTTAAGTCCAGACTAAGTGTTAAATCAGAAAACAGAGCTCAGTTTTTTAGTCTGAATTTTAATGTTGCATCACTGGTCTACCTATAATAAGAGCACATGATTCATTCCTGTGCCAAGGCAGATTTATTCTTGCTGTACTATACGTTCTGGTGTGCTTTGGCCTGTCTATATGCAAATACCTTGAATGATGATATTTCCATCTATACCCTCCAGAGATTATTCAGTGGGCTGATACATTGTATTGTTAATGCATATTTTTTCCTAACAAATAATTCTGCATGAGGTTTACTTCCTTTATTTTTTTTTTTTTCATTGTATCTATCCCAAAATCTTTTCCTCTCTTTGTGATTATTCTTGGACATTTTATCACATATATTTGCTATAGCAGGAAAGAGATCACTTTGAGAATGGATTTCCTATAATAACAGAGTGGACATATATTTCCTATGCTTGCGGTGGAACAGCTAATGACTAAGTAGCTGATAAAATGTGCTCTATTCACTACTCATATTGTACCCACTATGTTTATTTTTAAAACCACTGACGTCTTTCCCACCAACCATGTTGGTCTTGCAGTTCTTATAACTCTTGGGGATCCTGAATGGAGACATGCCAGCTGCAACGCAAGGCAGGACAAGATGAAGGTCTTGTTCCCTACCATCGTCTGAGGCAGGAGACCTCCCTCCAGTGTGAATGGCAAAGGGAATGCAAGGAAAAGTAGCTATGCCTTTCAGTTACTGAGTCTGAGCTCTGATGCTTAGCACTGTAAGTCTCGGTTCAAAGCTTTTACTTTACTGCACATCGAAGGTGTGACAGCTGGTGATACTATTGCATTAAGCATGATCTGCTTCCCTCTGCAGCAAGCTGATGATGAGTCTGGGTGGCGTGCCTGTGAACACTCAACAGACTGGCTTTAGATAAATACATCCAGAGAACTTTAAAACAGCAAGCTCTTAGAAAAGACCAGTCTGCAGCACTGTTGAGGAGTGGTTTCAATTGGTATGAGACTGATCAGCACACAGTTTAACTCACAGTCTGTGTGTGTGTTAGGCTTGGGTTGAGGGGAGAGGAATGTCCTTTGCAAGGGGCTGGACTCCCTGCAAGGGACAAGCACTCTGGCTGCAGTCGTTTTACCTGTTGGAGCTTCAGATAAGCAAAGCGGGAAACAGGAGACACTCCTGGGTACATTTTCCCACTATCAGGTGGAGAATAATGGGATCAATCCAGAGGCCAGGGACTAGACTCCAGTTAAAAACAGCTGAAGCCTTTTGCTTTATTGTGTTAAGAGTTAAGTTTAAACCAGCTAATGAGTGGACGTTTGAGCAGTGGCTGACATGATTGGCAGGATGGTTATAAAGTCAGGACCATCCAAAAAAGAAAATAAGCAGTCCATGTTGGATGTGACAGAGGAAGGGACCTTGTGAAGGAAGTAAAGAAAGGATGGATAGCTGTGGTCAAAGTAGCTTCAGAGCACAGTGTTTGCAGTAGCATTCTGGAGAGACCTCAGCTGCGCCAGATTACATTGTTCAAGGTGAACGCAGGAACTAGACGTGGCATGAGGGGAGCTTCACCTCTGTAGCTGCATTGGAGGAGAAGAACATCCAGATGTTAGCACTGGGACTCAGACTATCACAGATGATCACTTTGAGGCTGAACAGGCTATCGCTGAAAGGGACACTCCACTGCACGTTCCTCTCAACTCCATTAGTTTTCATGGAGCCATGCTGCCAGTTGGGCTGGGGAGCTGATCCAGCTCAAACCTCACCCAGGAAAATTGAGTTACACTTTTTGAGGCAGCTCACACTTAGGTTAGCTTAAAATGATGGAAACTGCCAACTTAGACTGCTCTCCCAAGACGATACCCATGCTGCAATCCTGAGTGACAAGCAGAATAATGGTGTTGTCTACAGAGGTTGAGAAACCAAGTGGGGGAGGAGGAATCGCAGCTCTATTTTAACCACCCTGAACTTCAGCTGACAGCTGAACACCCATGAGGAGATGTCAGAGAGACAGGCCCAGATTTTAGCCTGTAAAGGAGGAGACAAGTCTGGAGCAGAGAGAGAGGTCATCAGGATAGAGAGACTAGATGAGTTGGGATTGGTGGATAAAATTACTTGCATTTTTTTCTTGCTTTTATCAGAATTCTTTCCAATATGTCAGTTGATATATTTCTGTTAGAGACTTGCTTCACACTCAGCATATTGCAGCAGATTGATCTTCATCAAGATCATGACGTGATGTCCTGTATCTGGAGATCTAAGCTGTGCTGGCCCCTCCTCTGAGTTTGGGGTATTGTAAATTCATGCTCTGTTTGCTCTTTTCCGTGCTTCTGCTCTGTGTTTCTATATTTTGGATTATTTCTCTGCTAAGAGATTAGCTGATCACTTTCCAGGGTGCATTTTTTAGTTTCTCCAGGGGCTCTGAATTATTTCTTGCTATCCTTGCAGTGATGTACACAGCGCTTCTCATTGTGCGAGTGAAATGAGGTTTGTATAACTGCACGGTATGTACACGTTATAGCACAACAACCCTTGTGAAACGACCACATAAGCTGGATGAACATAGAAGATAAGATGTTCCTTTTCAGCAACAATGATTGTCTGAGTATTTCAGATTACATAATTTGCTTTTTAGCCTGTCTGGCCTTTTCTAGTCTCCGTTTTCTTCCCACATATACCTTGTGACGTTGTAAGTGTTTGGTTCCTATTTCCTTGGTGGTAACAAATCTTACAGATTTTGTATAAAAGTTATGAGGAGTCAATGACATGTTTAAAACTGTGCTGTCAGTATTGTACAGTGACTTAAATGTCTTGCAAGTAATTTACAATGCATTTAAGGGACATGACAGTTATATTATCAAGCATCACAGATTACTGCAAACATAGACCGTATACTATATTATAAAAAATGTCCTTTTTCATAAATGGTTTAGACATGCTCTGAAAACATATTTAATAAAATGAGTAGCCTTTATCATTGAATAAAGGTAATTTTGCTGGCTGTTGATAAGTTATAACTATTTAAAGAGCCATTCAAAATAAATGACACTATTTGTGGATATACAATGAACAATCTAGTAGAATATTAGTAAAATGTACATTTGGGAGGGTATTTTCCCAATACATTTTTAAATTGTATTTCTATTATGAAATTTCCAGCATCCTTTAAAAAGTATTTGGATTAAAAACTGCCTTGTATTTTGTAGATTGCTTTGATCATCTTTGAATATGTTACAAACAAATAGAACCACTTGGAAATTGTGTATGTGTTTGAAAACACTTCAGCAAAGTATGAAAATTTTAAAAGTATAGGACATGCTAGGTGAAAAATATTTAATAAAATATTCCCAAGTTTCCAAAAAAAAGTTTTCAGTGGGGTAAATTGCTATATTTTAATCCACTAGAATAAGGTAATATCATTTTATGGAATGAAATCGACTGCAATTTTATAGAGTAAAATACTCCCTGGAATAAAATAGTGGAAATAGAGGAGTTATTTTTCTAATACACTGAAAGAAAGGTTAAAAAGTCAATGAATTGAAAGCCTTCTTCCCAGACAAACTGAGGAGTGAGAAACACCAGGGCAGAGAACTGTGAAAGCAAGAGAGAACTTTTTCGTCTTAATTACAAAAAGTTTCCATTTTGATTAAGCCTATTTTCCAGTCCAGACTGTTTTGCTAGGAGGAATTTTAACTGAAGTTGCAAAGAATGGATAGCCACCTTACCTGAATATTAGGTTAACCCTCTGCTGTTTATTAATAGATGGAATTGAAAAATGATAAACCAGTTGCCTGTCTTGGTTTAATTGTATATATTAAAGGTATTTATTAGTGTTTCCAGGAGGAAATCAGAGGTGGGCTGGGTTTGGTTTAATTGTTTAATTGTTTTGTGTAGACTGATGAAAAAGGATGTTTCAGCTGGAACAGGAGTCGTAGGTTATGTGAAGAAAGGGTCATTTCCAGCCACACAGAGGAGCACAGAGGCACAAGGGCAGGTGGGGGAACATGGATAACCCTCTGTCCTGGCTGCTCCTAGGGCCGTCCCATGGGAGCCTTCAGCCCCACGGTGAAGAGGAGTACATGAACGGGCTCTCTGGAGCACTCCACAGGCTGCCCTAGGGGAATGGGACTCACTATGGGATGCAGGGAAGAACCTTTTGGGATTACATGAGAGATATTGTGGGATTTTTAGGGGAGGCACCAAAGGTGGGGAAAGGGAAGGATCAAAAAGGAAGGGTATGGGAATAGCCTGGCCAGCCAGAGGGGAACAGGAGGAGGCCATCGGTGCTGCGTGTGTTTGCATGAGTGTTGAGTGTGGCTGTTCAGGTCTGCGTGGCTGGTCACGTGCACGTGTGTATCGTATACAGGTACTTACGTGTGTGTCTCTTGGGAATACGTGCTCAGCCTTGCTGCTGGCTGGAGCTGGGCCCAATTAGCTGTGGCAGCCTTGCCTCAATTGAGGTACTGTGTTTGGTAACCCCTTCAACACTGTGTATCCTGAAGAAATCACCAAATGCATATCATACAATGCTCTCTGTCAAACATGCAAGGTTCATTTATTATTGAATAGACAGTAGCGCTTTCTGTGAATGTATTCACTGACAGTGAAAAAGTCCTAGTGTGCTAACTTAGCTGAAGAAGCTGGTGGAGTTCTTACTATAAGTATTGTATTAGTATTATTCGATGTGTTGTACTTACATATGCATATATGGTATTGACATATCTTGTGTATGTTAATATTCTTTGATATATTGTACTGTAGTTCTTTCCATGTTTCCAAATTGTGTCAAAGTTAATATCCCGTCACCTGACTATACCTTCAGCCTTGTGTTCTCTCTCCTGTCTGGCACTTTTTGGTGTGGTCTCGAAGTAAAGCACAGCAATGGTAGCTGGCTGAAAGCCCCGCAGTTTGAGAGATCTGAGGGTGAGTGCTTTCTCTGTGGAAACAGTGCTGCTCTTTTGCCTTCTTGACATACAACTAAAGGGCATATTTGCAAGCAGAGCAGACTGGGACAGAAAACACTTCATTAAATTCATTTATACACTTCCACAGGTGCACACCTTTGCAGAGCACTGGGGTGGACCGAGGCAACCTCCGTGCCTTGGGTACGTTCAGAGGTTCCCAGTCCAAATCTTTGTATGATGGTGTGTGGCAGGCAGCATCCAGTTATTGCCAGTTCCTCGTGCCTGTGTATTTGGGCCCCATGCTAAAGTGGCCCAGGAGCACTCAGAAACTGGATCTCTGGGTGTATGATATTTTTGGCCAATGTAGACGAATCTGAGGGAAAAGGCAAGATGAGCAGGAGGCTGGAGCATAATAATTTGTCTGCCCACTCCTGACCCTGCCTGCTCACAGCTCAGCTAATCTGTCCCTGCACATACTTTACAATCCAAATTATGTACCCTCACCTCCTGCAGTGTGTCTCATCAAGAGTTGCAGAGAAGTGACTTTGTACCGCCTTGTGTATGTAAACGTGAATTTTATATGCAGAAAAGGATGATAATAGCTTAGAACTGACCTTGGGAATTGCTTTTTTTTGTTTTGTTTTGTTCTGCTTGTTTTTTATTCTGTGCAGGTTCTGAGAGACAAAGGCAGCTCTCTCTTTTTAATTACTGTAAGTAGCTTGTAGAGTAGCCGGAACAGCTTTTTATGCAACCTGATTTGAATATATTCCAGGCTGCAGATAGACACCTATTTTAAAGGCACAGCATGCTCATCGTGGCTTTCTGCCAATCAAACAGTTGTCACTTGCTAGACAGTCCTAAACAACTTCTGCTCCTTCCTCAATTTGCTGTCTGTCTGACTGATGGAAACGGCAGGGCTTCTCCCCTTCCCCCTCCCCTTTCTTTTCCCCTGAACCGGTGTCACCACATGGCAGGAGAATTCAGCCACTGCTGCTGAGAACAAGGCACTGTTTGTGCTGCTGGCCCCAGGGCTTGGATAAGGACCCCCGAAACAGAGCAGAGGAGATTATTGGTGTAATTCCCCAAGAATCCTCTGCTTTCCACAGCTCCTTGGGGTGGATATGGAGGTGAAGAGGGTTTAGTTGGTTTTATTTTGCTTTTTAAACATTTGAAGCTCTCTCAAGACTGACAAAAATGAAATCCAGATCTGTTTTTTCTCAACTCTGGGCAGCCAGATTATGTATAGATTGTGTGAGTATTGTGGTCTGGCCCTGTAACAATAACACTCGGAGACCTAATCTGAAGCAAAGTTAACATGATAAGTGCATGGAAATATTTATTTTTCTGTTTTATCTCCATGGCACAGTTATGGGGAAGCTTTGCTACTATATCAGATCAGCAGCAAAGCACCCAACATAGCTCAGCAACCCTACAGAAGACTCAGCTGAACCTCAGTGTCTTTTGCACCATCTCCCTTACCTCTTGTTGGACTCTTGCTTCCTGGGCTACAGGCTTCAAGCATTTTGAAGAAAGTCTTAGAAATGTTCTCTCTGGGCTACTGGAAATATTCTAACTTCTGGTTCCTGATTTTGAGACTTTGACACTTTGGAATCCTTTATGGTTTCATGTACATTTTAAAGACTTTTCTTGAGCCAGTGACTTTGTCTTAATTCAGTCAAAATTTGGCTGCTGGCCATCTGGGGTAAAAGCACATAGTGGTATCAATCCTGCACTTTATGGTTCATTATTATTTGTGGTTTCTAGAAATTTTCCACTTAAGTTTTCAGGCAAGCTTTGCACAGCCAGCTTTGCTAAACTTTTGACCCTGTGATAAAGAAAAAAAGTATTTTAATTCTGATGGTTGGGATTCTTAATTATATCCTTAATATTGCTAAATGTAAATTTCTTTTTTCCCTTGGAAATAGAAGTATTCCATAGCTAGCCATCATCTCAGAGACTTTGGGTGCAAGATACTTTTTCTTGTCTCTCTGTTCTTCCTTTGTTTGGCTTAGGTGAGACGCAACACTCCTACTAATTAATGAGCAGAAAAAGAAGGGAAAAGAAAGGTTTCCCTCCATGTATCTTCTCTTTCCTGTACATCTTGTTTCTGACTGAGCCCTTTGGAAGAGTTCAAACTGCTGAAGGAGACTGGTCATGGTACGAAACACTGTTTTGTCACCCATTCCTTTTTATGTTTACTGTTGCTGGTTTTAGCTATTGCTTGTGTCTTTTCCTAGGACTTTATTTGAAGAATGAAATAGTTTTTATTTAAATAATTATCTCCAATGATAACTCACTGCCTGCCAACAATGTCTTCTCTGTGTTTATGGTGTCCCGTGCATGGTATTCGGATTCCTTATACTCTGGTCTCTGGACAGTTACAGAAATGAAGAACCAGAAAATGCCCTGTTAGGTTGTTCAGCACATTTCTTTGCCAATGTGGATATAGGATATTCTGTAGTTCTTCCTATATTTCCTACATAATATCAACTATATTCTTTAGTATTTCCATTTGTTTAGCTTGTTTTCTGTTTCCTTCTCTAAGTCCCAAACACTAAGGTAGTGCACTTTTAACCTTTTCCATTTTTCTACTACTATTAGTAAAATAGTAGTCACCCATAAAAATCTACTCTGCCTTTCTGATTTGCTCTCCTGTGAGGCCACCCCATGATTATAAGTCTCCTTAATCTATTCTATGACAGTACATGTCTAACTACAGAAATTCTCTCTGTGCTTGCTGTTTATGCAGTTCAAATATGTTTAAACATCTATTTGTCTTTCCATCTTTGTCAAATGTTTGCCCTCAGCTTTTTTGATTTTTCCTTGCAAGGCAAGTTTTCCAGGCCCTATGTCTTTGTGTTTGTTTTTGGCTTTTTCTCAGAAGTCACAATCTGTCAATGCTAGAACTAGTTGGGAATTTTCCAATAAAAAGCTTCTTTTTTTTTTTTTTAATTGAAAAGTATTTTTTGTAAAATTGGAGACAATTCACTTGCAGAAGGTATTTACTCCCCCTGCCCCAGATACGTTTTATGTTGGTATGATCTGAATAGACACATTTAATTTTATGAAACCAAATGGAAGATTCTTGCTTCTGGTTAACTGGCCATAATATCTAAACTATTCTTAAATAGTTTTTTGTGGAAGAATTCAGACACCTAATCACACAGCAGCCCCTCAGCTGGTTGAAACACTGTATTGAAAATCCCAGCAGTGGAAAACAGGGGAAGATCATGGGACAGATAGATTGGCCGAGGCTCCCTCCTGCAGGAAAAAAAAAACCCAGACGTTGTGTATAGGGCCAGTGAGGAAGAAAGGGACAATTATCAAACTAAGATGGATATCGGTGGTATTGGCTGCCTTTCCCAATGGCAGCGTTACGGAGTAGTTACAATCCAGGCAGCTGTAGGTATTCCTTAGTTTTGAACTCAGAAATGGTCTGAACGGCTTCTCGCTGCTGCAGGTCAGCAGCAGGTTCATTCATTACTATTATTACTGATTTCCCAGAAAGATGCACTTAATTAAGCTGGCTGCTACCATCACATGAATTTTAAGGCAAACTGCTAATGTAAGCTATTTATTCCATGCACAATTGAACACACTGCCAATGCTGCCTATAATAATACAAAAATGTTGTTATGATTACTAAGAGTGTGTGCTAAAAGACTGAAGACATTTTGTCACTTGGCATCCGTAAGGTTTAAAATATGTTGGCTAGGGTTTAGCATTAAAAAAAGCCTTTAAAAAAAAAAAAAAAAGAATAATTGTTACTGAAATATCTCACTGCTTCTAAACACATTGTGCTGTAGCAGGGCAACTGGGCAATTGTTTTAACTGGCTCTAGCACCTCTCTCCTGGCTCTAGCACCTCTCTCCAGGCACTGTTTTCTGTATTCCCTCTTTTGCCTGTATTGGGCTCCCTTACATGTATTTACTTCAATGTAGGGTAGGCTGGAACAATCCAGAGGAAAAAGAAAGCTGGGGGATGGAAATTCAAAGCCTTAGGATTAGCAATAACAAATTCTCAATTATATTGTGATGTATTTCTTCAGAAATCCCTTTGCATACATAAGGCTCCTTGAGTGAGCTCATTATCTCCTGGTATGTAGAAATGTATTTCGCCATTGCTCAGCCAACACTAATGTATTTATTATTCATCGGATACTAGACCAGGCTTTAAGCTGTGTAATGCTTTCTTTACCATTTCATTGTTTATTGGTTTTAATGAATACCCATGAGCCAGAGTCTGAATGCAGACCTGTTGTTTTACTCATGCTTGGCAGGAAAGACTTCAAAAGAAAATGTCTTTTTTTTTTTCAAGGTGCTAAACTCCTAACTGTAACTTATTTAAATGATAGTATCATTTCTTCTCCTTTTCTAGGTATTCATGTGCAAAGATATTGGAGCACTTAGCATTTTGCAAAATGAACCTTTTTTAAAATTATTTTATATCATGGTGCTAACACAAAACCACACACTATGAAAATCTTAGTTCATCACTGCTTCAGTTCACTCCAGAAGATAAATGCATCCAATCACTGCTAGCGTTGTTTATGAATTACCAAATTTGAAACTAATTTATATCTTTGAAAACAATGCCTCTGAGAAGGGCTCAAAAAAAGAACCAATTGAACATGATGTTCATGCATGATGTTGGAGGTACAAGAGACAATTTGACCCATAGAAACCAAAGCAGGGAATACCAAAAAGTGAAAACAAAGTTATTTTTCTTCTAGCTCATTCTAGTGAGACCTGGAATGGCATATTTTATATACCATTCCATAGTCATCCAGTGGAAAAAAATGCAGGAAAATAGATAACCTAATTCCTCATGGTATACCTAAGGAAACTGAGCCTGTTGCCTTTGTACAAGAAAATAAGAAGAAACAAAAAAAATTGTTTAATCATACTCCAAAATACCAAAATGGGAAAAAGATTCTTCACAAGTAGAGGTCTAATCAATAGATTACAGTGTAGCATGGTACAAAGGGAGAAGACCGGCCTGGCTGAAGAGAGCTTTGGCTGGAACTCAGGAAAAAAAGGAGAGCTTATCACCTTTGGAAGAAGGGACAGGTGACTCAGGAGGACTACAAGAATGTTGTGAGGTTTTGCAGGAAGAAGATTAGAAAGGCGAAGGCCTAGCTCCATCCTTTGTTGGATCCAGAGTGAAACATTGCCACAAAGGATGAGGAGAAGGCTGAGGTACTTAATGCCTTCTTTGCCTCAGTCTTTAGTAGTCAGACTGGTCATCCTTGGGGTTTTCAGGCCCCTGAGCTGGGACATGGAGATAGGATGCAGAATGAAGCCCCAGTTGTTGAAGAGGTGGCAGTCACCAACCTGCTCCTCCACCTGGATGCTCACAAGTCTATGGCACCAGATGGGATCCACCCAAGGATACTGAGGGAGCTGGCAGAGGAGCTTGCCAAGCCACTCTCCATCATTTATCAGCAGTCCTGGTCAACTGGGGAGGTCCCAGATGACTGGAAAGTAGAAAACGTGATGCCCCTCTACAAGAAGGGACGGAAGGAGGATCCCGGGAACTACAGGCCTGTCAGCCTGACCTTGGTGCTAGGAAAGGTCATGGAGCAGATCATCTTGAGTGCCATTATGCAGCAGGTGCAGGACAACCGGGGGATCAGGCTCAGCCAGCATGGGTTTATGAAAGGGAGGTCCTGCTTGACTAACCTGGTCTCCTTCTATGACAAAGTGACCCACTTAGTGGCTGAGGGGAAAGCTGTGGATGTTGTCTACCTGGACTTTAGTAAGGCCTTTGACAGAGTCTCCCACAGTATTCTTCTGGAGAAGCTGGCTGCTCGCAGCTTGGATAAGTGCACTCTGCACTGGGTTAAAAACAGGCTGGATGACTGAGCCCAGAGAGTGGTGGTGAATGGAGTCAAACCCAGTTGGCGGCCGGTCACGAGTGGTGTTCCCCAGGGCTCAGTGTTGGGGCCAGTCCTGTTCAATATCTTTATCGATGATCTGGATGAGGGGATTGAGTGCACCTTCAGTAAGTTTGCAGATGACACCAAGTTGGGTGGAAATGTCGATCTGCTGGAGGGTAGGAAGGCTCTGCAGAGGGACCTGGACAGGCTGGATTTTTGGGCCAGGGCCAACTGTATGAGGTTCAACAAGGCTAAGTGCCAGGTCCTGCACTTGGGTCACAACAACCCCATGCAATGCTACAGGCTTGGGGAGGAGCGCCTGGAGAGCTGTCTGGTAGAAAAGGACCTGGGGGTGCTGGTTGACAGCCGCCTGAACATGAGCCAGCAGTGTGCTCAGGTGGCCAAGGGGGCCAATGGCATCCTGGCTTGTATCAGGAATAGTGTGGCCAGCAGGACCAGGGAGGTGATAGTGCCCCTGTACTCAGCACTGGTGAGGCCGCACCTCGAGTACTGTGTTCAGTTTTGGGCCCCTCACTACAAGAAGGACATCGAGGTGCTGGAGCGTGTCCAGAGGAGGGCAATGAAGCTGGTGAAGGGTCTAGAGCACAAGTCTTATGAGGAGCGGCTGAGGGAGCTGTGGTTGTTTAGCCTGGAGAAGAGGAGGCTGAGGGGAGACCTTCTTGCTCTCTACAACTACCTGAAAGGAGGTTGTAGCGAGGTGGGGGTCGGTCTCTTCTGCCAAGTAACAAGCGATAGGACGAGAGGAAATGGCCTTACGCTGCTCCAGGGGAAGTTTAGGTTGGATATTAGGAAAAACTTCTTCCTGAAAGGGTAGTCAGGCATTGGAACAGACTGCCCAGGGAAGTGGTTGAGTCTCCTTCACTGGAGGTATTTAAAAGACGTGTAGATGTGGTGCTTGAGGACATGGTTTAGTGGTGGACTCGGCAGTGATAGGTTAATGGTTGGACTGGATGATCTTAAAGGTGTTTTCCAATCTTAACGATTCTATGATTCTATGAAAGCTGAAGCAAAGGTGTGACACCATAAAAAACAGGAAGCATGGGATTGTGGCAGTTGATTAAATCAGCCATTTGGACAGGTGACTTAGTGATGCTGCCTAATTCAGTCTTTCACTTGATCTGCTCTCTAGCCAAAGGTGGGAGAATGGATCAGGCCATCCAAATGGCCCCTTTCTACCAAGACGATCCTTGAATCTGCCTTTTGGTGTCAGCTAGGTGGGGTGCCAGCTCCCCAGTAAGGCTGTACCTCCCTGCCCGGGCTCAGCTGGAGCCAGGCAGGCTCCCTGCAGAAGGGACCGTGCCCTCCGGGCAGCAGCAGGGCAAGGGATATCCGGGCTCCTTTCCATCTGGGGCTCTTACTGAAAAAATATATGACCACTTTCATTTTCCAGTTGTTGTGCAGTTTGACAGACTCACAGTTGGGACTGAGTAGATTGTTTCTGTGTGAGCAGCTGAAGTATCCAAGTTTGGCCTATATTCAGCTACAAAGAGTTTAAAATAAAATACTGAGAGAAATCAGCAGGAGAATGGAAAAACCATGCTGTATAAGTCAGAACATGTTCACCCTCTGTGAAGTTAAGGCTAATGATAATAGGCTTGCACATTGGTAAAAACAATAGGGTTTATTTACAGTGTGTTAAGTTTCTGTTATTGTAACGCTAGAGCGTATACAGGCGTGTAAGTGCAGTAAAGTGACAGGAGCCAGGCCAAACCTTGATAGGCGAGTGAATTCTGCCAGAATACCTCAGTATGACAACTGGAAAATGTAGAGGATGAGATTGAACTGAGGGAGAAATAAACAGTGGAGAAAGCAATACCAGAGCTGCACTGGCTGTATGCTCTGTAAAACAAAAGCAACTTGTGTGGGAGCTCCCGTGTAAATGTTCCTGTTGGGTCAAATTCCACCTACTTTGTATTGCAAAAAAATCGTGTCGAAGTCAGTCTTTTATTAAGGCAAGAGGCAGGTAATAATAACAATTAATAAAGTATGCTGAGGCTGACTAGGTATTCTTAGGGCAATGTTTTTCCCTGGCCCTAAGGCCAGAGCATGACGTGTCCAGAGAGATAAATGATTGTTCCTAAAATAGGCTGGCTGAATCTGGGCTGCCTCTTGGCACTGGCCTTGGACCTGGGTTAACCTGTGAGCCATCACCAAGCACAGCTCTTGTACAGGACTTCAACACGTCCTCTGGTTCACTCGGGCTTCTTGAGTAGCAGCAGGACAGAGGACCTTCTCTAGCTATTCTTGGCTAGTCTTCAGATGAAAGGTAAAGCAGCTATGTATGCTTTTCCAAAAGGATCATGGAATCTTTTCAAATACTGTTTTCTCAACCAGAAAAAGGGAAAGACTGCAATACCAGATACAACGTGAAATCAGTACAGCTTACTGAAAATTAATTTTGAGGAAATATTGGGTTATTGAGAAAAAAGATTTTTTTTTTTTTCCCCACAAAACAAAGCTCATTTTTCTTGGGTCTCTGCGTCCAAGTGGAAGTGGGGTGAGTGGGACTCAGCTTTGCTGTGCGCTCCTCAGCTGTTTGGTACTTTTTTCAGTGACTCTCCAATGCAAAAATGCATAAGCAATTCTTCATTTGGGACAAGAAACCAGGTATCCCCTCAGACCAGAGGCACTCCTGCTAGCTAGACCACAGAGTCAGGCACTGCATTTCTTAGTCTCTGTCTCTCACTTGTCCCATAAAGGTGAGGCATCACAAGAAATGGAAGTGGTTTGATCCCAGCTCAGTCTTGGCTGCCTCTTGGGATATGGGAGCAATCACATCAAGTCCCCTCAAGCTGAGAGGAGCCTCAAAATGGTTTCCAGCTCCCTGTGTGAATGCTGTACTTAAGAAATTAGTTCACAAAGGTGGAGAGTAGCAGAAGTATGCCCGTCATTATGGGCTTTTGGATTGAAATATCTGAGTGAATTAATGAGAAATCCAAATGCACCAGGCCAGTCTGGGCTCTGAAGTGGCATTCAGGAGTCTCTGCTCAGGTGCCTAGGGATCTCAGTAGTCAAAGTGGAGAAATCAATTACTTTCAGGTATTTCCAAGGCTGAGAAGATGTCTGAGAATAGCTTTTCCTATTGAAAAATGAGGCTACTAGTTCCTCTCAGGTCAAATTGAGACAGAATTTAAGTGAGAACAATCAATCTCCAAATTTTTCTTCTTTTTTTTTTTTTTCTTCTGTCTGTTCTGATATTCTGCCCTCCAAAAAAAGAATTGTTCATAATACGTGAAAAACAATGCAAGTTTTTTTCCAGTCACTTAAGGTAAATGAAGACACCTGAATGTGGCCAGCAGATATCTTGGAGATGTTCCCAAGGTTCGTCATGGCCATGAGAACAGCAAATTGCCAGTGCAGGACACCTTGGGTGAGATTGTCACACCTGTTGTCACCATTTTATAATGGGTGACAGGACTAATGTTACACCAAGTCCTGCAGATTTCTGTTTGCAGCCCCGGAAGGACTCCACCAGTGCACTTGCTGCAGCAGGTAACCCCACAGTGTCTTTCTCAGGGTGCTGGAAGGGCACAGCCCTGGGGTACATCACTGTCTGACTGGCTTGGGAAGCCTTTCCCGAGGACACGAGATAGTGTTTTCGTCTGTGAGATGTGCTGCTCCTACCAGAAGCAAGTGCCGACAGTCAGGAACCTCGTCTTCTCAGCAGCCAGGGTCAGGCAGGAGTGGTGGTAACCCTCTGCTCTCAGCTGCTACATCAGCAGGACAGCCTGGTCTCTTCATCTCTCATATTACATTTAAATTTCAGTGATTACTGTGTAGAGATATACCTGCTGTGACTGCGTGAACGCTGACACCAGCCCCAGACCCAAGCCTTTTCCTAGGCACTGGTTTGGGCCAGGGGGCAGACAGCTGGCCTGGGACCCATGAGATGTGCGTGGGTCTCGGCTGTGCCCTGCTGCTCAGCACCTGTACGCAAGAGGCTGCAGTGCCTTGTAGCACTTGTCCCGCTTCTGCTCACCTCCCCAGCCTGCTCACACGGCAGCTTGTTTTGGTGCCACCCGGCTGGCGCAGGGAAGACAGTCTTGGCTACTGTCTCTGAGTACTGGTGCAATAAAAAATGATGATAATGACTGTGGCTTTGCATATGGCCAACAAACTTCGATAAATAGGCTTCATGAAGATGGATATATTTAAAAGGCTTCTGCAGTTTTTTGAAAGAGTCAAGATATTTTGCGTGAAACAAGGACAAATCGTTTAATGGGATTTTTTATGCACAGCTTAAATGAAGGCTTCAGGAAAATGAAAGGGACACCTTTAAATGAGTGCTAGACATTTTCTACTGACCTCTGGGTATTTCAGTCCTGCTTTAGAAAAATGATAATAATTATTTGTTATGATTTCTTTCTCAAGTGGCTTTTTATTTAAACAGATGCTTTCATTTGTAAGATGGAAACCTTTTTTTATTTTCAATAAAATGCCAGGCTCTACTGAAGAAAAAATGCAAATCTAAAAATCACTCATCTCCTCTTTCTTGCAAATACAAAAATCTTTTGTTCCTAAACAGAAATTAAGTGGGGGAGAAAAAAAAAATCCCAACCCCATGACTTGAAAGAAAATGTAGCAATACTTATCAAGCTCTCCCTCTCTTTCCTTAGTATTTAGAAGGCTCAATTATATTTTCTTGTTGGCATTAACATTCTTAATTACGCAGTTGTCTGTTTATTTTGAATAACTGAAAGACCGTGCCAAAAAAAGGAGCAGAGAGGGAAAGAGATAGAGGAAGAAGGAAAAGATAGAAACTCATTACCTCTTGCAAACTGCTAATCATTGTAAATGGCCACAGAGGCCAGAGGAGACTGCAGAAAATTACTATCAAGTGTGAAGGAATAAAAATACCCTAGACTATATTACAAAAAAAAACAAAAAAAAAAAAGAAAGAAAAAAAGTAAAGAAATCTTGGTACTAAAGCAAGTAGACTGGAAAGAGTAATGGAAATGAAGCACAGTAAGGGGTCCTGGCAAGTCCTGTAAGCAAAAAAAATAAATAAAAGGAGGTAGGAAATGGGGAAAGAAATGGATTTTATCGTTATGTGCTGAATATATTGGCAGTACCCATCTCTATATCAGAGGGTGCTCTTGGTCTTTTATTAACAGGGCTCCATGAAGCCTCGTTGTTATTCGTTTTTTCATGTCACCTCCCCGTCTGTTCCCCCTCTCTTTCCTTCACTGGCTGTGAGCTGTAACAGAGAGAGCACCTCTGCTTCCCAAACCAAGTGGCAGCAGGCCCCTCTGCTGAGTCAAACGGGCAGAGCGCACCAGCCCGGCTGCCTAGAAGGGGCGGCAGTGACTTTCGGCTCTGGCTTTGACCTCCAGCTCAAACTCTTCATCCATGGCCGTGCTCTTGAGGATGGATCAATGTCAAGGATTACAAAAGAGGCTCGGCCAGATGCAGATAGAAAGCTCCAGGCGTTGAAAGTAATATCAAGGTAGCAGCCTTTGCAGGCCCTGCTTCATGAATTCTTCACAGCGCTGGCCCCAGTGGTCCCCAAGCCATTTAAGGGGTTTATTGCTTGCTCGGCAGCCCAGGCTAAAGCTGTGTTGCTACCACAAGTGAATTCTGTGCTAAATATTAGCACTGTAGCTAAGAAAGCTTCCCCTCTCCGGTTTTACCTCTATCAATATTAAATAAGATAAAAGTAAGTCACTGGATGGGAATATTGCTCCTAGAGTTCAACAGAGAGACCTGCAGAATCAGAAGAGCATAATTTAATGACTTATATTTCACAAGGAAGAAAAAAGAAGTATCGGTGCAATCAAAAGAAAAGCAAGCTTCATTTTGCCTAAGAACAATTTAGAAAAAGAGGCTCAGATTGCAGAAGAATTGTGTCCTGCAGCCAGGGATTTTTTTCCTAGTTGTGTTTATGTCTTTTTATATTTAGAGTTAACTTAAATTCAGGGCTTTCTTTTGTTTGGATTCTGTTTTTGAAAATGCTAAGCTGATATAAAATCATGCAAACAATAGCCAATGTCCTAAAAAACACAAAAGAAACATTTACTTTGTCTAAAACACCTGAAAATATACATTAAGATTTCTGTTAACATTCAACTAGGTTTCCAAAGGGAGTTCCTGCAGATCCATATCCAATCCTTATATGTACAGATATTGTTTATGCATACAAAAACTAGAAATAGCCAGTCATCTGGGCGCGGTGGCAAGACATGGTAATTTTTTCTTTTTTTGAGAATTTATTTGATCACTTTTGTGCTTTAAGAAGGAATTTGTTTATTTAAAACTAGCATTACGTGTTTTGACACAAAGTTTCAGCCCAACTAGTGTCTAACTTCGATTCTGCTTAAGGCAGCAATGCGTTATACAAGACTCTTAGCTCAGCCTCTGCTTAGGGTCTGTACTACCCTCCTGCTGGTGCCAAATCATGTTGATTCTGGATAATTCTCTGTCCTAAATCCTGGATGTGCAAAACACAATTCTGGCCAAGCTAAAAGTCTCTTTAATTCCTTCCTCCTGCCATCCTGAAAGCAGCTTTATTACTGTGCCCCTCGTGGTTGCTGAGATTGGCTCATGGAGCCTGGGATGGATGGGTGAGTGGTCTCTTGTAGGGGAGTGTGATTAATTCTCCTGGGTGTCATTCTGAATGGGGTGTGTGTGTGGGGGGTGTCCCACATGAGACTAATTTCTTCTGTGAAGAAGGAGTTTTCTGAGGAATTTTTGATTCTGTAGGAGTTAGATATGTAGGAAATACACTTGTCTTCTCTATTTAGCATAGAAAACTAGGGTTTCTAAGTTGCTGGTTAGCAGAAGAGTTTTCTCCTAAAGTTCTTTCTTTTTCCCCTGTGTTCTGTGCAGTGCTGAGCACTTTCAACTGCTGGCGCCATGTTCAGCAGCTCACCGCAGTGAAGTTTCTTCAGTGAGAACATGGAAGATGGATGCTTGCAGAGGGCATGTATGAAGAGCATGCTTTCTGTACCTGTGGCAAGCTAAAGTCAAGTAAGCACAGCATTATGCGTATGTTTTATGTTATCATTTTATAAAATAAAAAGTTACTTGCTTACCTGTTAGCAACCATGTGTTCCTGGATGCAGCACCAGCATTAGGATCTTGCCCAATTTACTTGTGAGAACTAAATTCTCTTGTGATGTTCAGCCCAATTCTCTTGTGAGGACCTGGATGAGAAATGCATTGTGTGAACACTTCCTTCTGTATCAGCTGGTTTAGCATAATGCTAGTTATTATTGTGAAATCTCTTGGGAAAAGGGCGAAGAGATTTAAATGGAGGCATTATTAGTATGGAGTAAGGGGAGAGCAAAATTTAGATTTGCTCTAATTCTCAAGTTTCTGCCTATGGAAAAAATGCATATAGCCTAGAGAAATGGGCATGTGTGTGATTTGGTGTTACTTTTTATACCAGTGGCCAGTTATTCATTATTCTTTTATGAGGCAGTTTGATATATTTTAATAATGAGAAGGAATTGGAAATGAGGTTGTTCTAGGGAAGCCCTTGCTGGTCAGGCTGGGTTCTGCACTCCTCTGGGGACTGTTGAATCTGCGTTGCCATTCTAGGATTTAGGACTAAGTGCTTCCATATCAGCTCACGCATATGCTCACGCATATGAAAACCATAAGAGGTTCATTCCTCAAGTGATGTTCAGTTTTAGACTAAGTTTAACAAATGCTCGACCTGACTGATTTGGCTTTTTCTTAACCCAAACTTACTGTGTGTTCTGCTTATCAAAACAACAGCACATCGGAAAGCTCCTTGGACACATACCCAGGTCAGGAGTGCTAATAGCGTACTTACCTGACTCTAGTGCATTTTCTAACCCGCATGTCTTTCCCTTCACTTTTACTGCTACTTTCTTGCCCTGTTGCCTGTATTACCTTTTGTGGTTCATTTCAGAAATGTGTCTAAAATGGAGCACATTTTGCCAGTCCTAAAAAGAGTACGGAAATGGGAAAAGTACAACTTCATTGTAATTTTCTGGTTGTCCAACAGTGATTGCAATCCTATGGCCTGACATCCTCTTTCCTGGGGAAAAGAAAAAAAAAAAAATCAGAACATGAGTATCTGCCATCAACCCATCGCATTTTGACTCTTGCAATCTCCTTTTTTTTTTTTTTCTGGCTGAGCTAACGTTGCTAATTTCTTGTTTATTGCTGGTACAGATTTGCTTTTATGTCTTGAAACCTCTTCTGTTTCTGTTCTCATGTGCCCCATGTGCTGGTTATTATGTGCTGAGCACAGCATACCAGCCAAAGGAGAAGAACAATGCTATGCAGCAGCAGTGAGTGAGCAAATAGCTCTTGGCAAAATCCCCTGCTCTCCCTAGCAGGAAAATGTCAGGTAACTACAGCCCCAATGGCAATGATCAATGGGTTGTTTTCCAGTGTGCTGGAAGTGAAGTGCCATGGCTTTGTTTTGGCAAGGTGAGACACAGGTCCTATGCAGTTGATCATCTCAGAGTCACCATGCATATTTAACCGGTGATGTATTAAGACATAGATGATAAAATGAGCACTGAGTAGTTCAGATTTACTCTTTTATTTTAATCATCACACAGCTCATTACAGATCACCTCAGATACAAATGATGCTTTCCATGAACGAGTGATTTGACAGTAATCTTTCTTTATTTTACATATCTCAAGTTTCAAGACATTTTTCTAAAATTCTGTTTCCCAAGAGAAGTCTTGCTGAAGAGATGTGCAGCCTTGCCAGAGATCTGCTTTATGTAAATTTTAAACTGACAATTCAGCCTCAACATTTCAGATCTGATACCTATTTTCTTTAAAAAAAGAAAGAAAAAAAAAAGGCGTAGGTGACCTTCACAAAGTTTCCATTCTGATACGGTGCAGAGTTCTACAAAGAAGCAGCGTGACCTTCTTTTAACCCTTCAAGAAAGTTGCTCTTTTCTTTCCATATTGGAAGCTTTCCACCAGTAGTAGTAGTAATCTGGGCTGAGTATGTTTGTGTTAGACCATGCAGGAGTAGAACAGAAATATTATGATAGCAGAAGTGCAGTGGTGTGTTCCTTGGCACAGATACCCAGAGATTTATTTGAAGAGCTTAAGGTAGTGTCAGATGCCTGGTCTGTGTTCCAGGAGACTGTGCCCACAGCATGTACATGAGGGTAACATAAGTCACAGCACTGTCAGGTAGCTCACAGCGGTATCGCGAGATGCAGCGTGATAGCGCTAGAGCTGGTGAAGCACTGCACTTTGAGCACAATGGAGGTATTGTGTTCCCTGTGCCTGATGCCTTACAACATCTCTTCCACACAGGACTTTAACTGAGCATGTATCACCAGCTGGAAAACTAAACCTTTCTCTTTCTTTCTCTCTCTAGAGGGTTCCCTGCATGCACCCTGGTCAGAGCATTATGCTGCCCTCATTACTTTCCCCTTTAATTTCATACCCGGCCACCCTTGCGGACAGGACTGTCCTTGACAAGGCAGACTAAACTTAGCTCTCTGCATTGTGAAAGTTGGTTCCTTTTGGTCCTCTGGAGAAACTGATCAATGCCCGAGCTCTCCCACTCTCACTGGCATGTACAGAAAGGGAAATTGTGGTCAGCTATCAAACTCCTTTCTGCCAAATGGCAGTTCAGTGCAGCATGGTGAGTTTGCCAGGTGATTTGCACATGCCTCGGTGGGAAAGGAAAAGACAAAATATGAACTTGTTCAATTTCCAAGACTCTTTGGGAACCTGTTGAATGAGCTGTAAGAGCTCCAGTAAATCTGAATTATTGTTTGATCTAATTATTCTGATAAACAATGGAGGATGCAGGGTCCAATGGCAACAAAAGAAATGCATGCGTCGCAAAAAGATGAAGTGAGATACGGATAAAATAATGTAGTCATAAAACTATATAATATTACCCTCTTATATTTAGATTTTTTTCAGCAGCTAGCCAAAGACAAAATGTGCTCTTGATAGACTGAATCCATAGCTTAAAAAATGAGAGGGACTTTACAGAAAAGGTTTTGTTACAGGGAGGATAGGAAGGCTAGAGTTTTTTTCCTAATGGTGTTTTAGGTAACTGGCATTTTGACTACTCATTGGAAAACAGCTTATGAAAATAGCTGAACAAGTGATTAGAGAGTTCATATACTTCAGTCAAACTCCACTGAGCCTTCATCCTGACAGCTTCACTAGAGAACTAAACGACTGTCACTTCGATAAAAAGATAAAGCCATCTTCTTTCTGAGTTCAACAGAATCTGTTGGTAGTGTCTGTTGTTATTCTCCTCCATTTTAAAAACAAATATGCATCAGCCCACTTTCCAATAGCACTTTCTTTTGAAGAGGGTTTCTTCCACACAAGGCAGCTATTTTCAAACACTCACTTCAAGTCAGCCTGGAGATTTTGAGGTGTCTCCAGCTGATTTTTAAGAGCATGTGTTTGTTTGCAAGGGAGTAGCATAGTCCTCAGTGGAGTTATTCCAATAGTTTATAACACATATGTTGTATGAAGTATGATTATACATACGCAGTCCCGGGTGCAACGTGCTGCGCTGCAGTGTGTTGTGTATTGGAAGGGTGGAGCATTACAGACTCTATCTTCTTCCCCTTTGTTTTACACCTCTTTAACACTATAGGACTTTTTATCCCTGTTCCATTTTGCTCTGCTTCACTAGTCTAGCAAGAGAAGATCAGAGCCAATCTGGTTCAGAAGGCCAGAAGTGCAGAGAAAAACAGTCCGGGACTGATAAGGAGGGAAGAGAGCAAATGAAAACTAACTTTTCTGAGTTGGTGAAAAACAGATATTGGAGGCTTCTGTCCTTCTACACCTAAATGCTGGGACAAAATCTTCCCAGGAGAAATTAAATTATAATTCCAGTATTTTGTTGTTGTAATCTGTAAAACTTTGATATATGTCTTATCTCTATTCTGATAAAGCAGAGTGATTACTGCACCATTAGGAAATTCATACCTACCATGCCAGGCATATTTATGACCCAAATGGAATCGATTGGCATGTAATACCATTTTATACTATAAGAATAGCAGGAAAAAATATGATACAAGGCACTGATATTATCTCTATCAGCATAGTAGTGTGAGTTCTATCAGTATCACATAGTGAGTTCTATCACTATCACATAGATAGTGAGTTCTATCAGTAGAAGTGTGAGGGCTGACTTTCTGAAACAAGGGTAACACAAAGTGAATATTATTTTTTTGAAACATAGTGCAGCAACAGGGTCTGTGATGGATGGTGAACAGTGCATCAAAGACATGGATCAAAGTCTTGCTTTGCAATAAAAATAATGCTCATATAACTTTGTAGGAGGTGAGTGACCGAGACTTGCTGGATTTTCTATTTTTATTTGATATTCTTGCTTTGCTTTTGCACTCCAGAAATCCCAGGGATTTTCAGGAGTGCCATACTCTACAATATGCCATTGAAACATAATATGTGAATTGTTCAGCTGCGATTTCTGCATAAAACCTGGCATGATTAAAAGAAATCACATTTGTGTGTGACAAACATACGTTGATTTGTCTTTTACTGTGCAATGGCATCCGAAGAGAACCAGAATTTGTGAAGTACTCATCAGCACACCTAAAGCAGTTACAGAGTTGGCTGAGCATGTAAGGACAGTCATTGATATTCTTTTAGGAAAAGGTCACTTTAACTGCCATGTCATGGTTCACAATGGCTAAAACTGACCTGTGCAGTGAGACTTATCTGTTAGTTACATCCCATTTATAGATTCAAACATGTTTTGAATTAGCTATAACCTAAGTATGTGCTTGCCCTTTCCTTCTTATAAGAATATGCTGGACATTTAGGTAATCATGTAACCTACAGTGTTACAGATTTTCTTGTATCTTTCTTTAGGACTGAGGCAGAGTGATAGAAATTTTACCATAGATAGATAGTTAAATGAATTATTTTATTTAGGAACAATGATGAAATAGAGCTGGAGGTAGTAAACAAATATGTGGCAGGCATATGATGCTTCATGTTCACTAAGAAATGACTTTATCTGAAATTATTTTGAACATCAAAAGCCAGGTGTTCAGACAGTACCCATGAAAAATCAAGTCAGATAATAATTCAGTAGGGTACATCTTAACCCCAGCTGTAGCACAGATACTCTGGATACTAACATACATTTTTCAGTCCCTGTAAAATGATAAACATCAGCAAAAATAGGCAAACAAGAATAATTTGAGACATTTCTTTTCCCTCCATTTGCTTAAAAGCAGTAGGAACCTAGGAAGCCAACCTCAGTTTAATAACTACCAATTAACTCTTGGTTTTTATTAAATGTTTTTCTATCTATCTCATTTCTTTCTACTCGGTTAATCATTTAGACTAGATATAGCTGGTAATAGAGTTTAACCAGTTCATGCAAAGCCAATCTGATAATCTGCATGTCAGCTCATCAGTTTTGCTCAGACATGTCCATCTAACATGATGGGGACCTTCCATGCTTTATTTCTACCCAGGTATAACTTAGAACCAGAATAGTATCATAGACTTGTCTCTGAGCATATCCAAAGACTAATTTCTCAGAATTCATCCAGTATGATCCCACTTGACAATCTACAAACTTAATCAATAGAGTTACACATTGGTAATTACTCATTAGAAGGGCTGCATCTGCATTGAGATTTGCACATATCAATTTATCATTTCATTTTCATGCATGCCAAGAGAAATACATTTACCTTTCTGAAGCATCATTTTCACAGACAAGGTTAATACTAATTTAATTCACTTTAACAGTAATCTAAATTAAACGTCTCCAAGAAAATGAAGAATCGGAGAGGCTTGTGATGAAATCCAATCAGATTCCTGCTGTTTCAGCAGTACAGCTTTATCAAATGATGGGTAGTTAACAATATTGCTTTCTTTTGTCCATACTGTTAGCTTGGGGAGAATGTTGCTTTCTTTATCTGGGCTAAAATTATTAGAGCAACCAGCAAATACTTGAACTACAAGTCTTGGTCCCAGAATCTACACCCACCAGGTCGGGAAGGGATATACATCTATAGATATAGACACAGATTGATATAGATGTAGATTATTGATCTGTCTAGATCTATATCTATCTAGACATCTATCTATAGATAGCCATAAACAGATATCTGTCTAGGTGGATATCTATAGCTCTAGATAGATATGCATATAGATCTAAATATCTATTTCTAGATACCTTTATCTACTTAGGTATATAGTTAGATATAAATATCTATATAAAGCTAGCTAGCTAGATATCTAACTATCTACTTGGGATAGATAGGATATTTGGATATCTGCATCAATATCTATCTATATCTAGATAGATAGATAGATAGATATAGATACCTATATATCTCGATATCTACATCTCTAGCTAAGTCTATCTGTATCTATGTAGATATCTAGATGTCTACATGTATCTATCTTGCAGAAAGTGGTATCTTTCCCCATTATGGAGGAGCGGGTGGTGTCAGAAAGCTCTTTAGGTACCAGTGCTTTGTAGGTGCGTAGCAGGGAACAGATCTCCCCAGTTCACTCTGAATCTGGATTCAGGGCTATGGCTTCATTCATTTGGGTAGGAGGAGGATCAGGATGGCCATCAACTGCTTCACCTGGAAAAGGAAATAATTCGTGATGACAAAAGGATTGAATTTGCTGTTTTCTAATCCCTTGGTCTTGGGATGACATCAATGACTGTACTGCCTTTCTGCAGGGAAAGTAAGCTGGGTGAAATGCAGGTCCCTTTCTTTGGAAGTCCAGCTTGGCACAAGAGTCTCTGACAGCGACTCAGGCTGCCAATGAATGCAACATAAGCTAAGCAAGAAGTCAATCAGCCTTAGAACACTAGCAAGCCAAATGGAAACAATCATAGTGCAGCAGTGTTTTAAGCATGGTGGGTTTGGAAATGGCACAAAGCTGAAGGTAAAAGTGAAGTTTAGGAGTCCATGCTCTAGCTCAAATATTATCTCAGCCCCTGACAGAGAACTTTTCATGGTAGCCTCTCTTTCTCTCACTGTCTCCCTCCCCCTCAGCAGCCTATCCCAATAGTTAGCATGAACCCTGTGGGACTGCAGACACTTTTTGCTGGGTTCTGAATAACAGTTCATAACTGCCATGTGCCAGTTTAATATGAGATCCTCTTCAGGGACTGTTAAATAGCATCTCAGGATTGTGCAGCATGAGGTTATTAAACCTGAACAAACAAACCCAACTGATTGAGTCAGACTGCAGAAATTAGATGTTTTTCCATTCTTAATGCATGCATATAACACCATCATCAACACTAATTGGAGATGTGCATGCAGATGTGACCGCAGAAGCAACTGTTTGCTGTATGTTATTTATATTATCTGTTATTTATAATGCTGGAAAATGGAAATTCTTGCAACTTTTACTGACAGAATATAGTTTTCATTCTCCTTAAACCAAAAGTGTCAAAGCAGTGAATTATTTATTAAGTATGGTTTTGTCAAAGAAATGGTGAGCTTCAGCTTACACTGAAGGGACAGACTTTCAGTGTAAAAACAGAATAATGTTCAAAGAGTTATTGGTGCAAAACAACCCTAAAGCATATCTAAAATATTATACACAGCTGGCTTAGCAAATGTACACACAGATACGATTTATAATGAGTTCTGTGGTTTACTGCACATTTTCCAGACATGCACCGTCTCCTCCCTCCCTCTGCTAATTTGCTTGATTGTCCTCTTCTCTTTTCTGTGTAGAAAAATATCTGCTCAACGTAACCTTAACACTGGCTTTGTAGTTGAAACCCTCAGGTTTCAGATAGCAGATTCCCTGTCTATCCTGAATACAGTTTCATCTTGTCACTATAGTGCTGCAGTGCTTCTTTCTTACTGCTCTTGTCCTCCAATCTTGTGAGGAATCATGATAAAAACATGGGATGCTTGTGATGGGAATGCAAATGGCCCTTTGAGCCTGCTCTCTTCCAAGTCTGAATGGTTCCAGTCCATAAATAGTTTATGTAAAATAGATACTACCTTTTCTTGAATGTTGCTGCATTGTAAGATATGTCTGTCAGGCTGCAGCAAGGGCAGGCTGCCCCGCAGGGCGAGCAGGGTGGGAGTTGAGGGGGAGCGAGGCTGGCAGGGCTCCCTGGCAGGGCACAGCCCCTCTGTATCCAAAAGAGGTGACCATGGGCAGCCACGCACCAGCCAGCTCCCAGGAGGCTGGGGAATGGCCTCCTGGCCCTGACTGTGCCTTACAGGGTAGCCACAAAGAGCCACATGTAATGCATGGTGGGCTTGGAAAGCCCGCAGGGTGGAGAGCCCAAACCCTCAGTGACAGGTAACAATCCTGCAATTGCACACTCTCCAAGAAAAATCCCCTGACTTTTGGATCTTGTGCTGTGTGCTGCAGTTACAATATTTTATAATACCCTCTGCTTGATGCCTTCCCTTGAAAAGTACCACCCTTCCTTCAAAAGAGCTGATAAAGGAAGAAAGCCATAAACAGTTTTATTACATTTTTATAATTCATCCTTCTTATTTTTTAATTTTTATGCCACTGGGAAGCTGAAGCAGGCTCCCTCCAAACCCCAGCTAGCTGCACTGTGTTCATGTTCCTTCCCTGAAATCTGAGTGACTTGGCTTTCTTTTCCAGTCCTTACCTCTTGAACTTACTAGGTCTCCTTTCTTTGAAAATTGCTGTGGTTTGGCCTTGCTTAGCTACCAAAAATAGCACTGCCTGACTGGATGACCTTGAGTGGAGCTGGCTGGCTTGTTACAAAGATAGAGTCTATTACCTTCCATGACTTGCACGGTGTGGAAAGTCAGAGACACTTTTAATTTTGAACTAGTCATAATGATGAGTCAGTTATTACTGCTTGGAGCAAAGTTGGTTTTGCAAGGTCATTCTTAAGAAGAAAAATTAAATTGTTTATTCTGTGAGTGCATTTGAACCCATCCCATATTCAACTCAACCAAACATTTATTTTCGTAGGTATATTATTGACAACTGTGTTATTTTGAGTTCCCCTTTAGTCCATTAAGATGTGGCTTTTGCAAAGAGATTGAAGAATAAACATTCTGAGATAAGTATTAATTGGATATTTTTAAGTGAAAATGAACAAAAGCCTTTGAAGGCTTTTCGTGGGGCCCAGATGTAATTTCTAATTGTTCCCATGAATCACTGTGTATGTGGGAGTTTTATGCTAATATTTACAACATTAGATGACATTTAACATATTAAGTAACTATATGTGATCCATGTAGTGTTACTTAGAAAATTCATATCTCTTTTTGGTAATCTTTTTCATTGACGTCTAAAAGATATTTTTCAACAAAGTAAAGCAACTAAAATTTTGCTAAGGAATTTCTCTAGCCCTCTGCAGGTGTGGTATGTGACAATTGTTAGTGACTGAGGATGCCTATATGTGCAGGGCAAAGGCTGGGCGGTCTGAGAAACAGGAGTAGTATGAAAGCATCCATCCCTGCCTATGTAAGCAAGGCAGTACACTCATCCTCTAAGGCTAACTGGAAATGAGCGCTATCCATTTGTTTAATGAAGCCTCAAGAAAAAAGAAATTTAAATGCAACTAATTAATTTAAAACCCTATAATTAAAAGTATTATAACAGTGATCTAATTTGGGAGGGCAGTAATCAATACATAAGGATATCAGCTAGAGTGCAGCCAAAGATACCATCAAAACGTACTGAAGATATGAAACCCCCGGGGAGTATCTCCAACAGAGTTTGGATAATGCCTCATGGTGTTGAAATCAGTGACGCTGTTTTGTTTGTCTGTAACTTAGGAAAGATTAGTGTGTGGTTATCAACAAATTAGGCTTTTAATAATAAATAATGCTTTAGAATAATAAATTCTGGGCTTGACCATTGTGTTTTTCCCTGTGGGGTACAGGGGAAGAAGGGGGTAAAAACCATCCTGTAACAGGCATGGTCTAGTGAAAAATTACCCTGCAAGCTACACTTTTCCCCCAAAACTTACACAGTTAAAGCTGAATATATATGATGGATTGAGGTTAAGTGAATGTGGTATAAATATTTATACTACACATTTATATTATACATTTTTTATATAGTGCATTGGAAAAATGTCCTGTTAGAGAGCATTTTGCTATAAGGTACCATGTAAGACCAAAAAGTCCAGCCTTTTTTCAAGTTTAAATGTTATTATACCTCAGTCAAATGCAAACAATGAATGCTGTAATTGTTGCAGGGTTATGTGGAGGGCTCATTTTAGGGCTGATGTAAAACTGCATCAGGCAGAGGTAGAGAACCGCTTAATTACGCATTGAATCTTCTACCCAAGTAATGATTGACCTATGGCCACTCTAGGCAGAGCTTTGTTTTTAATGTCTGGTGTTCTACAGCTAAATAATATCCCCAGGTTATCTTAACTATCCCCAGTTAAATTAATCAAATATTGATGACCATGACTTTGGGCTTGAAAATATAGTGGAGAAACTTTGGCAAAGAGAGAAGCAAATTGCATGTGAATGGAGAAATTCATCATAATGTCACTGAATACCTGGGGAGTGGAGTTCAAGCTGATTTATTACAACATTGTTTTTCATTTTTACTGGACACTGATTGGGCTTAGGCTAAAGCAATCTCATCATGATTTCCAGTCAAGCAGTGAGAGTGACACTGCTACTTCATAGGCACATTTTTATGGGTTTTGTACTGCTGCTAGGTAACACACAGCTTTTTGAGGCTGCCAGCTCTGTTGGTGTATATCTCACAGTGTCCAGAGCTGTAAGACTGCAGCAAAAGCCACAGCAGAGAGATGTCTTGAGAATTTCAGCAGCAGGAAGTGTGTGTCTGCTTACAGGATAATATAGGCTGCATCATGAGCAGATAGCGCCATGCGTTCAGAAGTCCTGAGGCAAATCCCCTCTGATGATGATCTGCACTTAGAAATGTGAGATTTTCAACAACAATAAATAAGGATCTTTCTCAGCTGCAAAATACCAAAAAGTCACAAAATTGGAAACAAATGCAATATAGTGGCAAAACTGCAGACACGCACAACTTGTTCTTTCCAGCCAGCTATGCTAGGAAATTCTGAAGTAGATGTCAATTATGGGGGAAATAGATCCATCCTTCAGGCTAGGAGTCATGGTGTAACCTCTGTGCTTCCCCTTCTCCATCCTTGTTAAAGGCATTGGCTCTACAGTTGATGCTAGTGAAGAGACCAATAAGGGAGGTTGAAGTTAATGTACCAGATTATGAGCCAGCCCCTGAGGCTTCCAATACTCCTACCATGGCAGAAAAGTGGATAAAAAGCTGTAATCCCTTAAACTGCTACTGCTTTTTCTGTAATAGTTTGCCTGCCAAAACCTCATGGCATGAACTCTTCCACCCCTTGCTGCTTGCGGGGCTATGGGCATGTTTGGAGTCCTGCCGCCAAGGCAGGATGCTGAGACTGAAGCATGTTTCCAATGCGAGAGGCTGAAGTCTGTGTAACAGCGCAATGGGAGAGCACATGACTGCCCTAGAGGAGCGCTTGGGACCCAGCACTCAGGCTTTCTGCTCCCTTTGCCTGTGTACGCAACAAGCTCCTGTGATTCCCCCACTGCCTCCCCTGTTTGAAAGCACTGCCTCTTTTATAGGTTTTGGCTGAGCTTCTCTACTGTCCACCATAACTACCTCTTACTCTCCTCTGATGACTTACAGAGGGGTTAATACATGCCTGCATGCTACTGTGGCTCTAGTGAAGGAGACAGAGGTTACCCAAAGAGGCTGAAGATGCTTCTGCACACCTAGACCTCTCATTCTTGCTTTTTGCCAGCTCACTTGTATGGTGAGGGCTCCCCAGCACCTCTCTGGCCCCATCCGAGGCTGCGAGTTTTTGCTGTATGGAGAGGAGCCCTGCACTCCAGCCACGACCTCAAGCAGGCACCTGGCTGCTGGGCACGCAGGGGCAAGGGGCAGCCAGCCAGAGGCAGCTGCTGGGCAGGGGGTGCCATGGAAGGAGCCGGGAGTGGCTGGGAGGGGACTCAACTCACTCGTACCACCTGAGCACAGTGGGAGTCAGCAGCAGTGGGTGGTCACATACTGGCTGATTTTTCCTTGGGAGCAATGAGTAAGTATGGAGTGATGGTGGCCCTTCAGTTTGTGACTTATGAAATAAATAAAGAAGAAATTTTAAAAGTACATCAGAGGAGGAACAGGAATGGAAGATACATTTCCAGTAGTGCTTACTAAGAAAATTAAGGAAATAAGTCCCCAACAGTACCATAGATATTTGTTCCTCATAGCTGAAAAGCAACATTCTTTTTTTCTTTTTTTTAATCCAGAGCAAAGGCAGTTGATGGGACCTGAGTGATAAAGGGCTATGTCTCCACGCCTCCACGCATGACTCCAGAGGGCAGCTCCAGCTGGTGGTAGGTGATGATCCGTTCCCTTTTGCAGCAGAAAGCCTGCCTGGCCATGGGCAGAAGCAAAACTCTTCCGCACGACTTTGTGATATTTCCCTCACACAGAGATCTGGAGTTACTGTTTTTCTTTCTGATTAAAATATGCTCTTGGGAATACAGGCTATTTGTGCTGTGCTTTTAATAACCTTTCTACTGCATGGGGGGGTGGTGAAATGTCAAGACATAAATACCATGAAGTGAACCCCCAAAAGACAGGCTTGGATACACCATTATTTTCTCCAGCCAGAGTAGTTTGGCCAAGCTGTTAGAGTATTGACTCCTATAACTTCACTACCTATGTAAGTATGTGTGTATGAATGTTTGTCCAATGTTAGATCTATTTCTTTGGAAATTTAGAACATCACATGTTCATTCCCTTAAATTAGGTGCACTTGTGAGAACTCAAAATTGTAAGGATCGTTCTGTGTTGCTTAGATATTTTTCTTACTGACATTGAAAGGATAATATTTTCTCAATAATTGACCAGTTTTTCTCAGCACTTTGGTTTTCAAATGAATGTGGAGGGTAGATTTCTTCTAGTAACGGAAGTATTTATTAAATGTTATCGTTTAGCATTTTTACTGCGTTTTAGTGGGAAAAATGGAGAAGGTAAGAGATATGGAAGGCAGAGAAAAATTGAAGGGTGAAGGGAAAACAATGGAGTGGGAAAGGAAAACAAATAACATGTCTTCATTAGGTCTTAGAATAGAAAAAAGACTACCTCTTATAGAAATATGGGGGGCTGTATATACCAGGTGAGAAACCTGGATGGAACGATGAGTTCATATCATGCTGCTAATTGCATTTTAACTGTAAGGCTGCAACACACCTGAGGTTTATTTGGGTTTGTTTTCTTTGCTTAGCAATGAAATTAAGTGGGTGTGATCACTTGTTGGGGCTGGCTTCCCTTTGTCTTATTTACTTAGCATATAAAGATAATTTTCAGCAGGAGCCACAGCTTTGGGAAACTTACATCCTTTACCCATCTCCTGGATATAAATAAAACACTAAGAACAAGCTTTATGGAGATTAGGCATCATTGTTTAATGCAACAGTCTGGTTCAGAAGTCTTCAGGAATAACTACAGACTGTTAAGTCAGATCAGATAGTATAGGCTATAAAATAAGAGTAAAAGCATTGAGAACATGGTCTTTTAGGAAAGGCTTCTTCAAAGGGAAGTCCTGTCTCAGTAGCCTGCTGAAGCTCTTGGAGGGTGTCAGTGAGCACATCAGTAAGCATGCGGATAAAGGATTTCCCTGGGGACATAATGTGGAGTTCCCAAAAGTTGTTGTTAAGGTTCCACACCAGAGGTTATTATGGAAACTAAGTTGCCATGGGTTTGGAGGAAAGGGTCATTTATGGAGTGAAACCCAGTAAAAGGACAGAAAGCAGATAACTGTCCTTAAAGGTGACTTTTCTGGATAGATATGAGTGAGCAGTTTGTTCCCTCAGGTTCAATGCTAAAACCAGTTTTATTCAGCACCTTTGTCAATGATGTGGTGGTGGGAGTTCGCAGTGCAAACTGTAAGGCTGCAGCTGGCCCTAAGCTCTCTCAGACAGCCAAACACCATGCTAATGGCAAGGAACTTCAGAAGGACCACAGAAAACTAAGTGCAAGGGTAAAAATGTAGCAAACGAGTACCAGTGTAGATAAATATGAATGAACGCATCTGGAAACAAAATAATCTAAACAGGCTTACTACATGGTGTTAAACGTAGAGATGGCAGTTATGGCTCAGGAAAGAGATCTTCATTGTCACCGAAATCATCAGCTCAGCATGCAGCAGCAGCCAAAGAAATGTTGGGCATTGTCAGGAAGGAAGGAGGGAATTATATAAAAACTTGATGGGCTCACGTCTTCAATGCGATGTATACTTCTGATCTCTGCATCTCAAGGATACTGTGCAGCTGATGTGGAGGAGGGCAACAAAATGTTCAAGGGGTTGGAGCAGCTACTTTACCAGGAGACACTGAAAAGTTTGGGACTGTTCAGCTTCAAGAGATGGCTGGGTTAGGAGAGATGTGATCAAGGTTTATGAAATCTTAAAAGCCAGTGGATAAGGCAAATACGGAACTGTTCTTTGCCACACTCCACCACAACCAGACTTGAGAGCATTTGAAGCCAGTAGGAGATTGGTTTAAAACAGGTTAAAGGGTGTCTTTACACAGGGGGTCATGTGCTTTTGTAACCTGTTGCCATTTGAAGTTGTGGAGCCAGAGAATACTACTAGGTTCAAGAAAGAATTAGAGGAATTAATGGCCAGCAGATCTGTACTAAGATCTGAAGTGGAGTATTCATGAATGTGTCCTGGAACATCCTTAAAACAGTCTTTCTGGATGCTCAGAGAGTGTGAGGACAGACCACAAAAAGTGGCCAAGCTCACATGTTTTCCCTAAATTGCACTCTCCTTTTGACAGTGTTGGACATCATTAGCTTTACCCAGCAGGTATTTTTATGTTCTTAGAAAAAAAAAGAAATAACAAGATATAACTGGGATGCAAAGAACTTTTCAAAGTTACTCTGCTCTTCTCTTGACTAACAGCCCACATTTTTAATGTTAGAGTGGCAATGATTTTAGAAAAATTGTATGTTAACTTTATAACACTGTGCTTTCTCAAGAAACAATACTTCCATGTTCTTTCTATCAGCAAAACTTTTCCCAGATGTTTCTGTGAGATTTATGCTATCCCAGGCCACATCAAATTGCATTTGGAAAAATAAGCCCCTTCTGGTTTTGAATGCAGCCCAGAATCAAAACCCGAGGAGATTTGAAGCTTGAACTTTTGCTTCAACCTTGAATTTCAGGGACAAGAGGTGTTCAGTTTTTAAGGTTATAATTCAGACTAGTTTCCACTGAACTGTTCCAGTCATTCTTAAAACTGAATTGCACATAGTTTAACACCCCCCCCCCCCATTCAAAACAGCTTTTGCTCATTTATTTTTTCCATTAGAAGAAAGAGAAACAGTATGCAACCAAACACACTGATGACATGGCAACCACAACATCAGCTAAGGTTTATAACACTATCCCAGCATTTCATAACAGAGATTTTCTCTTGCTGTTGTTCATGCTTGCAGCAAAACTCCCAAGGGCATCCACAAGTACAGAACTGGGTCTTGAGTTGTTAGTAAAGTTGAGGCAATGGGAAAACAGATGTGAAGGAAGATACCAAGGTGACTTTGGGAACATTTATTCAGGAGCTCACCACAGTGCATGGAGAAAGCTCAAATACAAAATGGGCACAGAAAAGCTGTCATTAGGGGCTAACTGGATTGTAAAAGATGATTTCAAGAAAGGGGTAGTTGTGGAGGGCCTTGGAAATAAAACCAAGGGTGTCATAGAGAGAAGGAAGCTACTGGAAGAAGGTGAAGAGAGGTTTGATACAGTCAACCCAACAAGCTAGGAGAAAGGACAGCAGCTTTCTAGAGAGGTGAGGCTGCTTTTATTAAGGGCAAGGGAAGGAACACTGCAAAATTTAATACAGGGCATGACAGTTTCTGCTCTGAAGGGAAGGCTTTAAGAGCTTTTAAGCAGAAAATATTAACAACATGCATCAAGGCAGAGCCTAGATGTGGTACCTCAGCACAAAGCTTGAATGGAAGGTGTCCTGCAGCTAGAGGATTCAACAGCAGGCCACCAATAATGATCGTTTCTGTAGTGATCAAGGAAGGTGATCTAAGGAGGGCTGGAAGGGGGAATCAGGAGGTCTTTTGCAATAATGCTGAACTTGGTCTGATGTAGCATATCCACAAGGAAATATTAAGGACACCAACTGAGATGTAAGCTAGTTGGTTTGAGGTATTTCCTCCTTAAATATCTGTTTGCTTTTCCCAAATGAAACTATGCTAATATAATGGTGTGGTCAAGGTTTTGTACAGCTCCTTAAATTCCCATCTTCTTTTCACTCACTTAACTCTTAGATGAGGTACTGTTTACAGTCCTGGCTCTTCAGGGCGTTCTCAAAGCTTCATACCTCATGGGGTTGGGGATGCAGCTCAGAAAAACAGGTGTTAATAGTTTCCAGACAATTTTTAAAGTACCACACAGTACCTTAATAAAGCAAATGTTTTAAGTACACAGAAAATATTGTAAACTGAAGCACTGTAAATTGTATTTTGAATACCCTCAACGAATTTTAAACAAAACTTACTAGAGCATTTCTATTTGTATTCCTCATAGTCTACCCCACTTTGTTGCTGTTGTATATCCAAACATGAGGTTTTGAGCACTTTTTATTGCATACAAAGGCACTCTCTTCTCTTCTTGTTCCCAAGACAGTTCTTAAAATTTATAGTATGACCACGGTATGTGTGTGCAAATGTCATCCATGCCCAGAGTCTGAGAAGACTGTCCCCGTCACAGCATTTGCTCACTGCTCACTGGCTTTCCAAAGCCTGTCAGAAAATTTCTGGGCTGTCTGACTGTTCTCCCAGCAGTTCTTGTCTGAACTGAAACTGATAAAGGTCTGGGACTTGGCCCTGCCAGCAGAAGTATCTTTCGGTTCTTCGTCAGGCTCAGGGCAGTCCTTAACTTTCACATAAAGTCCTTAACTTTCTTTATAAAAGAATTTATCATCAAGCAACTGTGGATGACCTACCAGATGGCTTTCCCACAATGGAAAGTTTTTCAAAGCTTCATAAACAGTTACCAAACATCTGAGCAGATTTAGTAAGATCCTATGTCTACACATTTCTGTGTAATCTAGCTGACTTGTTCTATCCCACAGTTTTCAAATGTTTGGAGATCAAATTAGATTCCATATACTCTTCTCTGGCTTGCTTCCCTTTTCTTGAGCCAGAAAGAGCAAATGGCACACTACAGGATATGTGACTTTTCCTCCAATTTTTCAAAATATAGCATGGTCATATTTGCCCTCCTCTCTGACAGATGCAGGCCCACAGGTCTTCCACCACCATACGAGTGTTCATGGATCTGAAGACTCTTTTTAGTGAAGAGGGCAAGGACCATTTTCCTTTGCATTCACATGTGGAATATATCCACCCTTGAGTGAAATAAAGTGTATCTCATGTTTTCTAGAATTTTTGGTCTCTTGATTCAGGTAAGTAAAACTTAGGCTGTCTCAGTGTGTGAAAAAATGGGAAAGTTGCATTGCACCAGTGGTCTCTCAGTGTTGTATTTAACTATCATCTTATGTGGTCCAGAATGTATAATTTATCTCAGCTCTCTGCAATTGTTAATATTCAGTCCTTTCTCATTTAGTTAGAGTATAGCAAGAGAAGGTGATTAAAAACTTCTTTCTTTTGATTTCTAACCATAGCTTCCCACTGGAATAATTCTGGAGATGATACAATATCTTGGAAACATACTTCTAGTCTGAAATTACTTCCCATTTGAGAGAGGCAGGATTGCTGATGCAACGCTATTTTATGTTACTTTAAAGGTAAAAGGTACCTACTCTGGTGGTCTAACCCGGGTGTGTTTTTCTTGTCCACCAGTGGCATCTCAAGAAAGTTCTGCTCTCTTGAGAGCACATTTGGAGACTTGGGTAAACTGATGCAGAGAAGCTGGAAGGCAGACACTTGCTAGCCTTACAAACAGCTCCAGATTTTACCATGTATTTTTGCTGTCAGAAGCATATTTTTAATTGGCAGGGGCAGAATCACTACGAGACGATTTGCAGTTGATGGGAGTTGTGAGTTTCTGCTGTAAGTGTTGGAGCAAGGCGATTAAGAGGCTCTCTGTCCTTGCAGCTATAAAACCTGAACGTTCATCAAATACATTGTTTTGCACATTTGCACCTGGCCTCATAAATCCAATTTCTTTTTCAGGAGTAAGATCTTTCTTATCAAATGTCTTTCTAGTAACCAACGCAAACAAAGCACTCAGTTCAGCTAGGTGCATTTAAACCTTTGTGAGCCCTGAATTTGCTTATTAAACTAACACAAAGTCAGAATTAAAATTCTGACCAGGCTAGAAAAACGCATTTAAACTCATTCAAACCTTTGCCTCAATAGGGGCTGCATTGTTAGGCAACTGTACTCTTCAATACGGGTACAGGGGATGCTCGAAAAGGCATATGTATTCGAGAATACAGCTTCTTCATGGGGAACTGTGATGATAGAGCATTATTATAATCCCCTTGATCATTACGTGTAGACAGCATACAGATAGCAGTCAGACAAATGGGCGTGGAATAGGCACTTGACTTAGAATATTATAAAATAACATCGTGATAAAATATAACCAAAGAGGAAATGTGCTGCTGTTCTTCAGGGCTTGAATCTCTGATTGACAATTCACTGTAGTTCTATTTCCCTCAGCCTCTTCTTGATTTTGGGGGAAAAAGACAAAGAGAGCCCTTGTTAATGTGGTTTTAAAAGCACATAACCTTGAAAGGACAGGATGAAACTGCCGTTTCTCCAGCCTCCTGGATTCTGCAGCGAGGATGGATGATGTGACCTGTGCAATGGGAGGAGGGAGAGGATTGCAGAGGGGATGGTGAGGTTTTCTCTGCTCGTCACCTGCATGTGTTATCCCTTTCTTCCCTTTGCTCCCCCAAGTCAGGATGCAACTGGCAATCAACACTTATGTAATGATCAGTTCTGAAGAAACTCTTGGATTAAGCTTTGTGTCTTCTGGTGAAGCTAGCAGTAATGGCTCAGAAAGATTTTGACCTTTCTATTAAAGCTCACTCAACAGTTTACTTCATTTCTTTCCCTCCCATCAATGATGATTGCTGCTTATCATTTGTTTAGGTCCATCTGGGCTTCCATCCATCAGGTCACACTGCATCCATTTAAAGTGACAGTTGTCAGACAACCTGGTTTTACTTATTTAAGAGAATAGGGAGAGGATTTTTCACCGTTTTGTTTTACTCCTTCTCAAAACAATTGGGGTGAGATGGGGTGAGCTGGAGTGAGCTGGAGGCTTTATAGGTCTTGGACAAATGCCTGGAGAACAGTTAATTTGAGGAAATGCTCAGGATGAAGCATGGAAAGACCTGGAGGTTGTGTAGGACCATGGGCAGTTATTTGGAAAATGTGAGTCAGTATTGCCAGGAAGGAAACTGAGGCACAAGTTATGTGACAGTATGACACCAAATGGCTGTCTGAACCTTAGGCTTGTCACAATCAGAGTTTAGCAACTTTGACTTAAAAAGAGAGGCTAAGGACATTTATTCCAGAGCCTTGCCCAGTGGTGTGTCAAAGCTGAAAGCCTACAAAAGGCTGTGAGCCCCCAAACCCCTAAGACAAAGCAAGCTGAGATTTTGTTAAATGATCTGAGCATTTGGGCATAAGAAGTGGATGTTCAGGTAAAAGGATGAGCGGCTATTTATATGCAGTCATAAATCAAACTCACCCATGCAGCTACGTGCCCATTTAATTGGTCAGAGATACCCAGAGATGTTCAGGATGCTTACCCCTATAAAGTGGGAAGGCATGTGTTTCTGGCAGACAAACTTACCTTGACACTCAGGCCCTAAGATTGTCAGTGGGAAGACAGTGCCTTTAAAAAACCAGATCTTTTAGAAAGTAGCCAACATAAGTGACTCTGTGTCATTTAAGACATTGTCTGAGATGTTTCTCTTTGTGAATGTCTAGAAGGCATATTTATCACAGGCTGAGAAGAGTCATGTGCACACACCGTCAGGTTAGTATGAGCCAGGGGACTGTATGTGAGTATCACATGCAACATCATGAAATTGGAAGCAGAAAAATACTCCCAGCTCTAGAAGTCTTAAACAGCCTCTCCAATATCAGTGGTGTTCCCCATAACCTATACTTTACAGTATCAGATTTCATCATTTTTCCTGAGAGCTGTGGTGTTTTCCACGGTCCGAGTTGGATGTTACCCTTTGAAAGTCCAAGCACACTTTGTCCCCCTATTTATCTTCCATGTTTTGCATGACAAACTCTCTGACTCCTGCACTGTGCCAAACACGTTCTGTGTGGGCACAAAGCCCACGTTGAAGGGGTTTGGCAGGAAGGAACTGAAGTACGTGGGCTGGTAAATCAGTGCCTCAGAAAGCCAAGAGGTCCACAGACCTGAGTGGTGCTATTCACCATGCCCTGCACTGGCCATCCGTAGGATGGAAATCACCCTTTGCATGGTAAAAGCTCACACATGCCCAACACCCTGTTTTAAAGATTTAAACTGAGTGTTTGTGGCATGTGGGCCTCCTCCTGAATCTGTCAGCCATGGCTACTTTAACTCATAGTAAGGCAGTTTTGCTCTTGACAACTGCCTCATTCACTGCATGAGTTGGCTTTATTCTTTATTCAGCATTTTAAAAGAAGACATTTGTAACTACATTAGGAGAGAGCCTGGTGTTTTTTACCTTAGAAGATGAGGGAATTCTGCCATTAGATGCATCATAGAAACCGGGCGACTTCTGAAAAGAAGTTTAATCAGCCTCCAACTACTGTCATCCCATGTGGTTCATGGTGTATATAATGGTATAATTAGCTTTTGAGACTAAAAAGTCAAAGCATACGCTTCTAATTGCCTGTCCTAACCAGGAATAGCAGCTATAGTCAGTTATGTGAAATCCTGAATGATACCAAGTGGAGCTGAAGTTAAGAGGAATCACAAAGGTTTACACCTCCTTGACTGTAGGCCTGAAGGTGCATGTGAGGTTAGATTTGCAAAATGTGACTATTTCTTGGTTTCCCAAACTGGGACATCTTTATCTTCCCTGGGTTCTAAGGAATAATCTGGCTGCAAGGTTGAGGCATCTGTCCACAGGTGAAAAAAAATAATGCAGTTGTTTTCCTATGTGGAAAAAATAACATTTTTTTAATATAATGCTAACATGCCTTGTGATATTCTGTGCTCTTTAGACTAACACTGATATACCAGCGAGATCAAAGCACTGCAGTATATTTGATCACCTTGCCTGTATTCTGAATCTATGAAATTGTATTTTCTCTTGTTCTTATTCAATTTATGATTTATTTTTCTCCCAGTATAAATCAGTTTCTGTTCTATGGATTCATGGCAGGTATTCCATCTTGTTTTTCAATATGCTATGTCTAGAACAAATATCTAGTCAGTCATGGGCATATAAAATATTAATCATACGTGTTTGAAGGTATGTTGCTATAGCAATTCCTTTAGTGAGAGGAAAAATCAGAATATAGCAGACCAGGGATATGAGAACAGTAGGAATTACAAAGCTATAACAGCACTATTAACACATTACTGCACTGTAATGATATTATTTCCTAACTATTCTAGTCCCCAGCTGGCTAATTTTCAAGATAGAATTCTTCAGCAGGGATTTCATAAATGACTCCAACACAAAAGACGCTTGCAATATGAAGAAGACATTAAGCAATCTGAAGAAAATATTTTTAAAAAGAGAAAGCAGGCAAAGATGCAAAATATCTTCTGTTCACTGCTTACCAGATCCCCTCTCTTCCCTATTCCAATGTGATCTAGCCTGAGGGGCTGAACATGACAGGGCTGAATGGAGGAGATTAGCAAGACCCAGCTTAAAAAGAAATGCTGTGAGCTTAGCCTGTAAAGCTGCAGAGCAGGAAAGCTGGGAGAGCCAGCAGGAGAAGATATGGAAATGTAATTTCATCTTGTATTACAAATCTAACTGGAAAATTTTAAAACCGAAGCAGAAAAGACATTGTCTCTGAGAGGCCTGTAATTATCTGGGGGAGAAAAGAGGCTGTAAGTTACAGTCCAGTTCACGTCTGAAAAAAGGATGCAATGGTAAATTGAACTGATTGGGAATATGGACTGAAGCATAGCGTGACAGAGGAGGTAGTCTGACATGGATACACTTAGCCTTTATTAAGGCTGCTAATCCTCTGGGTGTATTAGTATTGCCTTCACTGGGGCGAAGGTAGGGTCAGCTTCAAGTAATCCCACTTTTAGTATTTAACTCTTCAAGTTTGATGCTTTCTTAATGTAGATGTTTGCTTTGTGTTGCAAAACATCCTGAATTGCCTAGAATAGATCTTGCCTTGCTATGCTCTATGTTTTAAATATTAAAGTCTTCAGGCCCAACTATCTTAATATCACTTTTTTGACACATTCTTTAAAGAAAAGAAAACAAAAATCCCAGACAAACGAACACTGCAGTAGACCTTTGGATTTGTTGCATTGATTTAGTGTCTGAATGAACAAGAAAAAACATTTATATATGGATGGGATCAAACAGTAAAGATCAGAAGGAGCTAGCTATGCATCATGCACATCCCTTCGTTTTAATTAAAGACAAACATGAGACTTCAAGAAAAAGAAGCAGCAGTTCAAATAGGTACTAAGTTTAATAACAACCAACCTTTACAGAGATGGATCATTTTCTCACTGTTTTGTTGTACAGCAAAGTTATGGTAAAAAGTAAGAAAAGGAAAACCAGGAAAATTTAACCTGTTTAGGAAAAAAAGAAAGCAGAATGAGATGGCTTTTGTTGAACAGGCTTTCCAAGGTGGAGAAAGTTTTCAAAAGGGGGAGGGGGGAGGCAAGAAAGCAGATAGATTTAAAAAAAAAAATAAAAGAGAGTTTAATAGGACACACTTCCTATTTTGGTCTCTTTGGGAAATGTGTGAAAAGAAACTAAACAGACTGCTTAACTTAAACTGTGATGGAAAGAAGCACATCAGGAAAATATAAATACGTAGGCATTTGGAAATGAACAGCTGTGCTTCACCACCGAACTCTTCTAGTAAGCTGCAGCTTGCACCCAGATTTCACTTTCCAGTTACCTAAGAGCCAAAATTCAAATATGTGAAAAATTTATTAGAGCTATCAGCAGCATCTAACATTTGTATAGCACAAGACTAGGCTGCACTGCAGAGCAAAACTTTTCAGCACTGTATAGTGCCAAGCTTGTGGCAAGAAACTGTGATACCACAAATGTATGGCCTTACTGTAAAGGAAAACCTCTCAGCACCCAGAAGGTATCAGTTACCCGAAAAACATTTTCTAAGTGCCAGGCATAATTAGTAATAAAGTGGTTGATATTAAGAATTGAAATTTTGCAAGCAGTCTTGGCTGGTGAAATGTCTGTGATCAGGGTCTGCAACATTTGGGAAGTGAGCGTGCACAGCATATGTGCATTCGTGTAAGAACAATATGAGTGGCTGCATTATGGCTCTCATTACTGCTGTGTGTATATATATACACATATATATTCACATATATATATTTGAATAGTGAGTGCAGTGTCTGTGAGTACCACCTACACATATACATATATGTAGTGATTAGATGTGAACTGAAATTTTTCCAAAACTTTGGAAAATATTAGTATTTTCCAAATTTAAAAATATTAGGTTCTTAGATGAACCCTGTATAGAAAGCAGAACCTGTACAAGAGGCTATTCCTACCTCTTTCTCTGAATTACCTCGCTCTCTCAAAGTCAGTTCTAAATGTCTTGAGAATGTATCTTTTCCAATTTTTATTAGAGGGTCATTTCCATTCATCAGGAAACTGATTTTTACTGATCTCCTGAATGCTCCTTTAAATCAGGTTTCCACTACTGTATCTAATCTAATACTGTATCATTTTGAAGTAATATACAGACACAAATAGAACACAGGTTGAAAATGCAAAACACTGAGGAAGGCGTCTAGCCAAAGCATACATCTACTACATGTTGTTGCTCTACTGGGTTTATGTTTTCCAATGAGCTATATTAGACCCTTATGGATCAGCTATCTATTTACATTGCCCCTTCAAAGGCTCCACCCTGTAGGAACCCTCTGGAACTAATTGAGAGAAAAATCTGGTCCCATTGAAAGCTTTGGGAATTTTGCCACTGACTTCACTAAAGCCAGGATTTCACCTTATATATTTGTTCAAGAAAGAACTGAGCCCTTTAACCACAATACACCCATTTCTGCCCCTATGCCACCGCTGTGGGCGCCCACAAATGCTTGTGCTCAGTCTGAGGCGGAGTGGATGCTGTTTATTTACTTCTATTCCTAGCTCGGCTGAGCGTGCTAAGTGAGAGATGCGCCAGCCGGCCTCATCGCAAATGGCCTTTTAATGAACTAGTCAAGGATTTAAATTATCCAAGAACCTGGGAAAAAGCATTTTAAATTTAAGACCCTTTTAGGCAATTAAAACTTGACATGTTGCCATTGAAAATAGGCCAGGGAAAAAGCGATTCCACCTCTTGAGATTCACCACTTACAGGGAGAGATAATGGCATTTCAGGCACCCCAGGTACTGCAGCCTTCAGAGGGTGCTCGGATGTCAGCTTCACAAATTGATTCTGGCTGTGCGGCATCTCGAGTTGATCCTCCAGGCGTGAGAGAGTGTTTGGTCACTGAACAAACTGGATTACTGTATTTATCTTGGGCCAGTGCCATTTCAAAACATCGGGGAGGAGGAGAGTGAGAGAGAGAGGAAGACTTCCACGGCTGAAGAGATTTGTTTCACTAGAGTAAATAGTTTTATTTCTGGCTTTTTTTTTTTTATTTTAAAGATGTGATATGATTTACTTCTATTTCAGAGAAAACAAAGTTGAATATCTTAATACTGAATATATGGGGTGTTTGCAAACTAGCAAGTAATCTGCCATTCAGAATTTGCTAAACAGCCTATCAATAATATACTTTAAAAAAAAGTGTTTGCTGAACTGCACTGCTCTGCAGTAATGGAAAATTTCTACAGCCTCTCCACTTACCTCTTGTGTGGCACTGAAAGGTCGAAGCATTAAGTAACTACATATATCATACTGAAAAACTACATGGTGAGGCCCTGAAAAAATACCTTTGCAAAAAATTCCCTGGTAGTTAAAAAAGTTGTAAAGTCAACACCTAACCACAAAGATATCGCTCATATGCTCAATTCTCAGGTGCTGTGTCAGGGGCAGGATTGCTTTGCACAAGCCCTTCCGATGCAGATCTGGGGAAGCCAGGCTGTCCTTGCCCCCTGGCAGTTACAGTCTCAGCACCCTTATGCTGGAGATTACATTTCAGTATGGTTTTCAGTTCAGCTCTATCTGTCTGTTACTGATGTTCTTAGTTTTTATAAGCCTAAATAAAGCATATGTTGGATGCCCAGTTTCCTATCAATGTGTGGGAGAATCAATCCTCCCCTTTACTGAGTGCCTCGCTTTGCACATTATCTGGCTGCACAGGTTGGGCTGGCCAGATCGCAAAATCTTCAAGGCAGCTCAGGAGCAAAGAGTTGGAGACGACCGCCCGTTTTCCTGGAGCACAGGACCATAGGAGCTGCAAAATGCTGGCACCGGCTATGCGAGTGCTAGCGAGGCTGTTTTGTGAAAGCTCATGAAGGTTCAGAAAGGAGACCTGTTCTTCATCAAACTAGATGCTGCTGAGTCAGAGACCTTGCAGTCTATTCACCTTATCTCTTACAATTAAATCCACATGTGTAGTTAAGATTAGTTAATGGAAAAACGTGAAGTGCTGTGTTTTAGCCAGTGCAACAACCTTTAAGGAGGCAGAACAGCTCTGCTTTGGAGTGGTCTGGAGGAGTAGTGCCTGGCTGTCCAGTGCCATGAGTCCCCTGAAATGCATCTTCCTTCACAGCCACCTTCTAACACTGCAGAGGGCATCAGGTTTTTCTTGCTTTTCTAATTGTAAAATGTCTTTCATGAGAAAGCTGCAATATTCGTAGAGAAAAGGACACCTATTAAAAATAAATTCTTAAGTTCTCCATCAGTTTTCAGAAAAATGCAGTTATTTGTAGCACATTTGCAGACACAGATGTACGATGAAGCTGGCTTGTGAAGTGGTTAACGAGAAGGTCAGGCAGCTGGTGGGACTGGAGCAGACATGATGCTGGTGGCTTGACCTGACTCATAGCGGATGTTCAAATGCAGAATTATTTGCCTCCAGGTGATTGGACAAATACTTGTTTTTTAACTGCCTTTACTTCTTATTCTCTGGTTTTTTGTGGAACTCTGTTAAATGTGTTTTTTACACAGCACTCAACTCTCATGCAAGATAGTCCTTTTGTGCACTAAATGACCCTTTAGAATTGGAAAGAGCAGTCTCACATGAAATAATGAAAAGGGTTTAAATCATTAGTTAGCCTTTTTATGCCATCTTGTGTTTGGGCCAAAAGTGTAAACTCACCTCACTATTTCTGAAGCTTTTCCTACAGGAAGCTAGAAAATTAGTTTTTAAAAAGGCAATTATTAAAAGCACTTTGCATGCTATCTCTGAGCCTTGAGCTTTGAAAAATACCAATATCACAGAATCACAGCAAATGGAGAGATGTGGAGACTTTTACATTGCTTAATATTAATTTCTGCACTGCATAATTTTATTCATTAAATTTTCTGTATCTATTGAATTTTCTATTCCTTTCTATAGGAAAGCATTTTTTGCACTGAAGCATTTATAAATCTAGAAAGCCTAATGCTGTATTTCACCTTTGTATTATGTCGGTTTTGCTATGGGTACAGAAATGGAGGATGTGATATTGGTCAAAATAGTTACATATTGCCTTTACATATTTTCACCCAGGCCAAAAAAAACGCTGGCCTCCAGTGAAACTTTGACTAAGGGCTCCTATTCCCTTTTTAAGCTTGTACACATTTGTGGCCCTAAATTTTGGCATTTATAAATGTATGAAGGATATTTCATCTAGGTTCTGCTTCATCCTGAATCTGAATATCCACATCCTAAGAAGAGTTTGAAAGCTAAATAATTAAAATATAGTAATGGATCTAAAACACTGACCACAGTTTTTAAGTATGATATCAGAAATAAACTGGCTTCTAGTAGAAGAGTCCTCAGAGGTTCTGTTGCCATTACCATTTTTATTCCCATGTAATGTTTCTAGGCAAGTCTCACTGCTCTGAGACCTACTTATTCCAAATAGCAATGATAAGGCTTTATGAATCTGGAAACAAGTCAGTTTGAACTGAGTTAAATTTGCAGTGATGCCAGCACTCGGTCTCTGAATGTTAGCTCATGGGGAACAATGAACTTATCTTATTGCACTTCAAAATTAAATAATTAAAAACAATCCTTCTCCCCCATCCCCCATTTCTTTACAGTTAATAATTATAATAACATACTCAGATGCAGGCAGTGTTATTATCTGATAATGCCTGAAATTTGAAATGGGCCTATTAGCCACCCGAGGCGAAACATAATTGCCCGGTTTCTGTGCACTATCAGATGGCAGATGATGTTGTTGAATGTTATTACTTAAGTATTTCAATTTTTCATATGGTGGAGAAATTAAATTTCAACTGTGTACTGCAGCAAAACACTCTGGTTTGAAGGGTGCTACTATTTGTGAAAGGTTGTGATGCTGGTACTGTTACCCCTATAGCCTTTGGTGAAACTGGTGCTTTGACAGTATAATTAAAGCTGAAGAACATCGTTGCTGAGAACTTTAAAGTGGTATATGTTGTAGTGCGTATTTGCACTTCCAAAAAGCAGTAACCCTGTGTTGGCTTTCCTAATTATGCGAGGCCTGAGTCCATTTAATTGCTGGGCTATTTATTCATTGACATAGCACAGTTACACACCTCTAGCATTGGTCATTGCAGTTGAAATCCCCCCTGGATTGGTGGAAGCCAATGACTTGGCTGGAGCAAGGACTCCTCCTTGTCCATTTTCCAAAGTGTGCACAGGCTTGCGCAAGAGGAAGAGAGGATTCAGTTCTTTTCATCCATTGCTAGTGAGAAAAAATGCATAGATTCATTCATTACTAAATCCTGAGACTGCAGACACCAGCCACATGACCTTCGGCTAGGAGATGGCTTAGCTGCTATGTACTAAAGGGTGCTTGATTTTAGTAATGTGGGAATATTTTTTTTCCAGCTTTTTCAGTTTCTTCAGGAGAAATCTATTTTGTTCCCAAGTCTGAGTTCTTCTTTATGCTACATGTTTTAAATGCTCAAATTAAATTCTTAGCTGCTGCTGCTTTTTTTGCCCTGAGTAGATTTGCATAGATCTGCTGTAAAGCTCTGCGGACCTCAGAAGAAGGGAAGCCAGCTCATGGCCCCTTAGCTGGGAGGTGTTGTGGGGCTATGGGAATAAAAGCCAGCGAGACTGATGTTGCTAATAAGGCCTGCTGGTGTGACTCAGAATGAAAGTGTAACTCGCAAAAAAAGGGGTGCAGCTTGAATAACTCGGTGTTACACCGAAATCTTTGGGACTCCCTCCCAGTGGAACAAGTCTAATAACACTGGCTGGGTAGAATAGATTTTGGGGTCTAATATATCAACTTCACCTACAACAGCAAGAAAAAAGTATGCTTTATAATAATCAGAATGTACTGGTACTTAGCATCCTTGTGCTACTGCCTAAGGCAGGCATGAAGCAGTAGTTATTCCACTCTATTGTAAGAATCCCGTGCTTTCATAGCACAACTGAGAGTTAAGCTCTTCAGAGAGCTGGCTTTTCAAGAATTTTCTGGCTTTTAACTAAGGTTATGGTCAGTTCGTCTGTATAAACCTTCCAGATGCTGCAATTTCCTCCGCAATGTCGCAGTTACACAATGCTCATTCACAGGTGAAGGGCTAAGTTTTGAGTGAGGTTTAGTCTCCTGCAAAATTAACTCCGCCTTTGGGTCCTCTGCCTTTCCCTTTCCTTGAAGGAAAAAAACCAAACCCACAACACCCCAAAAAAGCTATTTGAATTTATTTCTTTTGGAGAAACACATATTATAATGCTTCATTGTCATATTAAAATGCTAACTGAGAAAAATACTTTATTGTTGAATATAAAAATATTTCAATGTCTTCCCACCTTCCCAGATGCTTTGGTGAATTATTAATTATTAATAATTATTAATTATTATTAATTACTCTTTCTTATGAGTCCATGAACCAAGGGTTGAATAAGCCAGTGATCTTCAGCACCAGTTAACAAAGAGAGCCCTGTGCTGACCTAAAATTGTGTCATGTTTAATCACAACGCTGCAGGACTTGGCAAGTCTGGCTGTATTTCAAGAGAGCTCAGTGAGGAGGCCAAAGAGACAGGCATTCTTTGGGCTTTGTGAGTGCTGCTTGTGGTGGTGGCAAGGCTCATTCCAGAGAACTCAGCACAGTAATGGGGATGGTCAAAGGCAGCCTTGACACAAAGAGGAACATCCTGGCTCTGCTTTTTTTTTTTTTTTTTTTTTTTTTTTTGCAAAGAGCAATTACTGAAACTATGATTAGGAAATCCTGAGAAAAGGAATTCAAAACCAGCCTACAGAGCAGGAAGACTGAATTGTAGAGTGGGGAGAACCAATTATCTTCCCACCTTTCCTCTGTGGCAATGGCTGATGTATAGGGCCCTTGACTCATACAGAGCAGTAAGTGGGGAAGCAGCAAAGGGTTACATTACTGGTTCAGTATGCTGAAAGGTATTCCTCTTGCTGTTGAGATGTGTGTACATCACACACATAAGACTGTGACCAAAATGGTTTTTCCTAAACAATTTCTCAAATAGCATCGTTTGGCTACAAGAAAGGGAGGTATTTGCTTTCTAATGTGGGAAAAAATGATGTTACCATATTTCTGCATAATGAAATTATACTCATAAACTCTTTTAAAAAAGGGAGGACTTACATTTGGGAGGATGGGGATAGGACATCAAGGCGGACAGAACCCTACTATACATCATCGCTTTTTAGCGTTAATGGATTTGAGTTGAAACCCCCTTGAATTACGCAGGATAAGATGAATTTTGGGTCTGAACCAAATTTCCAGTTTTAAGAAAAATACAATGTCTCTAGCCGGTCATAAGCAAATATAGTCTTTTCTTCCTTCTTTGTGATTCTTTATCCCATGCTTAGGATGAGTTTTAGTGGCCTGAGCGGGTAAAGTGAACTCTTGATGATATTTTTGTCTATGCACACACCCTGGACATTGGGAAAATAAGTATAGCAGTCTCCAATCTCTGTAAACACAAGAATGTCACCCCCAAATACAGGATACGCAGGAGAGAAGTAGCTTTATTTGCCCTTCAACTCACTGGGAGTAGGTATAATGTTGGGAAAAATACAGCTCTGAGGCCCTAATTCTTCTCTCAGGGCATCAATAGAAATGTGAAGAACTTCACTGGAAAGCAATTCTTCCAGAAGATGTGCGGGACAGCCTGGATACTAAGTGTGAGAGGTCTGCAAAGTTCACAGCTCCTGCTAGCCTCTTTCCCCTGGACCTTGTTCCTAGTCTGTGCAAAATGGGGAAGATCAGTACTGCTGAGGGTTAGGCTCACCTCATCTCAAAAGGAGAGCTTTAAAGGTGGAAGAGCAGACTACCTTACAAGTTGTGAACAGATGAACAGTTAGTAACTCAAATTCATTTTTAATATTCATCTCCCAATTGTTTTGGAGAGGGGGTTAACAAGACTACTCAAAAATTCTGTCTGAACACAGCATAATCGACTGTGCTTTGGCAAAGTGATGCCAAGCTGCCCAGAAGTCCTTCACAGCACATCAAGCTCCCAGAACAGTATAGCTTCCTCTTGGCAAGGGCATTTGATAGTCCACAGACTTCAGTGCCAGAACTGGAAAACAATAAAATAAACTATAAACTATAAAACAAAAAGAAAAAAAAATGAAAAGAAAAATTATACTCATTGTAATTGAGTCAGCTTGTTGAGGGACATAAAAATCTAATCAATTGTTTTTGCATAACAATCAGTTGTCACGTTGGGCTCTAATTGAGCAGCCAGATGGAGCCTTGTAGTTGTAGATTGTGGTAGTAGTATTCCTGGGACACACAAACCACATGAGGCGATGAACATTAGGTTCATCTTTCTATTAACGTGTAAGGAGAGCTCCACTTAACAGACAAAAACAGATTTCCCAAACCAAACATATTCAACTCAATGTGCTTCTCTCCCATACATAGCAGATAGAAACTTTTCCTTTAATGGATCCTTTCTGGTCTTATAGATATTGCTGAGTGTTCTGAAGCTGGGGCACGGGTGGCTTCCAAATGCCCAGATGACATGGAGGATCTACAGGAACTTAATTTCCTTTCTAATATTTTTGTATATGCTCCATATGTGCGATGCATTTAAAAGGACACTGACGAGACATTTTTCATCAACATTCTGTTCCTTAATGTTTATAAAAGCTTCTTGGGAAAACTGAAACTGAAATCCATTTCTTGAGTGAATTGTTTTTCTCCTCCATCTGGATACTTTGATTTACTTGGCTGTGGGCTTTCTATTAGCAGCAGAAACAAGTGATAATAAGGAACTGAGAGTATTTAACAATTTATACCTAAAATTAACAGTGTTGGGTACAAGATATTACTGGAATTTTAACCAAAAAAAGTAAGTCCCATTTTGGGTCTGCAAAGCTTGGCAGCATTCTGTCAAAGAGGATATTGAATCAAATATAAGCAAGAAATAAAAACAACCACCAAAACCCCTGTGGCCTAAATACGAACTGAGTTTCTTTCCCTGCCTGTGCTCCCTAGGATCTTCTCAGTCCAATAAACTTCATTGCCTTTGGAAAGGGCTCAACAGAGCCACACCAATGCCTGTCTTTATTTAAATATATCTGCTTATTGACAGGTGGGCAAGTAGGCAACAGTTTTGACTCCGAGATCTGGGAAAGGAATTGAACTTGCTGATTCTATTCCTACCTTCCAACAATAATTAAAGCAATAATAATAATTCCTCTAAGACTTAATGACCCTTCTCTTCAGTGGAGGAGAACTGCTAAAGGCAGCTACCACTGCTGCACTGCATGAGTTTAGCACGATGCCTGTTGGGAGATGGTGTCCGGTTGCAACTTTGCAGTGACTGTGTGTGTTGCATGTCTGCCATGGGCAGCCATCCTTTTGCTGAAGCCTTGGTCAGCCCGCCACATCAACCCCTCGTAGGCAGATATCAACCGCTGGTTCGTTTTAGGGAACTATTTGGCTGCAATTAAGATCTATTACCTTTCTTGTGAAAGCTTTTTTTTTGCAGTCTCCCTCTGGAGTAGTCTTTGGATGGCATTTCTTTCTGCTTTTCTCTTATTTTCACAGTTCTCTCTCATTTCTTCTCCCTTTTGTCTTCTACTCTGACTCCTAGTTTCATGGTTGTGCAGGCTACTTATTAACAGATGTCATATTCTTTCTATATTTTGTGTCACAACAACCCCATGCAACGCTACAGGCTTGGGGAGGAGTGGCTGGAAAGCTGTCTGGTAGAAAAGGACCTGGGGGTGTTTGTTGACAGCCGGCTGAACATGAGCCAGCAGTGTGCCCAGGTGGCCAAGAAGGCCAATAGCATCCTGGCTTGTATCAGGAATAGTGTGGCCAGCAGGACCAGGGAGGTGATAGTGCCCCTGTACCTGGCACTGGTGAGGCCGCACCTCGAGTACTCTGTTCAGTTTTGGGCCCCTCACTACAAGAAGGACATTGAGGTGCTGGAGCGTGTCCAAAGAAAAGCAGCAAAGTTGGTGAAGGGTCTAGAGCACAAGTCTTACAAGGAGCGGCTGAGGGAGCTGTGGTTGTTTAGCCTGGAGAAGAGGAGGCTGAGGGGAGACCTTATCGCTCTCTACAGCTACCTGAAAGGAGGTTGTAGCGAGGTGGGGGTCGGTCTCTTCTGCCAAATAACAAGGATGAGAGGAAGTGGCCTCAAGCTGCGCGAGGGAAGGTTTAGGTTGGATATTAGGAAAAATTTCTTCACTGAAAGGGTAGTCAGGCTCTGGAACAGGCGGCCCAGGGAAGCGGTTGAGTCCCCATCCCTGGATGTATTTCAAATATGTGTAGATGTTGTGCTTAGGGACATGGTTTAGTGGTGGTCTCGGCAGTGATATGTTAATGGTTGGACTGGATGATCTTAAAGTTCTTTTCCAACCTAAACGATTCTATGATTCCATGATTCTCCTCTCCCCTCCTACTTCTTCTTGTAGTTGAAGATCTCAGCTACAAATATGGCTTTTTTAGGCTGCAAGGGTATGCTCTGGGGACTACACAACAGCTAGTAAGGATCAGTCCATGAGCTGATTTCATCATTGCTGTAAAACAGTATTTGATAACTACCTACTTCTCTTACTAGAAGCCACCTTCATTTCACTTCTTGGGAATATCTCTACATTGCCTTTCACTGTAATTTGAACAGTTATAATTCTATCTGATCCACCTTTGACAGTAAGGCTTCCTACTAGGAACATTCTAAAAAAGGATTCATTTGAATTGTTTTGTATTTTATATATATTACTGTATTGAAGTAACATATATATTACTATTTTGTAGTAATTCTAATATAATACTGCATTGAAACAATGCATTGATAACAGAAAGTAATACTTAGCACATTTTCAATTAATAGCCTGTCTGAAAATGGATTCATTGTCAAAGAGATGGAACCTTATTATTATCTAGTCATTTCTTAATGATTGAGCTAAAACGAATGAGTCAGTGCTTTGCTCCTCTGAGAAATCATCAAAAAAGGAGCTCTTTCCTCACATCTCAACCAAGGGCTTCAAAACTTCTACATACCTGTAGGAAGGCTGCCTCCTTTTCAGGATTTCTTTCCCCATATGCATTTCTGAAACATCTGAAAAACTTTTTTTTCTTCTACCCTGAACAGGCATATGTAGTCACAGGTGCCAGAAACCCACCAATTTTTTGTCATTTGTTTTTTTGTCTTGGCCAACACTTTCCAAATGTGAGATGCTACAGTTTGGGTAAAGTACACACAACAATTATGAGAGAAAAAAATACTTCCTTTTAGAGTGCTGCTGAATTGTCTCATTAATATTAAAATGTTCACAAAGATTTACTTTCTTCTTCTGAGCTGGGACAGCCCTTCAAAGTAAAAATGCTGGTCCATTGCTATTATGCTGTCATCTTAAAAAAAAAAGGAAAAAAAATTCCATTTTAACAAATTCTTGGCTTTTTACCTTACAATTATAGATTTATTATGGCTTTTAATCTCACTTTTTAATGTGCTTTTTATTGTTGAGGATGATAGATCCAAGGGGGTTTTCAGACTTGTGATGATTGTGTGTAAGCCTTTGGGAGTGACCTGTATGAGAACTGCTGGATGCTGCAGATAAGCTTGAAACATCTGGGAAGCAATCTGTGTGTGGGTTTTGATGGGATGTGTCATTAGTGGCTCCAACAACCACCCAGGGATAGAGTGAGCTCAGAGTTTGCTTCATGTTCTTGACCCTCCTCTGGTAGTGTGTTTCTATTTGGTTTCTTGCTAAGACAGTGGGTAAAGGCACTGATGAGTGATCCTCTTGCACCAGCTTGAGATTCCTTGGCCAGATCTGTCACTGAAAGGTCATTATGAAGCAAATTCCCAAGTGTTATCTTCATCCTATAAGTTGGTCAGCACTTTGGTGTGAAGACACCAAACAGGAACCTCTCCTAACATTTTGTCTTGCATTGGTCATATCCAAGCAAGATGGTTCTACAGTGGCTATGTCTTTTTCATCCTAGGCATACCAGGGTGAAATGTTAGACTACGAGTAAGTACCCTACTGCTGTGAATAGAGAATCCAGTCTTCCTAAAGTGAAGCCCCTGTAACACAACCAACCTCCCTCTACCATGGCAGGCTGGAGAGCCAACTGGAAGTACATACAGTCTGTGAGGTGTCTGGTGTCCACATCTAGGCTCCTGGGGCTGTCCCTTTGTCATACGTACACAGCCTTTTGCAAGAGAAGCGGTAATTGTGTCCTGACAAAGTTTCTTTCTGGAGGGGTCTGAGGTCACGTGTCAGGAGTGTTGTGCCTGTCCCGTGCTCCCTTGTGGGCTCTGGGCCCACAACGTCAGCCTTGGAGAATCTCAGGATTCATTAACTGTCTGCTCTAATGAGATATCAAACCTAGAGTGTAGGTCTATGGGTCATGGGACTTGTTCTGGCATATAGCAAGCAGTTTCTTCAGGTGTGTAGGTTGCAAATTTTTGTCTATGGGCTTGGGAATCACTTTAAAATGTTTGTTTTATCTATATGTGTTTGTTATATCAGTAAAAAAAAAACAACCGAAGGTGCCTCGGTTTTTGGTTTTGCCTTGGCTTGCAGAATGTCATAAGAATAAACATTGCTAATATGTCCCAGGCCTTAGACCTCATATTCAGCCTAATCAGCCTGGCTGAGCCTTGCAACAACTTATGAGAATCTCACCTTGCCAAGCTCAGTATTGGCAGCTGGAGAGAACCCACAGCAAAATACCAGTGAAGAAGGCTTCTCAGGCAGTCGGGAAAGGTACATTCGTATCAATGTCTCGATCTGTCTGGAGCCGGAAATTTTCCATTGACATGATTTTTCCCAGGGAAATATACAATTTTGTAAAAAACTTTCTCATGGCAAAACTTTTATTTGCAGTTTCTCATTTCCTGGATGATAGCCACAGAGAGCAGAAATGGAATTCTGTCTTTGAACTAAGGAAGCAAGCTGTATATGTGGTCACTCAGCTGTTGATCTGCCTGTCGGATTTAATACATTTTGTAGTCAGTAGTGGAAATAGCAAACCTGAAACATCAAAATAATATACATGCCCAGATTACAATGTAGACTCCTTGCCAGGTGTCTGATAACAATCATCTCCCCAGTCCATTCGGTCCAATGCTTTAAGCATATAACAAATTAAGCAAAACTTCTGTCTTCTGTCACTGAAGACCACAAACTGCATCTTACCACTATCTGAAAATGGAAGTTGTATGTGCCTGTGTGTGGCCTATCCCATCTTCATCAATTTCCTCTCTACGGAGCTGCTTTTTTTATTAGGTTTTCATTAAAAATCTACTGCAAAACATAGATTTGAAAGAAAAAACTTGTGTGGCATTGGCAGTTTTACTATCTGAGGAAGAATGACTTGTGGGCGTGGATTTACCTGAACTTCAGCTCCTGCGTATTTTCTAGGAACCCCGTTATAGTGAAAAAAAACACCACATATTGATATTTTGATGTCTGCTGCTGTCTTCATCAATGCTTTTTTAGAGCCCTCTATCCTTATGTGCTGTCTACTCCTCAGTCCTGGCTTTAGGACCTAGATTTATTTCACAAGCTGAAATTAAAGAAAAAAAAAAAGTCCCCTTAGGCAGATGAAAAGCATTCACATCACTTTTGTTGTAATATCACCCTAAAATTACTTTATCTTTAGTGTAACTTTCCCAGAAATTATTTCTTACCTAAATGATCTATATTGTGACAAATAAAGATGTCTGTCAGGCAAAAAAAGAAAAGCAAGTTATAGGTGAGTTTGTATTCCTAGAATATTCCTCATATAAGATTAATGTAGTGCAACACATACATATATACAAAGCAGTAAAAAAAAAAAGAATATTAAATTAGTGATTCAAATTCTGTTTCCAATTAAGTTGTTGTATACCCAGAGCAATTCCACAGATTGCTGCATTATTCCTTTTGATTTATTCCAGTATAATTAAGAAAAACTTATGTCATCAACTCTAATGGAAGCCACAGTCTGAAAATTTAAACTAGAGAAATATAGTTTAAGGTAGTTTCTGACTGAATGAATTGTAATATAATTCAGTATCAAAAGAAGCAGAGATTTAATACGAGTATCTTTTCGTTGTCTTACCTAACTTTGTATTCTAGGTATGCATTCCAGTTATGAAAAAAACCCAAAGTACTAAGACTCAAACAAAAGTATTTTTAATTTTACTTGTATATAATATACAATGTTTGCCTGTCAATCATTCAACAGTTAAATTAGGGTAGCAAACCAGATTTCTAGCAGAACAGACTCAAAGCAGAATGAGTAAATTATACCACACTAACCTTATTCAAAGTCCAAAATAATCACATTCTGCTGCCTTATCTTCATCCTGATACTTTACTTTCCTGACACATTTCTCAATATGCATTTGTTCTGTGAGTTATGCCTCCTTATGCCTGCTCAAATCATCACTTTGTTTGCTGTGTTTACCAACTTGCACTTATCTACCCCTCATATCCCAAGTTGCATTTACCTAGCCCTCATTCTGCTAACAACCTTGCAAGGATTGCTGCAAATTTGCCAGTCTCATAAAAGTAGTTGTCTTTTTGCCATTAATTCTTCATTGCCTATTTGAGTCAATCAAGCCTTACTCTGAATTATTTCAAACACACTCTCATACTTGCTGAGCAATTATTAAAAACTCTGTCCTGTCGTAGGCAACTTTAGATGGCAGTATAAGCATGGCCTGGCATGAGATTTTTTGGGTAGTCCCAAAATCTGCACTGCCACTGACTTGCTGAGCGTAAAATGCCTGCCTGCACGTCAGTCTTTGAAACCAAATTAAATGTCACTGGCCACTTAGTCAAACACTACTCATCCTACTACAAAATCTAGTAATAAACTAGCCAGAAAGGCTATAGTTCTGTATTAAATTTATTTTTATGCAGAGAAAAGGGGATAAATGTCAAATTCACAGAGAGAGACTGCTGTTTCACTGCAGAAATAATTAGATGGACCTTTCTTGACTTCTGGACTACAGAGTAAAATGCTTCTTCTAGGTAATAGTGCCCTTTGTGATGTTTTCAAGAGTCAGTGACTGATGTCTCCTCTTGCAAAGGCACACTTCCCTCTGTGATTAAATATTTATCACAGTGAGAGGCCAGCAGAAGGACTAAGTGCCTCCAATTAACTATTGTGGAGGTTCATAAGGGACTACAGTACATGTATAAATATTTTAAAAGATCATGTTGGAGCAATGTCCATATCAGGCTGTCTCCCTGCAGATCAGGGTGTGCTGTTTGTTGGTAGGCAGATACATGTCTACTTACCAACAAACAAAACCTCCACTTTATTTGCTGTGCTTTAGCTATAAATCAGTTGGCAAATTATTGCATTAATCATGCATATGAAGAGCTCTGCTTTGCCTGGTGATTATGAAGGGCAAGCAAAACATAATTAAAGGTGCTGCAATCTGTTTTGTTTGTCCTGGGTATTGTTATTTTTTCCAGGGTTCACCCACAGGAAGGAAATTCATATTTAATTCTTTGGACTCTGGAGGTGTCTGAATTTATAAGGATCTTAGCCATACAGGAGCCCCATGTGTCTGCTTTCATTGAAAAAAAAAAAAAAAAAAAGACAGGACATCTTGCCCCAGGTCTGCTATCAAGAGATTTGGAGGGGGTGGAAGTGAATGAATCATGTTCTCCCAGGCTGGCTGCTGATCCAGGGCAAAAGATCATGCTCCGAGGGGAAGGTTGGCCCATCCTTGGCTTATATTTTAGGGAAATGGATGATCATTGACAGGGCTTTGGAGTTCAGTCACTCACAGTTTTTTCACTTCTCTGTGAAGAACAACTCTAATTTGGGGGCCATCTAAACCCTACGGTTATAAAATTCATCTGGTCTGCCAGTACCCTGGGGAGAAGCCCCTACAGAGCCCAGGGCTTGCAGTCTTCGGTCCACAGTTCTCATCCTTCTGGCCACATCTTGTTTGTAATAGTAAAATGAGCTGTGAGGAAAAAAATAAAAAAAGAAGAAGAAGAAAAAAAAAAGACAAAACTTGAAGCAGTGACTCTGTTGCAACAGATTTAGAGCATCAGAATAATAATTTGTTTTATACTGAACTGTGGTGATGTAAATAAATACAGTTCTGGAGGTGACCAGGAAAATAATTAATCAACAGTTTACCAAACATATGCCTGAAATTAAAGTATGAAACAAAGAGATTTTTATGCAGTCCTATGAGATTTGGGAACATGTCTTTATAAGGTGTTACAAAAGCTTACAGCAGTTTAAGGCATGTATGAAACAGATTCATTGCTACTAAGACTGGGGCAATAACAGGAGTACATTTCAGGCAAGGGTTATACACGCCTGGGGTTTGAATGCATTTCCTTTAATAACAACTCTATTTTCAGTTTCTCCATCCTAGTCATACAGGCATGAGTTTAATTCAAGCTTAGGCTCTGTATACAGGATCTCCCCAGGCAGACTTGTGTTTTGGGGTACATTACAATAAATTTGGAGTAGTACGGGTTCCCCTCAGCCACGCGGAACCTGAATTCACTGCACTTCAAACCCTATATGAGAATTGCTGGATGTTGTGAAAAGTTCCCTGTGGGGCACCCCACTCCCTGGGGGAGCAGGACCCAAGAGGAGAAGAGCTAAGCTGCAACTGGGCATCATTAGCCATTAGCTACCTTAATGGGCAGTGCCTGGAAGCAGCAGGGGTTCATTACCCTTCCTGAGACCCCATGTGCATAAAGGAGGAGAGTCAACTGCTGTGGGCTTCTGGGAGCCCTTGCCTGTCAGGCTACAAAAGGGCTGTTTTTGCTCACGGGACCTTTCTGTATGAACCTGCTTTGCAGTCAGGTGCTGAAAGATGTTTCACAGTGTCAGTTATTTCTGGTGGGTAACAGGTCCCTCATTTCAGCAGTTTTTCCTGCAGAAGTGAAGTGGTGTCTTTTTTTCAGGCTAAATAAAGAGGAATTTATGGGAGTGAATACTCTGAAGCTTAATGAAAAGTTTGGATGATAGAAGAAGTCACTAACACTCCTTATATTTAGCACAGAGAGGCATCTTCAAGGGTGGGATCTCCTGAAGCAGGGAGGAGGTAACCTGGTGCAGGAGCTTTTGTGGAGCATCTTTTGTAAACTGCTCTCCTCAGAGGCAAGGAACGACACTTCTGTCTCCCCTCTGGTGGAAGGACTCCCTGGGTCTCAGCAGTGCAGCTACTGTGGGCAGAGTAACACTCAACGCCTCTGAGAAAACATGAAGCAGGGGAAGTGGTATAGGGCTTTTCTTTTGCCTGGAGAAAACACAGACTGCACTGCAATTTCTCTGTGAGGAAGCACTACAGCTCCATGTGCATTTGTGCAGCCTTGGCCATGCTGAAGCTTCTATGCTAGTCAGGCCCTCTGCAAGCCATACACAGTAAACGTTGAAAAGGCTAATAGCTCCTACCTGCATTATATGGAAGAAACGAGTTTTGTTTATTTATTGTTAAAATGGAAAACAGCCTCAGTTGTGGCAGAAGACTATGCAACTGTGACACAGAAAACAGGTTGCAGTAATGTGCACGGCCGGTAAGTAACCTTCTTTTTCATATTTAATAGATGTACCCCTTGCCTCAAAGTTCGGACATGCACACATTTTAGTCAATGCACGCAAATCAGGACCTACTCTATAGGCAGTGCATGCAAAGGCAGACTTCACTTTTGGATCACACTAAAGAAGATGGGACAAGTGGGCTACTTGAAACCTTCTAAATAACTTTTTCTATGAAATACCAACAGATGTGCCCCTTCAGTACTCCCTTTTCTGTGGTCTGTTTGTCTAAACAGAGGAAACTAAATGCTACGCTGGCAGCCCACAGACTGTAAGGTAAGAGGAAGGTGTGCCGCTTAAATCCTCCCAAAGCAATGCTTCCCAGGGCTGCTGGGAGGAGCCACCACTGAGATGGTACCTGCCTGCTCCCAGGTACAGATGTGTTAGGTTGTTATTTCTTTGGATGTGTAGAGATACATTTAAAAGTGTGCTGATCTTGTAATTGTGATGATGTTTGTTTTCAGTAAATCTGACTGAGCTGGAATATATGACAATGCATTTCAGGTGGCATCTCATTTTACAAACTTAATAACTACATACCTACATGAAACACATGAGCAGGTTCATTTCTAGTGAAACGAGTAACTGTCAACATACATCAAACAGGCCATCAAGCCACCTGTGCCTAGCTTGGCCAACAAAAAAAAAAGCTTTCCTTTGGATTATGGTCATAATATGAGAATAAGAATAATATCAGAATAATAATTATCTTTTTCTCCACTACAACATGTACCCAGCACTGTGGGAAACACACTTCTTACCATATTGGTCATCTCAAAGGAATCATAATTTACCATTTCAACCCATCAAATTCTCTGGACAGTGTATGGGTGCTACAACCTGAACATGTTCCTTCTCATTTAAAACTGTTTTGACTTCAGTAGTACCCAGAGATCCTATGCAGGGCTGGGATGATAAACATACTCGAAGATATGGCCAAGGGCCAAGGTACTGTTGTTTCAATGCTTCATGCTCCCGCTCTTTGACTGGGTCTTTAATAAAGCTGTGTCTCCCAGGATGGACCACAGCCTTGTAAGCTACAGAAGTTCACCATAGGGGAATTGACCAGACTGAGGAACCCTGGGGGAATCTGAGAGAGTTGGTTTTTTTGTTTGTTTTGGTTTTTTTTTTTGGCTGGAAAGGGAAATATTCTGTAAAATGTTCCTGTATTAAACAAAAAGGATTAAAATTCCCCCTCCCCCCCTTTTTTTTTTTCCCCAAGAAATAATGTTGATGGGAAATTTTTCAAATATGCCTACATGGATTAAAAAAGTGAGAAAGGAAGAGGGATAAAGAAAGAGGAGGTAAATAGTGGCAGGGAACCTGGATTGAAGGGTAAATGGGGTCAGCTATGGAAACCAAGTGAGGAATGCTGTGAGCAGCAAGCAGAATGAGATTTTAAGGGTCACTGTGTTCCTTGGAAAACACAATATGAGACAAACATCCCTTTAAGAAAGAAGTTTCTCCAGTCAACATACCCTGTTTTCAACTGTAATTATTCCTATCTGTCTCATGTGCTACAAATACATTCCTCAAATAAAAATCAGAAAGGAGAAGGAGCTGCAAAACAAGGAATGAGTATCCTTTAAAAATTCAGAAGAGTGAGCATAGTAATTGGCCATAAGAAAGGGAGTGCCCAGACTTTTTCATCTTTATAAGTTTACAGGGAAGGATAAAAGGAAATGCTTGCACTTGCTGATGAAACTTAGAGGATGCAGAAGTCAAATCCTCCAGCAAATTAGATACGTTACCAGAAATACAGAGAATTCCCTTAGGTCTTACCTAGGTCTTTCATCTGGAGATGTCAAAGCACTTTTTCAGGCTTCAAGAACTGCTTTCATGCTGACACCTGGGACAGTTACTCCTTAAAATTACTTTCTAGAAATATTTTGACACAAAACATCACAGAAGTTAGGTCTTGTAAAACTGGAGGTGGTGGTGGTGTTTTAATTAGAGGAATGGTAACATCCTACATAAAAAGCAATCGTCTGAAAAGTAAAACTGTGTATGACCACAACTATTTACAAACTTAGGATACATTCTGAAAATTCTTTTCACACAAAGCTTTAATAATGACACACTGGGGACAATATAGCTGAGGAAAGAGGTGCAGAAAATGCCAGTTATTCCATTGAACAGCTTTAAAATGTGGAACAAATTCAGGCAATAAAAATCTACTTCCTAGCAGAAAGGGGAGCATGAATGAAATGGTCACATGACTCAAGTGAGGGTAAAGGCAAAGCAGAGAGCTGAGCGAATATTTAATGCCTGTAACTTCAAACCCAAGTACCTAAAGCTGACAACTCAGAAAGGAATGGGTGTATATGCGGTGGTATGAAATACTGTGAAGATTTTGCACATGTACAAGGTGCTTAAGTTGTTTTTCTGATTAATGAAGAGAATGTAAGAACTGTTCACGTTTTAACTAAAAGGGACATGTGACTGGATGGCTGTCCAGTTTCATTGCTGTGTAAAATGTGATTGGGTCAAAGAAATTATGCATCCAAGACATAATATGCCTTGCATTTGATTTTTATCTGTCAGAGTTTCAAATGGGTTTCAAAGTAACCATAGATCGTGTCATTCATAAGAGGAGTATGGAGAAGCACGGTGACTGTGCTGTGGAAGCACAATTATAGCAGGCTTCCTCTTGGAACAAGATTAAGGATTTCTTCTGAAGTTTTAACTAGTAAACATAGGTATATTTCAACAGGGGTTTTTTCCACATGTATCACAGATTCTTAGGCTGACAGGTTGAGAGGAGGTACTCTGAGTAATCTACCCTGACTTACAACCAAGACTTAGAACAAGTGTCGGTACTTTATTTGGACATGATAAAAGCATAAGGATTAAAATAATGGATTTAGAGTAAGGTTGGGAGAGAGCAATGAGAGATGTAACATTACAAAAATAAAACAATGGTGTTATATATCATTTCTTACCTTTATATTCTGAATGTTAACCAGGTGTGTTTTTAGTGGTTGTAGGAGAATTCCTGACAGGCAGAAGAGCAGGTGCTTCCACCATGGTTTGAAGGAAAGCAGTGGTGCTGGTGGAGGAAGGACACTGAGAGCAGCCTGGGATGATTGAACTTTCAGGTATTGTGCCAGCCTCGTTTGGAGTAGAACTGGGGGATGAAATTAGTATGCAAGGAGAGGTATATAAGTATACAGGATCATCCAAAGATACTACCTATATTACTTCCGGTTTATAGGATAAAACTAGAAATTTTTCCTTTTTTCATAATGGACTCCATAATGGACACTTCTTGCAGTTTCTTCAGAAACAGTAAAACTTTCACCTCAGTGAGGTTATTGTCTTAAAAAGACTAAAAATTGGCATTTTACATGGATTGCAGCAATAAACTATAACTAAAAAGCAAAACTTTTTGAAGTAACACAAGGTTTCAGGCCTCAGAGTTCCTGCAGGGGAATACATCAGGACTTTGTGACTTCCTTCTGGGCTGGAGTGCTGGGCTAAATACAGCTCCAGCACCTAAACTTGAGCTGTTATCCTTACTAACATTCACAGTAGCAAGTGGAGACACCTGAGTATCAGTTCTGAGCAGACCACGGGTACCCTGTGCATGCATTGCATAGAGTTTGTGGGATATATACGCAGACTGCCAGCCTGGCACAAAGGTTAAAGAAAAAGGAATAAGAGAACTTTCCTAAAATTCACAAACATCATAGCTCAGGAGCACAAAGGACAATGAGAATAAACTGAAATGAGAGAGGTTCGGACTGGCTATAAGGAAATTTTTTTTTTCCCATGAGGGTGGCCAAGCAGGGACACGGAGATATTGTGCAGTCTTTGAGCAGGGTGTAGGGCTTGATGTCCTCCCAAGGTTCCTTCCAACCTGAGTTATCCTATGATCCTAAATGGGGATATCTCAAGTGCATAGATGTTGCTCAAAAAAAAATCACAAAAAAATCACCACCAACAACAACAAAAAAACAACCAAGAACCAAAAGCATGAGAAGGCTCTTATTTAATACTGCACAGCTCTGTTGAAAACTAGAAAGACTGTGGTGTGGAAAACACAAAGATTAGTACAACAGCCTTTATACATTGTATATGAAAGATGATAACCAAAGGAAGTTAAATTGCTCTCTCAGCAAGAGATAGAGAAAACAGAAGAGATTTGGATCAAAAACAGGCTCTGAACTTGCATTGATTAGAACTTTATAAATTTAGTCAGAATGAACTAATATTGTGAAAAAGTCACCTTGGTCAAGTGAAATGATTAAGTGGAAACATTTTTAAAATGAGTAAAATGCTTGCTAAAAGGATTTGACAATCTGACAGAAAATAAGCAGCTGGTAGCAGACTGAAGTGAGAGCAGCTACACAGAAGAAAAAAAAAAGAAATGGAATATTTTAGTTTGGTTTCAATACAAGAGATCAATCACAGGGCCCAGGTTGAACTTGCGGCAACTTGTTCTACAATCATATTGCAAAAGGTGCTTAAGCACCCTATAATCTGAGCCCTGTTGTTCTCATAACAACACTAGAAGAAGAGAACTTAACCTAATGTTTTTAAAACTCTTTGAGAACTTAAGAATTTCATTGTTTTATTATGACAGACACAGTTTTCATAAAATGGAAATTTTCCCTGGCTGAATCAGAAGGTGATATATAAGGTTTGTTCACTTGATTGAACTTGAGGGCGATCTTTTAAGTCAGATGGGCATCATTATACTTGCTGTCAGGATGAGATCCTATCCACGGAGGAGAGTGTGGACCTGGGGATGCAGACTGTAGTTCCCAGAGTTCTCCAGCACTGATGGAGAACACGGATCTGTACTGAACATACCCCCATCCCTCCCAAAAGTTCTTATGCTGTTAAGTGAAATGGGAAAAGTTTGCAAATGACAAAATATTTTTACTCACTTGGCAATGTCAAACTGAATTTTGACATTTCTGAGGCATTTCTACGAAACTGAACCCTTCCGTGAATCGTTTGAAAGTGTGCATTTTTCATTTTAATTCTGGAGGCAAACAAACACTGAACTATCTGAGTTATCTATGGGATGAAAACTGATTTTGGCCAGCTCTATTCTGTAATCAGCTTAGGCACTGAATGGGTTTTAATGATTCACACAACTTCCCAAGGTATGTCAGATATTTTTGCTCTCTCACTTGTACCTTGATCATAGTGAAAATAGATGAATTTCTCTAATCTTAGCCTGACCTGCAATGACCCTGTCTAGCACCGGTACCTTTTGCTTTCCTTCCCCTGTGTAAGCATATTAGATCTTGCTTAGTAGGAGCTGTGAAGCACAGTTGTTTATTAAGAGTAGTTTTTAGAGCTGAGATTATGATTTATGTAACATTAAGAGTAATGCAGTGTGAAGCTGTGATTAGGATGCCTGACCTGTCAGTTGGCAGTTTGGTGCCCTAGATGATAATCCACTGTATGGAATGGGGGGCGGGTCTTCCTCTAGCAACCAAAAATGCAACAATTTATTGATTGCAGAGAAGCATGTGATAGACTCACCGATATTTGCTTATGTCATGAGATCTTCTAATGGGCCTAGAACCAGGTTTGCATAGAATCTGCCTTACCTGTTGATAAGGCAAGTGTATTTAGATACTTATCTGGAGCCCAGCATAAAATCTATCCACTCTTTTCTTGGTTTCAGCCCCTTTCCTAAAGCGATTCCTTCCCTTGTTGTCAGACCAGGCCTCCTTTGGGGGCAAGGAAGGAATCCTGAATGAAATTACCATGTTTAATGGGCATTTTTCTACCTATTAGGCTATGCCCTCTTCGTTATCAGCATTAAAATCTCAAGGCAGTGCACATGCTGAGACATTTCCTTGGTTGTCAGGAATACATCCCCTTAGACACCTAGCCAGCAGTTTCTATTATCCTCACTGGATATGAGGCAAGTATGTGCCCAGGCTGTTTCCTTAGCATAAATAACAGCACTAAGAGATGGTCTTTCTTGGAAGTTCACATCAAGCTTGAAAGTCATCTGTTACTGGCGAGTTGGTATACAACGTCAGTGAACTCTGGAAAGTGAAGCTGAGGATATTGCTGTGAGTAACGACAAACCTAAACATGATCAATAGCCGTGTTCCAAAAAGACTGTGCACAGCTGGTGTCAAAATAGGCACATTTAATTTCCTCATATCTCTGTTTAGTTTTAAATCATGATGTGAATCCATGAACAGATCAGATTTCGAATTTCATGCTGCATGTAACGGTTACAGCTGATCTTCAGAGTGGATCTCGGAAAAAGAATAGGGAATAAGAAAGTTATTGAAAGGGCTTAGCATGTTCATCTCTTTTGTCTCCTGCAGTAGTAGAATTTGGATTGTTCAGTGTCTTTCAATAGATGTTATAAAAGAAGTACTCAATTACTTGGCTCTGACCTTCTACAGCACATCAAAGGTCAGCAGAAAATTCACATCTGTTTTCAACAGGCCACTCTGGATCTCGCTTCCATTGGTGAACATCAGAAGCAATCATTTAAAACTGATCTAACACTGTGCAAGTGTAAAAATAAAGTGCAAAATCAAAATGAGAGCCAGAGGAAAGCTTTGATAAACATTTCTATCTTTGTAGAATGGTTTCTTACATTTTTAACCTGTTCTCAAAATGTACATGTAAACTTTAATGAGAAAAATGACCTTATGGCAGAAGAAGATTAAAAATAGAACATGGGAGAAAACCACAAAAAATCTTATGGGTCTTTTTACAGAATGGGGAAAAATGCAACCATGTCTTAACTTTTTGCAGAATAGCTCTAAGACAGGGATGAGCTATGGCTGTATCAATGAGACTATTCTAAAGTAATGGCTTGGAACACAGTGAGCTCTGTAGGAATTTTTTTTTTTTAAGGGTAACTACTAATGGAAGAAGTCCCAAAGACAAGCGATAGTTGGCCAAAGTCAAGCTAATTTGCAAAAATCAATGGTCTGACAGCGCTCATCTATCATCTTGAACACGTGTTCATGGTAATCAATGGTCATCCGTCTCTTTCCTGTAGGTCAATTAATCTTTTAAATTTTGTAGGCTTGCTGCCCTAGTACAGTACTTTTCATAATACCTGCACAAGCTTTTTTTTTAATAAAAGAAAAAGCTAAAATGATCTAAAATGTATATGATGTGGTTCTTCAAAGTCAAAAGGGAGTAACTGCTTGAGGTGTGAAGCCAGCTGACAGCCACTGCTTCCTCATGTTTTGAGGCCATAGTGTTTTAAATTTCTTTACCTGTAATGATTTTAAACTCAGTTAAATAGCAAAATTTTAGAACTAGTTTTTTGGTTTATGAAGCTGAACAAATTAATCTTGTAGGATGGCATAAAGAGACAACATTGTTAGACGAGATGATTGGTGCAGTCTTGAACTTGCAGTGAGATCCATGTCTTACTGGGGAAGAAACATTATCTACAATCTGTCTGAAATAGGAGAGCTATGTTAAGTGCATGTACCTCTGAACATTTAACTTGGCAATAAAAATGTCCATGCTCCTGATAATGCTAGATCTCCATCTTGATCAGATGGACCTAATCAAATATCCTTCAAGACAGACCTTCAGCTAGGTGGAATAAATGGTCACCTGACAGTTTATAAGCTATCTTGGCAAGAAAAGAACAAGAGTTGTCCTTGGAATATCCCCCAGTGTGCAAACTACTTAGAGAAAAGTAGTATCTTGCTAATAACACGAAGTGTGCAGCCCTAATTGAAAGGACTTTTCAGCTGGAAAAAAGTAGAAAATACCTAGTTAAATTATCATCTTACATGAGGCAAACAATGCCTCCTACTTTTGACTATTTGTTGTCTGCATTGCATAAGAAATGCAGCAAAAGCTGTATTATCAGCAGGATATTCTAAAATTAGACAACTAATTAACCTTCATTAACAATAGTATCATTTTGATTATTTTCTCTTTGATATACCTTGCTCTGTTCTAATACAGCAGGTTTTTGTGAGAACAACATGTTCCTATTGGGTTCTATTTTTATAAGTACTTAATGCAGAGTGAAGATGAGTGGAATACGATATGCTATGTGGATAACAAAAAAGGTTGAAACCACTTTAAGTGGTTTATATATGACTAGTATTCTTACAGTAATATATTATTAAATTATTATATATTAATTTTGATTTTTAAAAAGTTAAGTTCTTCAAGAGGAAAATTAAGGCGCTTTATCCAAGGCAGATTGACCACAGTTATCTGAATTCTATTATCACAAAATGACGTAGCAAACTGGAAGCAAAAAAAAAAAAATCCATGTTGAAAATATGTGGACAGATATTTCTTGAAGAAGATTTTTTTTTTAAGAGGACCTCTTGCTCTTGAAGAAGAAAGAACTGGATCTTCCCTGAAGGTATATTGCCATTTCTTTAGTACCTAAACTTAGATGTGTCTCAGAGTGATTAGCATGATTGCAAAATGTAGACAGCAGGCTGATGCTATTCATCTAAGAAATTTTTATCACTTTCTGAACTAAATTCCTCACATAACTAAGGAGTAAGCTAATGCATAACTAAAAAAAACTCCTCTCATATCTCGGTTAGTATCTCACAGGAAGACTGGCAAAACAAAGAACCCAAATGTTCCAGGTCTTGGTTCTGTTCCATAATAATATTCACAGAAGACAAGTGTCACTATGCAACTGCCATTCAAGTTAAGTGGAGTCTGCATTTAATTTTGACTCTGAGGTGTTGATGTGCCGATTAGTTTTCTGATATAGCTTGGTTGTCAACATTTAAAACATTTCTTGGAATAAGAAAAATCATTTTGAACAGAAGGCATTCTGTTATACCTATATTTATACATATTTCCCTGCACCCTCAAAACCCAGTTTTAAAGCAGCTTATTGGAAGAGCTGTCACCATCACCTTGGAAACTGGTCCTTTGACAGCATGTATCAATCAGTCGTCTCACAAGTATATAGCTTTTCTTTTTTTTTTTTTTTTTTTTTAAAGCACGTTTGAATAGTTTCATTCTTTCCCTGAAAAAGGAAAAACAGGCTAAATTCAGCATGGACATTTTGGAGTGTAGCATCTCTCATCAAACAGAATAACTGACAGTTTGTTGTTTTGTTTTTTTTTTTTAAATTGCAAGTGATGTAGGTCATAAACTTGTAATCTGGGTGCATGCATGGGAGGGAGAAGTTCCAGTCTGTGCTCCACAGGCTGCTTCTGTTTCATGTGAAACAGTCTTTGATGGTTAACCTATCTGCCTGGTATCTACTTGTCAAGGCACTTTTACTGTCTCCTATTTTGCTGCAGGAGGGAAGAGTACCTTCTTTCCAGAATAGCTGGTAGCTTTAACATGCTCTTGGGAGAGACGTAGCTGTGAATCCCTTTAGGCTGAGGAATACAGTGAAAGTGGCTCTTCTCCATCTTTGGAAGGTGATCTATTTATGAAAAAGGGTGAGGCCATGTCCTACAGTAGCTGTGCTCTCCAAGGGGAAAAAAAGCAAGCTGTTTTGTTTTTTGGAAGGGAAGAGCTGAAGCTCTGACTTCGGAGAGAGCGGGTTGTCTTTTGTTTGCACTGCATAGGGCATGTGGCGCCTGGCAAAACATGGGGTTTAAGACACGTCCCTGCCTGCATCAGTCTTGTTGCACTGGATACCTACCTCTGCGATGCCAGGCAGAGATCCCTAAGTACCTGTCTCAGCATTATGATTTCTGTTCCAGGACTTTGATCCTCTTAACCTGATCACTTCAGTGCTCATCATTGCAGACTAAATCCAGTTTTGGAATTGGGCTTTAATCAATCAATACTTGTGAATACGAGGCCTGATCTCAGATGGGACCTGCAAATACGGGTTACAAGTTTTTTGCTTCTGGATAAGAAAAATTAAGATATTTCCCTATGTTAGAAGAGCATCCAGAAGAAAAATACATACACAGCATCCTTCTTGCTAAAGTATCCAAACATTTTCTATGGAAATAGCACTGAATGAAAGTGGTTACGGGTTTATCATGAGCGAAGTGCATGTTCTGCATATTTTTCCAGGGATACCATCAACCTAAGTTATTTCTGATTTTATTATTGCTTGTTGTTATAAGTAGCACCTAAAATGGCTTACAGAAAGAGGATTAAAGGAAAGAAATGTGTTTGTCTTTTTTTAATTTGACTATGCTCTCTTGGCAGTGCTTTGTGCGTGGTCAGATTCATTTTCCCTATGAAGTCAATTACTTATCTCTCCTTTTTATCTCTACTTTTGTGTGCGGGTCTTTTACAAAGCAACAGGGGAAAGATGAGTGTTTTAAAATGTGATTGTAAACCCAGAGAAATTGGCGAGAGGACTCAGCAGCAGGTAACAACTTCCACAACTGCTTTTAACTCTCTTTTTTAGATCAAGCTTGTTTTCAACTTAATGGCATCTGTGGGCAGATCCTTGCCCAAGGCATCTCTCTGTGGCCTGGGGGCCTTGAAGACTCATTGTCTTCATTTCCTATACAGCTCCTTTCAAAGAAGATTGCACCTATATATCAATATTTGCACGACTCCAAACACAGGCTCTGTCAAGCCATTGGGCCCAATATACCTCCAGAGTAGACTGACAGCCTCTCTCCTGCCAGGTGATTGTGGTGGCTTTCTTGGCAATCTTCTTCAGATAAGGTGAGCTGTGAAAGTGCTGGTGAATTTAGGCAACCTCCCTGTGCTCCAAAATACAGATGTCCCCACAGTCCTCCTTCTTAGGGTGGTTGTTCTCAAAGAAACGGTTAAAGCCCCTATGGATTCAACCATCTATGCTACTCTTTGGGATGACTGGCCACACAGAAATGGAGTCACAGTCATAAATCACTTGAGGCGCTGTGCTAGGGGGTCAGGTTCCTTCTCTGCAGGTCAGAAGCTCTGTGAGATGAGCTTCTCCACTCAAAATCAGGAATCCGAAATGACTGCCCTGTAAGGCCCTTGCAATTCAGCAATAGTGTAGCCTTGAACCAGGGTCTTCCAGTTGCCCTCACTGAGGTGTCAAGGAGGAATCCTCCTACAGTGGTGCAAAGGAAGGAGCTAGTTCTTGCTGGCTGGAAGAGAGAGCAAGATGCACTTGTCCTGCTCAGGGATCCTAAGAGATGGAGAAGTTCACAGCCTCACTCCCTTTCCCCCCTAATCTGTGAAGGAACACATCCTTCAGAGCCTCAGTGGCTCATGCAGCAGAACAAGAATTAGCAGACAGCAAGTTTCCTCCACCTCCGAAGCAGACAGTCCCTCTGGAAACAGTACTCCTTTAAGAGCTTTACTAGATCTGCACGTGAGCTCAATCTGCCCATAGAAGAATTTCCATTTGTGCAGATGGTATCATTTGGCAGATCTCTCTGATGTTGGCAGCATTGCAGGGGTCATATTTGTGCACAGATGGACAGTTCTTCATCTGTTTCTTTATTGTAATAGACCCAAATAGGTTTTCCCACAATAGTACATATGTGCATTATAACGCTCCTTGTTCCCTGTCAGACAACTTATTTAGCGAGAGCATCAAAATTTTTTTTTTCTCTTTGTTCACATATCAAGTCCTCTTTTATCTATATCTTTGTTTCGGGGATGCAGGCTGAGGACTAAGTAGACCTATTGAGGATCTTTGTATTCCTGAACCATAAAATCTGGTGGCATAGAAGTCATTACCAAGATGATATTCAGAGCACTGCTGTGGGTTCAGGGTGTTCTCATGTATGGATTTTTTTTGTGGCAAATATTTTTTGTACATTGCACGTATTAATCACAGCTCCCTCATAAACCAGGAACACTTACAGCTGACATGTGAATGGACATTTGGAGGGATTGAAGAGGCTGGGGAATCGATAATTCAAAACTGGAGATTTTGAATCCAGAGCAATGATTCAGCTCTAGTAATGACCAAAAGCTCTTATCATTTGACAGCTGTTTAGAGAATTGTGTTAAATGTACTCATTATTTAGTGGTGAGATATTAATATTTTTTGAAGTATCTGTTGTCACTCTCAGTTGCAATCTCAGTGTGGCAGCAAAGAACTGAGTAGTTATCTTCAGAAGTTGCTCTGACAGGGCTGGTTTACAGCACAGCAAATGGACATTTTTGGAAAACTTGCATGCTTCTATTTTGCTTTATACAAGCACTTGCTTTGTTAATAGAAAACTTTATCCCTGCATGCCTTACATTTTATTAATGATAAACCTGTCTTCTTGTGAGGAAGCTGAGACTTTTTCAGTCTCCAGGTTGATAGCAACTTTGGCTTTTCCTTCTCACTTGCTAATCTAACCAATGTAGTCTAAACTTCTCTACTCAGGTGTCACAGGTAGTGCAAATATTTCGGTATGGGTATTGTTTGCTGTATACGTCTGTGAAAGAAGTTTATGCTGTATGTAAATGAGGTGAAAATAGCTAGGGAGCTTGGACATTTCTCGACATTTATATACCCAGACTCCTAAATATAGTGTCTCAGTAATGTAACTTTTCTGGACATGTGAGACAGCATATAAAGTACCCATTTTTTCTCAAAAATTACTGTTTGAAAGGAAACTGGTTGTTTGTAATGTAAACATTGCTGAAAAGGCTATTCCTTCTACAACTGCTTCTAAATGAAAAATACTCCTGCTTATTTACTGATTTATTTTTAACCTTTTGACAGCCTAGTGAACAAAGGGTATGAACTGGGTACCAGATAAAGCATTTTGAATCAAATTAGGGAAAGTGTGAGTGAAATTCCAGCATCAACTCTTAAGTAACTTCTTGTCTGTACTGGGTAGCAGGGAGAATAAAATTGCTGACTGCAGCTAAATAAAGGTTACTTGGGAAATATATAAAAACCCAAACTTTAATTTCATATCCATCTGGTAAGTCTTCGTAATCAGTCCCTAATTATCTACTTGTTAATGCATTTCTGGTTACTCTGACACCTTAGGAATTTTTCTATGCATAGATTTCTTGCCCAAGGCTATGGAAAATTATACATGCTTGGATACAGCTGGTTTCTGTTTTGGGGTTGGCTTCTTTTTTTCTGTCACAGTTACGGAACATATCTACACAAATAGCTATGCTGAATTTTACTTTTTCAGTAGGAGTCTGGAGCTTGAAAAGCAGTTTAAGCCAGAATGCTCCTAGCAGAACCGCACCTACAGGGAGCAAAATATTGTGGAGAAGGGGACAGGGATGCAATGTGTAATGTAGTTCTGCAGCATGTTATCATATGATGACATATTGATGGAGAGATACAGACCAAAAGTTAAATGTATCCTGTGCTGGGGGGTTTGGTTTGTTTTGAGGGCATTTAGTCTCTTCTTGTTGAACAAGGGACAAATCTTTCCTCCTGATTTTGAAAGGCATACTACAGGCCGTTTCACTTGCTGGGAGGTTTGTCCTCTCCTTAGCTCTGACTGATGCAATGCGACAGGCATTTCAGTCAGCTCACTTGCTGACTGGTTTCCCCAAATTAGTCTCTAGCAGCTGAATTTCTTTTCCAGATTATTTGAAGGTGTTAGCAGTTTGTGAAGCCACATAGGAGAGGACTTCCCCAAAAAGACTGACTTACTACAGACTAGTTGTACAGGTTCAAGTCAACAAGCCAGCTGACACGAAGGCCTCTCACAGACTTCCCATTAGAACAATATATTTGCAGGAGACGGATTCTAGAGAAGATTTTACTTCCTTCTTTCATTCCCTGAATACTGGAATGATAAATACCCTAATAACTGTGAATCCTAAGACCCAAAGAACACTACAATATGTGAAGCATACTGGCATAGTAAAATACCAAAATATTCTTCTGCCCACCAGAAGGTAACAAGAACTCAAGATATGGGCATCCTTTTCTTTGAAGATGAGTAACAGCCATGCTGAAGCTGGACTGCATTATAAGTAAGAACAAGCACGGGCTGATGATGTTCTTATCACAAGAATTAAGATGATCAGTTAAAATAAGTTTTAACAAGCAACAGTTTGTAGAGCTGGGTTTACAAAGCCCAATCTCCATCAAAGACAGCATGGTAAAATAAAGGAAATGTTAATGATAATTTAATTTTAACCCAAAGCACAAGCCACACTAGCCAATTTTAGAGATACAGCAGAATGTAGAAGAGAACATTAATTAATTAATTCCTGTACATTTATGAAGAATCACTTCATATTGTGAGAAACGGAGAAGGACTGAGGCAATGTAAAGGCTGCACCCATACCAGCTAACTGTTCTCTAGCCTTGCTATCTGCCCTATTTTGTATCATTTTAATGACAATGGGAATAGTTCTATAGCTATGTATATAATAGCTTGTACTCAGCCAAGACTGTGACTTAGTTTGACTGAAACTAATAGCAAAGATGTTTGGAGTAAGTGAGAAAAATGAAACCAAATGGCAAGTGAAGGTGGAAGTGTCTTTCAGTTTTGAAGGAAAAAAGGGGATTTCCTTTGATGACTCCACCCTTCAAAAAATTTTTGAATAGTACAAGATTAAACGATATTTGGAGTGAGTCTAGACTGAATAATAATGCATTGCAGGCCTAATTCTAAGTGTAGGAAATACAGGGGATGCGTGAAAGGTGGTGTGGAGAGCTGGTGTCGTGGTTTAACCCCAGCCAGCAACTAAGCACCATGCAGCCGGTTGCTCACTCCTCACCGGTGGGATGGGGAGAGAATCAGAAGGGTAAAAGTGAGAAAACTCATAGGTTGAGATAAAAACAGTTTAATAGGTAAAGCAAAAGCCGCACATGACAGCAAAGCAAAATAAGGAATTCATTCACTACTTCCCATTGGCAGGCAGGTGTTCAGCCATCTCCAGGAAAGCAGGGCTCCATCAGGCTAATTGGGAAGACAAAATGCCGTAACTCAATGTCCCCCGCTTCCTCCTCCTTCCCCCCAGATTTATAGGCTGAGCATGACATCATTTGGTATGGAATAGCCCTTTAGTCAGTTGGGGTCAGCTGTCCCAGCCATGTCCCCTCCCAACTTCTTGTGCACCCCCAGCCTACTCACTGGTGGGATGGGGTGAGAAGCAGAAAAGGCCTTGACTCTGTGTAAACACTGCTCAGCAATAACAAAAACATCCCTGTATTATCAACACTGTTTTCAGTACAAATCCAAAACGTAGCCCCATACAAGCTACTATGGAGAAAATTAACTCTATCCCAGTCAAAACTGGAAAACCTGAGGTTGTCTGCCTTCAACTGCATGCACCTGCCCATTGTAAAGTACTGAGGTAGCCTGAGCAATGGAAAAGAAATGCTGCTGACATTAAAAAAAGAAAAAAAAAAGTGACAAGGAATCTATCTGTGCATAGGGAGGTACCCAGAGCCACAATAGCGGCTGAATTTAGTGTGTCCCATTGGGTCACCATTTTCTTTGTTCACATTTATCAGCCTGGACTGTGTGCCTGGCAGGCCTCAGAAGAGTGATAACCTGTGTAATCTGGTGAAATTGGATGCTGGGACCCTACCACATGCTGCCTGTGGCCATCTGAGCACCTCCCACAAGGGACTGGCCCAATGTGGGAGGTCCTGAGTGCTCATTCGCACCCCAGGACAGCTGAACAGACCCATACATGCCCCTTGTACATCATGGCTTGGCTGCACAGTCCCCCCATGTAGACACACAATCTCTTGGCACCAGCTGGTCATTAAAAGAGGCCCCTGAGCTCCTCCTCCTTTGGACAAGTTAGGTGAGAAACATGCCAGGATGATCTGGTATCTCTGTCTACAGCAACTGCATAGCCCCAAGCAGGGATTAAGAAAAGTTGCGGAAGGGGTAAGGACAGAGGGGAAGGAAAAACGTTGAAGAGAGCCTACCACAATGGCCTATTCACAGGCAGGTGTTCCTCCTTTGGCTGTGAGCTGCTTCTGGAGATCCTGGGCACCATGGCTGTGCACAACACTGAGGTCCCCCACTTGGCCTGGGTAGCCTCTCACAGGGCAGTGGTTGCTTTGAGGACAATGGAGGAGATCTGGAAGTTCTGGCACTAGAGCAAGGCTTGTGAAGCAGCTGATGTGGCAGTTGGTCAGAGTATGTCTGGTCTGCATGGTCTGCCCAGGCTTTGTACCTGATGTGTGCCACTAAGTGCCCACAATATGGTGGGAAGGACAGGAGCAAAAGAGATTGACTGAGAGCTGTCAAGCTAGAGACAGAGCGCTCACGATACTGAGAGAGAACACCCAAATGAGGTGCATGGAAGTTGTAAGGCATATGAAACTCCTTTCTTGGGAACCATGGCTGATGAGGATGTTTCTATGGTCCCTACTGGGCTGAGCAAAACCCTGCTGCAGCATCGTAATGTGACTATTGAGGTTTATCAGCAGTAGTTGTGCTACTTCTCCACCGTCTCACTCTTCCCACAAAACAATGAAGGTGGCTTTATGCATCCTGAAACCAGCCTTGCTGGTGGGCACTCACAATATGGGTTCAGAAGAACCTAGATAGATACACCACTGTTTGTCTCCAGCTTGTTGTCTATACTGTCAATATGGCACTTAGGGGGTGATGTATAGGCTCGGAAAGGCAGTGGAAGAGAAATGTCCTGCTTTACAGTGGCAGTATGAGACAGGAAAGACAGTAAGAAGAAGCAGAAGATCTCTTTTTGAATTCTGCAGTCTTTGTGGAAACAGCTTTCAGCATGAAGGTGCCTGATGCTGCATGCAGTACACGTGCTCTGGAGGTCCCCAAGGGCTTGCCAAGGGGGCTTGGGCAGGCATCCTGCTCCAGGGAACATAGAGGTGCTTGCATTCATGTAGAAGTAGTTGATTTTGTGCTTAATTTTTACCAATACGAGTTATTTTGTAAAAGACCCCAAAATGGAATACAGGCCTAATACAAGCTGACTTTATATACACTAAGGTAAAACCAAGTTGAAGTAAATGAGAAGTGATTCTGTGTTTTTCATGCTGCAAAGGTCTGAGATGTTCTGATAGGCACCCAAGGCAAAGATTTTAGTCAGCTGTGGATATTTGTGTCTTGCAGAAGGAGGAGAAGGGAAAAAAATGGAAGACAAAGGCAACTAGCATCATAATGGTGAGATTTGTCAGAATTTCCATTATCAGAGTCTATTTACAGGTTGTATATATACCCTCTGGACTGAGACTTAAAATTCAAGATCGTGCACAGGAAATGATATTTATCTTTGCTAAATTAAAACATTGGTTCAGCAGCTTTAGAAAAATTGTCATCACAAGAAAATCCTCTGGAGCACAAGAAGTGCAAATACTTCTGACTTCTTTTTTTTCTTTTTTTTTTTTTTTCAATCTACATTTTCTTTTTGCCTAATAAACATGGCATGCTGAATATTTTAAAGCCTTGACCTGTTACTCTGACATTAGTAGTAAAGATATATTGAAAAGTAATGTACTGAAAGTCTTTCACCTACGAATGCACCTTTTCTTGATGACATTTTCTGTTATTTTGCTTGTCAAGCTCTGTAGTGTTCAGTGTTCCTTCTTTATAAGAGGATTTTATTACAAATAAGTCTTATCACTATGCAAATAGAGTAATTATTTGGTTCATATTAACATTTCATTCCCTACACAATAATAAATATATCTTTAAAATTCTGTATTTTTGAAGGTAGTGTAGCAATTAAAATGCACTTAAATATTCCTTATTTACATGCAAATTGTCAGGATGAAGGAGAATGTGAGGATATGCAAAATAATATGTAATTTTCAATTACATATATATATCTGTTATTATTATAAATGTCTTCCAACATTTTTGACTTCTGATAACATGTCATCATTCTTCTTGTGATTTAGAATATAATTTTTGACTTAGATTACTAAGGAGTAGAGAATTTTATAGTCTCCAGTATCTTTTTCCCTCTTATTCCAAGTTAAGCATGAACAAATTCATCTCTACAGGGACAGTCAAATTGTCTGTGAATAATTTTCTGTTAAATAGCATTCTGGCAAAGAGTTCTTCATTTCCCGGAGTATTTTAACTGGTGTTTACTGGAGCTGATTGAATACTGTCCATTTACTATATTGACATATTTTGATGGTATGACTGAATACATTAATACAGGAATACAATTAATCATCTCTGTAATATTAGACCAGCTCTAGTTTTCGCTCAGAGTAATAGACCTGATGTGAATTCACTTATCTAGGAGCTGTCTGTGGTTTGATAAAACTTTTTCCCTCAGTTATTCTGATCAGAAGAATAGATATTATGTTGTTCAAAACACATGGTTTGATTTGGGATTTTGCTCCCCTGTTTAAGAAAAAAATCGTCTTTTCTTATGGGTCTCTAAAAACTTGTTCTGTGTAAATTCTAGAGCTTTCTTCATTGAACTGGGGGTAGAGGCACTAGTGTCTGACTCAACTCTTCCTCTTCATTGGAAGTATTTCCATTAATTTCATAGATGATGTGTCTTTTCTTGCCTAATAACTGAACAGCACCTGTAAAACCTGACCAAATTGTGTATATATATTTTTTTTTCTCCAAAGTGTATTCAAAACCAAAGACAGTGAGTTATGGTTTAATTTAAACATAGCCTGCCTTCTTTCTTAACTACCTGCTTTCTCAATGCCCTTTATACCAACATTTTACTTGCATCACCCCAGAGCAGGCTGCTTGCACAGGTTGATGAAGGACAACATTGCATACCCTGACCATTGTCCAAAGGGTGCATAGAAATATATTGCAGTCCTGAGGGATGGGGTGGCTATGCCACCTCAGGCATTTCAGCAATATGTGATTTCACATAGGAAGGCAGTGTATCTTGCCTCATCTGTCAGGATTTCTTGAGTAAATTGTCATTGGTAGCTTATTGTGGAAGGAGAGGTTTACACACCGAAGACAGAATGTCCTGCCAGAAGCTGATAAATTAGGCCATGAATCATAGGCCTGTCAAGATCCCAGACACAGCTTATCACGGTTCTGATTCAGAATGATGCAACAAGTCAGTTTTGAAGGCAAAGACTAGACTTAAAGCAGGAGGCTGTGATGTGATCCTTGCTTTACGCTGGTGTCATAAGTATGTGTGGTCCAAATGCTATGTCACACAAGTCTCTTTGGGGGGTGGGTCATTTTTCACCATACACACCAGAAGTGGCATTAGGACAAGAACAAGAAAAAGGACTGAGAGTAAAGGGGAATTTGAAGAATCTGGGAAACTATTTTATAATATTTTTTTGTGGTGGATGCTGCTCTCACCCTTCAATGGAATGATGAAAGTCCCTAAAGTACACTCTAAAATTATAGATGCTGCATAGCCAAGTACTGGATTTGAATGAGGCCTTTCATCTCTTGAAGACAGTTCAGAGGTGCCACCTTCCCACTGGTTCATTGGTAACAGCTGCCTACAAGATCTCTTTAGGCTGTGGAGCTGTGGTGTCTCCCGCCTTCAGCAGCTGGCTGATTTTTGCCAAGATGTTATTTCCTCAGCTGCAGCTATAGGTGAAAAAAAATAAAATGCCCTTAAAGTTTCAGGTGTTGTTATTTTAACAATATACTTTTTATGGCTATAAATGCTTTTGACTTAGTATATGTTTATGTTCACTCCAGTGAACATTACTGCTAACCTATCCGAGCTATCATTGAAGCATCATACAGCTTTCATACAGCTCATACAAAAATACCTAGTTTAAAATTAACTCAAATTTGAGTTGCAGGCCCTACAGTATAGTTATACCCCTGGCATATTTGCCAGTAAGGTGACTACACTTGGAGGCGGAGAGGACGTGATATACAAACTGCCAGGTACATGCATCCAATTTATGTGCCTTAGTTAGGAGGTTAATTGTCTCTGTGATCAGGATATAATCAATACGGAGAGGGAAAGGCTCCCTAAAGGGCAGTTTTATTCCCTCACATTAAGCTTCTGCTCTGAATTACTATTAGGAGACTATTTCTCTACAGTGGCTGTCTATAGAGACTAGCCAACTAGCATAGGCATGAAGGTGGATTCTTGAATTTAGGAGATACCATCCTCCGTCTGTGACAGCTGTAAGAATCCATCATAGTGCAAAGGCAAGGGCCCATCACAGAATAGTGGGTACCAGACTTAATGCAGACTAAGCTAAAACTTCCTAACTATGAAAGCATGGTCTAAAGATGGCGACTACTCAAGTATTACTAGAATTTTGAATGGAAAGATAAGGAAAAGTTCATATGCCTTCTTGTTCTTTTATGACAAAATAGTTCTAGGGACTTCACCTTGAAGTTTCTGCTATTATTGCTGCTAGCCTGTAATACCTACTTAAAAATGGGTACTATGGAGGAGTGAAGATATATGCAAATGAATTATTAAAGAGCAGGGAATAATTGTTTCAGAATTGCATGATGCAAACTATGTGATGGAATAAAGGTCAGCTTAAGCTACATCAGACCTTCAGGTTCTTGTTTCAAGTCAAATTCAATTTCAAGCAAAACCAAATTAAATCATGTTGAGAGAAAGGCCACGGTAATATTTCAACACCCCACCATACTGAAGCACTATGAAGTATTATTTGATCTTCCATATCACAGAAAAATATTCAGTTAGTCTATTTGAATATTTTAGTAATATTTAATATTCCAAATTAGTGGACTGTAATAAGGAAAATCAGCCCCTTTTAATTACAAATATTCATGTTAAGTCAATGTTTCGTATTTTCAAGGCAGTTCTTTACAAAAGTAATTGAAATCTCTAGACATCTGTCCCAGTTTCAGCTGGGATAGAGTTAATTTTCTTCTTAGTAGCTGGTCTAGTGCTGTGCTTTGGGTTTAGGATGAGAACAATGTCGATAACACACTGATGTTTTGGTTCTTGCTAAGTAGTGCTAAGTAGTGCGAAGTTGTTGCTAAGCAGTGTTTACACTGGTCAAGGACTGTTCAGCTTCCCATGCTCTGTCACGTGCACAAGAAGCTGGGAGGGGCCACAGCCAGGGGGGCTGACCCAAACTGGCCCAAAGGGCTGTTCCATACCATATGACGTCATGCTCAGTATATAAACTGGGGGAAGAAGGAGGAAGGGAGGGACATTGGGCATGATGGCGTTTGTCTTCCCAAGTAATCGTGATGCGTGATGGAGCCCTGCTTTCCTGGGGATGGCTGAACGCCTGCCTGCTGATGGGAAATAGGGAATTAATTCCTTGTTTGCTTTGCTTGCGTGTGCAGATTTTGCTTTACCTATTTAACTGTTCTATTTTATTTTACTTCAATTATTAAGCTGTTCTTATCTCAACCCACGAGTTTTCTCCCTTTTACCCTTCTGATTCTGATTTACCCATCCCACTGGTGGGGGAGAGTGAGCAAGCGGCTGCATGGGGCTTAGCTGCTGGCTGGGGTTAAACCACAACATCTTTTAGTGAGCTGTGGATTTAGGTGTTTTCTCTTTCTTTCAACTTTTATCCCTTCTTAAGAGTGAAAGAACTATCTTTTTTTTGCATTTTTCTGTAGCAGTTCCTTCTTTGGCTGTTTGTGTGGACACCATGCAAAGACCTCTCAATGTAGATCTACAATGTAGGGAAACGTAATGGTTTCTTCAGTAGCAAACTTCCAAAGGGGTATTAGGGGAATTCAAGGTGAAATCAAATATTCCAGGAAAATCCACTTCAAAGCTCCCATTGAATTACTCTAAGGTCAAGATCTCATACTTTTGCCAGGTCATGTCCTTGGCTTGATCAACTTTGAAATTAAGTTCAGTTTGCAAAGCTCTTTTCCTGTTCAAAAATCCTCTGGAACTTTTGATATATTTAATAAGAAGTGCAAGAATGAGTAAAATAAAGCTCAGAATAAAACCTCCAAACTATGAAGTTCTCTCCAGCAGCCAAAATTATATTGTGTGGATTTTTAAAAAATAATTATTATACATACACAGGCAAATTGGCCTAGTGAATATACTGCAAAACTGGCAATGATAAATATTTTAGCTTAGGCTCAAATTCTGCCGTTGGTTAACAGGTAGTATACCCAATGACTGGAATGGGGATTCTCCTGTGCAGAAGGCGGCAGCTTTTGGCCAAGTATTATTAGGTAATGTCAAAGAAACCACTTCTACTGAAAAAAACAGTGTAGTTGCAGTAGTCCATCTGGGCTACCTCGTTCTTGTGATTGTGTTGGGATAGTCTCACTGGCACCTCCCTCAGAAAGAGAAGGTCCCTATGGATCAGAGAGGCATTTCCTCCTCCTTCCAGCATCTCAATTAAAGAGTCAGTCACTTCTGCAGATCATTCTCAGATAAACAGGCTATCTTCAGCAATTCATAATAAAATGTTTCTGGCAAAAAATAGAGGCTCTATTTTAATGATATTAACAGATTTTTTCCATCCTGCTGGCAGATATCAGTTATTCTGGAAAAGCACTTGTGGACGTTCTGTAGATACGCTAATATGGAGGACTCATTATTCCACATGATTATAAGTGTGGTAGGAGCAACTCTCTCAGGACAAGGGCTTGAATCAAGTAAACTTAAGGAAAGAAATTTTATAAGCAGTAAAACCTGGAGAGATTTGAGCTGATCTTTATTGCTTTGCTGCTTCCCCCCCCCATTATTAATAAACTTGCATCTCAGGAGAAGAGAGAGTTTAAGCTTTACTACAATAAGAACTATGTTTCTGAGCAGGCCAGGGAGGATATCTGTTTATATTATTTTAAAAAGCAGCCTTGGGAGATGAATAACCAGTTAGTCAGCTGATGTGCACTGTTACAGTTCTGGAAAGCTGAGGAGTTGTAATGCCAGTTGTGAACCTGGACCACTGGCTTATAAAGGGTTTGAGAGTCTTACATGGAAAGAGCAGGCAATCAATGGATGAAAGAATTATAGCATAAATAAACGTTTAAGAAAGAAAAAAAAAACCAGGAAAGAATTTGGCAAACAGAAGTAATTTTGTACTGTTATAATGAGAGTCTCCACCATTGCCCTTTTTTCCTCATAAGCTTTTTCAACATAGGCTTGTAACATTGGTATGGTCTGATCTGGTATGCAGGCATCTGAATGTAGGTCTTGCTGTACTGATGCTGACCATGAAACTATGGAACAGTAAACACACAAGCCTGGCAAAAAATGTGTTGGTGTGTGGAATTATGTATGTGGCCCCTGGAGTCCCTGGTGAGGAAAGTTCAACTCTTCCCAGCTGAAAAAAATTAAGTGGGTAGGGCAGCATATGGAAGCAATGAAGGAAGAGGAAGCTGGAGAAGGTGCTGGGAGAGTTGTGGGAGGTCTAGTGGAAGGGTTCAGGGAGTGGCAGAGGTGTTTTGCTTCCTGGCTGAGGCCAGGAAGAGGAGCTGAGGGAGCCGCCAGCTGACTTCTCTGAACAAGGATGGGAACTTGGACAAAGCAAAAAGGCTGAAGGCCAGGGTGATAAAAGACTGTCTTATCTCTTCACCTCTCCAGAGGAGATCTAGTGAGCAAACGGACAAGTGGAAATGCAGACCACTGATGTTTAGGAGTGGTGGTGGACTGTGGTGCAAGGAGAAGGAGCTGTTGGTGGAAGGGGCCCTTGTGCCCTTGCTTAATGGGCTGTGTGCACCGCAGTGCCCCAGGCAAGAGCCCTGGAACTAGGAGGGTGCCAGAATATTTGAACTGGTCCTAGCATGTTCCTTACTACTGCAGGAGAATGTTTTGTTCCTGAGATGTATTTCATTAGTGGTGGTCTTTAGGCTTTTAATGTAATGATAGCTCCTGAGTGGCAGAGTTGTGCTTAGGTTTTTTGTCATTTTTCTTGTTTGTTGCTTGTGTTATGTGAGGGCATGTGTGAAGTGGATGCTTTGTGGGCTTTCTTGAGCTAAATGTTTATTATGTGGTTGCAAAGAGTTGACTGTTGTGACTGGGTGGTCCTTTCCAGTCCTATCACCCTTTTAGGATTCTGAAGGGTTATACATGTGTTAGGTATATGTATGCTATATATATCCTGTGATACTGAGGAAAGAAAAAAGTTCCCAGTAGGATGTTAATAGATATAGGAATCCTTGGAGAGGATAGGTGGATCTATGAAAGATACTTAGCCAGCTTATAGGGAAGTTACACACAATAGTTTTAAGGGAAACCTTAGCAAACTAAGAATGGGCAGTTTCAGGATGCTTGCCAATTTTATATAAAAGTTGTTCCTGTGGCTTCATTGTTCAATGAAGTATATTCTCTCAGCAAACTTTCTGGTTTTATTCTCTTCACTTAGCTCATTATTTATCACCAAAAAACACCCTCTGTGTCCCCCATAGTCATCTTCTGCTTGGTTATGGACAAACCCAGAACAAAACTGGGGTCCCTGCCCTAAACAGGTTACAGTCTAATTATAGACAATAATAAAAGTCTTTACTTCTTCATCTCCCTCTGTTAAATGTGAAAAAATGAGAGCATTCAGAACCATAGGCAGTTGTTGGAGACTCCCAGAAGTCTTTCGTATGTTTTACTGCAAAGCACGAATCTGTATTGGTCTTGGAAAGGTAAAGGTCAGCTGTTCCCCACCCTCAACCATTTAAAAAAAAGAAAAAAAAATGCCGTAACACAAGGACAAGAAATGAGTATAGGAAACAAAACCACTAGTATGTTCTACCTACTTTACGGAAAAGAAACCTCACAGTAAGCATATTCACTTTATCTTGTTAGTATTATTCCAATTGCCTCTACCCACTGCTGTCTGTTATAATTTGTATTTATCCTAGTGCATGCCCAGTGCCCACTAATGCCAGCAGCATGCTGCGTGTATCCTGGGATACATGCAGATCAGTTTGGAGAATCAGGGCCTAACATTGTCAAGAGAAGGACTCTTTTGCAGGGAAATGAGGATGAAGAGGGTGAAAGGTCAAATTTTCCATCAGATTTCATCATTCATTTTGAAACCTTGCCTAAGGAAATGAGAAAATCCTGTTGAATCCTGTGCTGACCTTTCTTTTGCAGTGGAGGTGAGACTGGTTGAAGGGGAAAACCCCTTACTGCACTTAGCAGAAATTCCCAAATAATACTTGAGATTCTCCTTTGGCAGAAGGGAAGAGCAACGAACAGTTGAATTTGACATTGATTGATTGTCAAAAGCTTCAGGAACTAGAAGGTGGGTAGGTCTTGTCCAGCCTTTGGCCCTCACCCCTACCGTGAATGTAAGGCATGAAGAAGGCATGACTGTTCATGCACAGTCAGAGAATGGTTAGCAAGGCGTTGCTCACTCTGTAGCTTGTTATGTGGTATTGCAACCCTCTTCACATAACGCAGTATTACAAAGAAACTCTGCGTCTCTTCTGCCATCGTTCTGCTTAGTTGCATATACTGCATCAGTTCTTGGGTGTTAGTGGGTGGTGTTGCTGAGGGTTACAATAGCATTTCAGTGAACAGCTTGAAAGATGACAATCTGGGGGTTTTTTTTGTTTGCTTATTTTCCATCGATCTAGCATCTCCTTGGGCTGCTGTTGCCCAACACTGCAAGCCTGAATCACCTCATACTTCTGAAGCATTTTAGCTGAGGACTTCAAACTCCCCTTTACTATAGCACCTTCTTGCTGTGGTTTTGTCCCCTCTGTGTGTTTTGGAAATGCCTGCTTTCAATAGCCACAGAATGTGAATAAATAACACACATGAAAGTGTGTGTGAGTAACTGTGCATCGAAGTGTTTAATATTCTTCAGCCTGCTGCTGAGAGGCAAGTCAGTCAGAATATATCAAAACTAAACACAGCACTGGCAAGATTAAACAGCAGTGGATTTGCACATGTAATAAAACCACTACATTGAGTTTAATCCATGTGTAATTGGGAATAGATAAGACTGGAATTGAATGACTGCACAGGATCTGCCTCAGATGGAGGAGGGGAGGGGGGAGCAGCCCGGGGAAGAGAGGCGAGGAGGTTCTGTAGCCTCTGGTTTGGTGTGCAGCTGTTAGAATAAGGGGTGGTTCTGTGCTGTTTTGTTGGAAGAGACATTAGAAAGGTGATATGATATCGATGAGCTACATGTACAGTAAAGGGCTTGGCTGTTCAAAAACTTCAAGTGTAAACAGGTTGTTTTCCTCCCTTGGCTATGGGAGGTACAGTTCTAACTGGGCTTAGTGTCAAGAAGTGTTGCCAATGTTTTCAGGCTGTCCTTATCTGCCCAGTCTGACTATAATACAGTAAAACCGAACAGTGAGGATAAAATAGCTGTTACTCTATTGTTCTGCCCTTTCCCCATCACCTCTGTTTTTCCACTTAGAAAGGAAAGACTCATGAATGATCCAAACTCCTCCCTTCCAACTTCAAAAATCATAGCACCTTGGCCAGTCAGTATCTGTGTTGGCTTTAACTCTGCTCCCTACTAACTGCTTGGCAAAGGAGTGTGATGTTTGCCTCCCTTTCAGCTTCCTTCACAAACCTGATGGTATTTGTTGGGTTTGAATTTTGCTCCTATGAAATGCATGAATGTATAACGTTTCATGTGTTTTGAAATACATGAAAAGGTGTCCATACAACATTTTAAAAGTATTTTTTTCATTCTATGGGATGCAATTTCACTTATGTAGTTTCTCCCTCCTAAGAGTATCTAATTCTCTCTCTTCATAATTCCCATTTTCAGCTGTTCCTCTTCATTGGCTTTTGCTAATGGATCACTGCTCTTGCTAATGCATCACTGCTGCTTTTGGTAGCTCTGTCAGTGTCAGACTTGATGTCACCTTGTCTCTTAGAAAGCTCCCTCTGCTGAGCTTTCTGTCTCTATCCCTGTTGTCTGACTCCTGTACTCATTCTCTCCCAGTATCCCTCTGTAGTCCTAAATATATGATCCCCCTTCTGTCTCCACGTTTTCTCTTCTGTGGTTACCCACACAGTTACCACCAGCACACAGCAGCTCAAGACAGGCATTAAATGCATGTACAGCCAATCTTTTCCACTTATACTTAATAGACCCAGTAGGCTTGTAAGGATATTCTTGGGCAGTAACAGAAAGATTTAACAGATCCTTTAATATGTTTAGCTCAAATCCAGACAGCCCACCCTAATTTCCAGCCGTTACAGAAACTAGACGATCAAAGGGCCAACATTTATCACACAGGACTTTGTTTTCCTCAGTTGCTGTGTTTCTTTTGATTCAAATAGCATGGCCCGCTTTTATTTGAGGATCAGATTTTGCCATGATTTTACATGGCTCCACAGCACGCGACTGGAGTTAGAAGACTTGTACCAACTTTCAGCAGCCAGCAAAAGAGACGGGCAAAAATGCAGTAATTCATTAATTGGCAGAGCTGGGGTCAGGCTTGCTTTCCATCCCCTGGCCATAACAGGTCTGCCTGGCCTGGCACAGGGAAACTTGCTGTTGTCCTGACCAAGTGCAGAAGTAGAGGAGTTTTTTAGTGGTTTGATGCTACGTGCACTTTCCTATGTAATGCTGGTCTTCAGAAAAACATTCCTAGGTGTAAGTGAAGTGTCTGAATCCAGAAACAGTGTTTCTGACAGCCTCTACTCAGCTGCTGCTCAGTTGTGTAGGTACTTTTGGCTTATTTCATTTTGATTTACGGAGGCATCGCTGAAGCACGGAGTTGCACCTCTCTGAATGCAATGAATTATCTCAGTCTGGGCCAGGACTAAGTGGCTTACTGTCCTCACACTGAGACCCATTAAGGGTGTGAAGGCAAAGCAATTTCTCTGCCCATGTCTTTTTGGATGTGTGTATGTCAGTCAAGCAGCTGTTCCTTGAGATTGCCCAACATGCAGTGATGGGACACAGCTGCTTGGAAATGTACTCGGGGCCACCACTTGCTTTCAAACTGCAGTTGGTAGCAGTGCAGCTTTTGGGCCCTTGTTTTACTTCTGTAGTGGCCAAGCTGGTCGTACAGTTTCAGGATGGTGAGGCTGGATGGATGCTCTCCTGACCTCTCCAGCACATCTGCCTCTCAAGTTGGGCAGCTGTGTTGCAAGAACCATGCAAAATATTTTGAGTTTTATTAGACAATCTTTTGGCTGAAACTGTAGGGCAGGGTTTTTAAAAGCTACTCTGTTCTATTATGGTCTATGTGTTTACTAACGTTTTGGGTATGGGAACTGTACAATCATTTTGCAAATATTTTGTGCTTAGTGACAATTACAATACAGTGTAATCCAAAGCCTCTGGTTATGGTATTTTATGCTTCTTTACTATTTTTATTATTTCAGAGCTGTATAATTTGTACGTTTTAGTTTGAGTGATGTTGGCTGCATGTTTTTGCCACAGGGCTCAAATGAGAAGCTTAAAAAATGAATATGTGTTTTACATTATTAAATTGGTTTCTTATTTCAGTGCTGCTAGCTCTCCCCGCCCCCCCCCGCCCCCATTTAGTTGGAATTTCTTCCTCAATTTTGTTTTAAAACTGTTAGTATTGCATACGTCTCTTATTGACTGTCCATGTTACAGCACAGTGGTGATTCAGCCGCTGGAAATGGGCATTGTGGGCAAACAGGATGGCAGGGTAACTAAAAATGAAAGGAAAGTTTTAAGCAAAGAACAGTTTAGAAAAAAGTAATTGCAAATGCATCATCCTTGGTGGGGGGTGGGGTGGGCTGGGAAGCGTCCACTTTCCACATGAGACTGTCTCTCCCTAATGTTTGTGTCGGGGAGTGTAATAACATAGCCTATGCATTTCTCATAGCTATCTCTACCTGGGTTGGTGAAGGGCAGTGGAGGATTGGTCCCACGGTCCCTGATTTGACTGTTGCTGTGACCATGACATCTACTGATGCAGCATGGTCGATTACTCAATGTTAAATTCTCTGTCCATATTTCTGCTCTAGGTACTACTGCTACTCAGTGTGCAATATTTGTTGAATGGTTAATAGGGTCACAGCACAACAGAAAGGGCTGGCTCAAGTGGGACAGAAAAGTGTATGTGCTAAAAGCACCCTGGCAGCAATTAGGTAGTTAGTACCTCTTAATGTATTATGAGAACATATAATTTGCTAACAAACGTTGATGGTTGTTTCAAGATGACCTAGGAATCGATCTGGAGTGGATTCCCTTGTTTTTTGGAAGGTGGCTACTGAATGAGAAGTGCTTTTCTGCCCTCCTCTTGGCATGACCTGGCTCAGGACCCTCAGCTGACAATGTGTGAAACACAGTTTTGGTTCGTCATCTCTGCAACCTGTATCTCTTTTCAGGAACCCCTTGTCCATGAGGGGATTCTGGTGTTGGGATAACACTCCTAGCTGTTATCTCTGCTCCATTTTTTATTGGTAATGATATATCATGGAATAAGGACTCCAGACTGGGGTGTCATTCTGTGTGTCCCGTTAGCCATGGTTTATGTTTTATGTAAACTAAAACCATGTCATACTCCTTTGCCCCTTTCTCCATTTGCTTCTCTTAAGGAGGCCAAAAGTAATGTTATAGACTGCTACTTTCCTAAGAGATGGTTCAACTTTAATTCTTATCCCTGGTCTGAACTGCACATAGGACAAATCACCAACTGATGCATGCATATGGAAGATATTGACTTCGTGGGTTACTTTTATCTAGATGCTTATAATATACAATGGCAACTATTTTAGGAAAAAGGTGCTTTTGTGACTTCTAGTCTGTTTGATTTTGGCTTACAGTGGATTTTCCCCCTCTAATACACCTCTTCTGGTCTGATCATTTCAATTTTATAAGACCATGTAGCTCTAGTCCAAAAGTAATTATTTTGTATTTGACTTCTGTTTGTAGCATCCCTTCTTTCACTCTGTAAATATCTGTTAATTTTTATTTGACAGAACACCCTTCTCGACTAATATAAATATCTGTTAATTTTTATTTGACAGAACACCCTTCTTGACTAATATAACCTGGGAAAGGTAGCTTACCAAACTAGATAGACCGGTGGACTGATCCAGCTCAACAGTTCCTATTTGATTGCTTAGAGTTTTTTCTTCTATGTTTTTTCCCTTACTGCAATTGCAATACTGTAAACAGTATGTAGGTGTTCCTGGTCAAGCTTTCCTTGCCCTCCAGAATAAATCAGAACTTCTAGGAAGTAAATTGTCTGCATTATTGCAAAGCTTTCTCTGCTTCTTGGGTGAAGGAGTCCCAGTGTGTCCATCCAACAGTGGATGAAGCTGCCAAGTTCTAGGTCTAAAACTTGATTTCTTCATGGAAATGCCCTAGAAATAGGATTCATGGGGAAAAATGGGTAGGTGTAATTTCCTGTAGTCACATATAGTCATTATTTATTTGCCTTTTTTTTTTTTTTTAATTTGTGGCTTTGTTTCTTTAATATCTTTTGCAGGAAGGCGTGAATGCATTGGTAGAGACCTGTAGGTCTAAGTAGATGGCTTAGAAAGGACTGAGACCTCATTGCCAAAGGGAGGCTAGGAACAGTGCAAAGGTGTTTAACTTGTGGTCTGTATAATTCATGCTGGGCCAGGATGAGCTGTTTTTTTTTTTTAAAAAAAATATATAAGCACCTAAAGTGCATGTACAAACCCAAAAAAATATTTCAAGAGCACAAGGACCATTGCCCTTCACCTACATCTTCAAATCCCTCAGTGAGGTGAATCAATTCCTTCCTTCCTAAAAGTAGTTTCAGAAAATAAACTATAGTTTTCTGTAGTGAAGTATCCACTAAATCAAGGATAGGAAGCGTGTGTGAGTGTGTGTGTGTGTGTGTGTGTGTGTGTGTGTGTGTGTAATGCCTCCCCAACCATGCCATTTGGGGAAAAAAAATCCAGTTCTTTTTTCACTTTATTTCTTAGTCTAACATAGAAAATATAACAACTTTATTATCAACACTTTTGCAATATAAGACACTGCAGATAGTAAGACATTGTACTATTAAGACTGCAAATTTTCAGCTCCTTGCTGGTGGGTATATAGTCTTCATTGGTTTTGTCAGCAAAAATTCTGCCACTGACTTGTGAGTGGGAGGTACAAAATTCATGTTGGCAAAAGAGGATATTTATTTACTGCTTGTATGGATATGGTTTATAAGTTGCTTCAGCAAGGAAGTGCAAAATACACTTTTGTATTTTTCTGTGTGATGTTTTGCATTCATAAGTGAAGTTTTTTAAAATATTTGTCAGTCTGGTTTGCAATTATCACATACCAGTAATTACTATGGATGATTAAAAATGTTGAGGAAAAACCTCCTTAGCATATTCCAGACTTCATGTCCACATAGATCTCTAAGATGGTGAGTTGTGTAGTGCATTTTAATCATGTTGTAGTGGCTTTCTATAATGCAAAACTATTTCCATTGAAGTCTGAAACGAGTCTGGCATGACCCAGAGTCAACATGATAATATATTCTTAGTATCCTTTACATGCTGATAACAGTTCAGCTGCACTAAAGGGTTTTGTCAAGTTATGTTCATTTTCTATAGGTGTTAATATATCTGGCAATTAGAGTTCAAATTGTTACTCTTAAACTAGTGTTGAATCTGGGTCAGCAAGAACTCTAAATTGAGCAATTTTACCAACTGTTGCAGGATGCTGTAGCAAACCTTTGAGCTAAACTGTGCTCCTGTGTATTGAGAGTTGTAATTTAATAAGAGGCAGGCAGGCTGTAGCTACTTGTCTTCCTCCTGGGAAAAGACGGAAATATGTTAGCTTGATATTGCCATAACTTTAAAAGTTGAAGTAGAGAGAGGGCAGCCTAAAAAGGATTGGTTTGTCTCTGTCTTCCTTCCCCTTATCTATTGAGTCAAATCCTTACCAAGATTTTTCTTGGCCTGCTTTCATGTGGTTTAGTACAAATTCAGTTTTCATAATTCAAAGACAAGTGTAAAGCAGCAGTTATGTGTCAGGGAGAGATGTTCTTCTGGTTCCACGTTAAAGAAACACTAGTGGTCGCATTGGGTGTTCTCACACAAATAAACCAGATTATTTTAGTCTATGTTGCTAATTTGAAAGGGAAAGGTGTTTGGTTAAAGATCCGATGGCTGGATAAGCTCTTGCAGGAACACTCATTTGTTTTTGACATCTATCTTGGATCTATAAGAAGATGCATTTTAGCCCTAGAGTCTGCTTTTCCGTTTGTTTCAAGACACAAATGATGAAATCTCCACAGAAGAGCAGAGTGAGAGCTGCTACACTTTTTCTATTTTTTCTTCACATGGGCAATACTTTTTTTTTTTTCTTTTCCATTTTCAGAGCCTAACAGCACCAAACTGCAGGGTAGACATGATGCATGCTTGTTTAGTACAACAGTCTTCTTTTAAACTACTGTTTCATTAAATGTTGTTTGTAACCCACTTCTGTAATCATATTTAATATGAGGCATGTAAGAATGATATATACAGCACCCTGTGGCAATCTATGCATGGGGTTATGTTGAAGACTGGCCAGTAATGTTGCATTATTGAAACTTTTTGCTACAATAGCTGCTTTCATTCAGATCAAATGATGGACAATCAAATGCCTTGCAGTTTCATGATCAGCAGCCCAAGAGAAAGCCAGACAGTATGTGAGGATCAGACTGTGTGTAACACAGGCTAGTGAATGGCCTTGTAAGGTTGAAGACTGTTTCTTGAGTCCCTGAATACAAATCAAATGGGTGAAGGAACGATTTCATTATCTGTGTGTATGTGGGAGGAGAGAGGAACAGTAGAAATGTGCACGTGTGTTGGAGTCTCTGCAGATGCCTAAGACTAAGTTGCATGGCAGCAGTTACAGCAGTTTTATCAGGCAGAAATGTAGGCAAAGATCTGTTGAATGCTCTTTCTGCTGTTGTTATTCTTGGTAATTCAAACACCTTTTCTAACCACCCCAGATTGCAATGTAGACATACTTGGAAAAACAGAGAGAGAATGCAACTAGGAAACCAGGCCCAGGAATAAAACATTGCCACAATCTTTAAGAAAAGCCAATAGCAAGATTTTGGGTAGGACAGTGTTTGAAAAGGCACTTGGAAGTGGAAGGAAAGGGACTATTTCCTGCTGTCTGCCTTCCTGCTGTGCATGTATTCAGGGCTTTATGTTAATAGATGAGATTGCAGGAAAGGCATTCCTGGTTCCACCCGCAATTTCTCCTTCTAATAGAAGCAGCTCCCAGAACCCTGCAAAATGCTGAGGGCAGGGCGGGGGGGCAAGAGCAATCTGCTTCGTTCTTTCTGATGTTTTTTGGCACAGATGTTTTGGTCAACATTAACTTTCTGATGCCAGTGGTATGGGACTTCCCATGACAAACACGCTCATCACTAACCCTGAACAGCAGGGTTAATCCCAACCCTTCAGGGTTAATTAAGAGGTAATTGCATGGGCCTCAATTAATTCCTGTTTAACTCAGTTGCATTTGATGGAAGGGCACTAGAGATTAATTTGGCCTAGTGCCTCATCAAATTCATTAATTTCATTAAATGTGAAAAAATATTTTAAGTGTGAGGTAACAGCTGTGACTCTTCTGCCCTATGACGGGTCTAGCAGCACCGGGCAAGACCTTAAATACTTGTCATAAGGCTATGGATACCAGTATGTTGACTGAGTTAGAGAACTTCTGCCTGTTTCAGTGGCTACAGAAAATCTTGTAAGCTATTGAATCAAAGAGTGGTAAGGAGCTGGTCTGATAGAAGAGTCAGGACTTCTTGAACCCCTGATGATTTCGATGAGAATGGCAAATGCTTGCTCTCTCTCTCTGAATCAGGCACTTGACTATTCATACGAGAGCGTGCATTCACAGGGTGATATGTCATGCAACATTCCCTGCTTAGTCTTAATTAAGGTTATGACTGAGAGGGTGCTGAAATGTTTTGTCATTATTCTGCAGATTAATGAAATCTTACTAATGAGATTTGACTCTAACATCTGCTGTAACAGTAAATTTAGAGCTAGATGAAGAATTCATATGCATTAAATGGCTCAGCACCAAAAGTATGGCTAGAGCGACCCAGTGTCAGTCTCTGTAGATCATTATTCAACACTCAGAAGTAAATACCTGGCTGAGGGTGACAAGAGGGCTCAGACAGGAGGCAGGTTACTAGATTTTCACTATTTGCTTTGGTTGGTTTTGCCTCTACAAGGCCTGACATTACACAACACCTGCACATGCCATAAAATACTCTGGTTTCACTGACTTTCTCAGTTAATTATTCTCCAAACCACAAAATCTGGGTGAGCTCTAGCTACAGTATATACTTGCTATGAAAGCTGACTCAACTTCTGCTGCAGTATACTGTACCAGGCAGCTCTCAAGTGATGCTGCTGCAATTTATCACCATAAACTGTTTCATATTGGAACAAACAATACTCATGAGGCAATCTGGATTCAAATTAATTCAAAAGCACCATAACTGAAAAGTGAGCAGTCTCTTTGTGTTGTTTCTTTTAACAAGATTTTATGATATGACTAGACTACAAATAGCTCTATTCATGATAAACCGGCAACTTTGCAAATTGTATATGCTAAAAGCTATTTGTCGTACAAGCTGTTCTGGAGAAAAATCTTAAATGAAATCTCCTCTGCCAGGGGGATGTGAGGCATCAATTGCATGGTTGCTGCCATGGATGTCCCATTTCAGAAGCCCCATGGCTATGGAACGTCCATTTGGAGACAGTTTTACCAGTCTGGTGAGAAAACATGTAAGGGTGAAGGAAAACTAAGAGGTCGAATAATTGCTTTTGGTCCCAAATATTTGCATCTGACTCCATGAAGCTGTTCCTGTATGCTTTCCCTTTGAAGGCATAGCACTATTTTCTTCCTCCAAAATACCCTAGAAACACCTCCACTGTAATGTCCACTAAGACTGCTGCTATTAGCTTTCAGAGATGTGCTGTGTTGTCAGCATGAGCCCAGGACGTAGCTATGGCTGGACTTCCTTTTTAAGGATGAGTGAACTAGTGGAAAAGACCTAATATGTTTTTGTTCACGTCAGTAAATACCTCAGTCAATGTAATTGATGGTATGGTATGGAACAAGCCATTAATGCATCTTCCCTGTAGACATTATTACGGGAAATTACATCTGTATTTGGAGATGTATATTTCTTGAATATTTGTATAGTGAACTCAAATATTGAATAACACATCCTACCACGCAACCAAATGCTTTTGCCACCAGAGAGGGACCCTAAATTATCCCTCAAGAATAACTTCTATAAGATGTATAAGGATGTTGACTGTGACCTGTTGATAAAGTTCTAGTAGTAGCTACAGGAGTATCTCCAGAGCCAAGGAAATGAACTACAGTTATGTTTTAATGCACTTATCAAATCATTCCAATTCCTTCCTCCAAGTAAAATTATGCCTCTTGCAAAACCAACATGATTTACTCTGGGCTGTTCTTTTCAAATTATTTATACTTTAATAATAATAATTTTAAGTACGTTGGAGGTTAAAAAGCTATCATCTGCAGAGCAATTAGAAGCTCTTGAAAGGTCTTGAAGAAAATTTGGATCTGAATGTGAAGTAATTTATGGGCTAAAATTTCTATTGCACATATGAGAGACACCTACAAAATAACAGTGTATGTAAAGGCATAGTAGAAGATGCAAAATCAGAAAGCAGTTGGAGTCAGGGAGGGGCTAGGCATCTGAAGTTGAAGCCTCAAAACTTTCTCAGCTGCCAGCTAACTCCAGAATGACCAGGAGGCAGATTGTGTCAACAAAGATTTGAAGCACATTATGTTCTGCTTCTGAGTAACCACAGGATTGCGCCCTGCAGGAATCCACAAAATGGGCCGTTTTGTGAGAGGAGCTTGGTATAATGAGTGTTTTCTGGATGCTTCTACTGCAGCAAGCTCTCGGTCAGATGCCAAGACAGTATCTGTCTTGTTTTCAAACCCTGATGTGGAGGAGTTGGTATTGCGTCCTTCCCTGATTATCTGATAAATCAGTGTTCAGAGCACATGTCCAGAACATGGAAGCTGGAAATTTGTCACTCATGCAGCAGGGGGTCAAATCTATATCTCTCATAAGAAATGGCCTAATTATTGGGATAAACAGTTCAGTGAAATGGAGGGACACTCTCTCCCTGCTTCTATGTGTGAAAGATTTGAGTAGCCCCAGGGTTCTTGCCCTGAGGCTTAATTAGCTCTTTCACTCAAGGATTGATTCCTGTAAGGAAACCAGTCCCTGCCAGAGGAATTGGAGTGCGGGCATGTCCCTCCAGCCTCCAGGCAAGGTGGTTGTGCTTGCTCAGGGCTGTCTCTCTCTGCACTAGCAAGCCTCGAAGTGCTATGCACAATGTGGGGCATTTTCAGCAGCACAGAGGCAGCACGCGGCTGCCAGCAGTGGGACAGGCAATTGCTTTCTCTCTGTGGAAAGGAAATGCAACCTGGTTTTGCTACCTCCTGTATGCATGCTATGCTCACTGAGCTGCTGGATAAAATACTTGTAATCTGAAAGAGGAAAGCAACCCTGCTCCACTTCAGTTTTCTTTTAAGCTGCCGTCCATCTAACAGAGCAGGGCTCAGGCTATGATACCCAAGTGTAATTCCTGAAGAGGATCTGCTCAGTTTTCAGACTGCTGACTGCAGTCCCAGATTAAAAGTCTGGGGAAGGATGAAGCCCCCTTCAAAACGCAGAATAAGTGCTGGGGGCAAAGAAGTGGAGTACAGTAGGTCTGATACTACACCTTCACATATGCTGCACGGTAAAGGCAAAAAGGTTACAGCCGTATGTTCTCTTTCCTCTTCTCTTCCAGCCTGAAGTCAGCAGGGTCTCACAAATGGGGAGGTGAGGTAGGGTGCAGAGGTGTTTGGGTTGCAGATGGCAGGGTGAGGAGAGCCAAAGGTGTAGCACGAGCTTGCAGGATGACTGGTGTGGCTCACGGAAACTGAGACAGATGGTAAGTGTCCCGAGCGGTACCTTTTCGGTCCATGTTGTAGGCAGCTGTGTGGCTGTGGATGGGTAATAACATGAATTTCAGTGGCAAAGAACATGGGCCCTGCCCTGAAATTTCATGTTCAGCTTGCAGCTTGGTTAGATGCATTTGGAAATCTCAGTCTAAATTTGTACTTACTGTATGGATTACAATAAAGAAAAAAAAGGGTATTCATTAAAGACTAAAATTGAAACAACGTAGCTGGAATCGAATTCAATCCATCAACTTGGTTTACCAGTATATGCTGTGCACTTCATCTGTATGTAGTATGATTGTAATTATGATATCTTTGTTAGTCTAACTCCCAAGAACAAAAAAGTGCTTAGACATTAGCTGGCTATCTTCCTGATTTTTAAAGCTAAATGTCTAATTAGAGCACTTCTATTTCTTACATTTATTTTCAGTTCTAGAGAGTGAAAGACAAGAAATCTCAACACAGCTGTGGCTCTTTTATAAACTTCAGCTTATTAGAGCTTTTGGGTCAAATTCTCTGGTGGTGTAACTCCACGGACTTACATTTCTGCTGGTGTAACTTCAGATATTGATATAATTCTCTGTACATCTGTCCACATGTGTGTTCCTATGTATATACCAAACCCGTAGCTGATATAAATCACTGTAGCTCTTTTGACTTCTGTGAAACTATACTGATTTCTTACCAGCTGCGTATCCGGTCCACAGCATCTGGTTTTCCTTTTCCCTCCCTTAATAGCACTGATTAATCAGAATTCCTTAAGGAGGATAATACTAAACATAATTAGACAGGATATGTTCAAGAAGAAAATTTAATTTGAAGAGGTTTGCACAGAATTTTTATTGGCCTCAGGTGGGATGCTGGGACTTTATCTTAATGAATCCTTTCTACAGATCCATTTCAAAAACTGCATTATGCTATTATGTGATGGAGTGTACTCTAATGGTGCATTGCACATGTGTTTATTCAGTTGGATTTTAAAGTTCTTCTGTAGATTGGTATAATTTTTCTGGGCTGCAAAGAAGAAGTGTAAAAACATAAGCTGAAATTTTAAAATATCTACACACAGAGAACTTTATTTAATCTTAGGCACCTACATATGTTTAAGAAAGTCCTGTTAGTAAACTAAATACGGGACTGCGGATTGGAGCTATCGTCAGAATTGACTTGCTGGTTAAGCCATGAGCCTTTTTTTTTTTTTTTTGTGTCCCTCAGTCGCTCACAATTCAAATACTGATATTTTATTATTGTGTAATATTTTGTACTTTTAAAATCATATCTGGGTATTGCCTTTTTGTTGTGATTGTGTAAGCACAACACGTTCTGGGATTATTTAGATGAATTCCATCAGATTTTGTAAAAGTGTTCAAGCTACTAGGTGAATTATCCTTCACTCTTGCTGATTCCATATCCATTTGCCTTTTGTCTTCAGAAAAGCTTGCTAATGTTTATTGTTAATAATAACAGGCCACATCTAGCTGCCATTTACTGTAGTGTAATTGTATTCTAATTAGAATGCAATGTTTGGGGGACCTGTATCAGAAACAGTTACAGAAAAAAAATCACATGATGTGTAGTATTGCAAACACTTTGCTAAAGATATTAAGAAAAGCAAATGGAAAGAGGTGGAGAGAGGCACACTGATAAATGGTTCAGTAGCCCTTTGTCTGGTGCAGTGTTTCCGAGAAAAATGAGATGGAGCATTTCTGCTCACTGCTCTGCCCTGCTGTTGTTCAGCGTGGCACACGGAATTGCGTGAAGGGTCAGGAGGGTCATCTTCAAGGCCAAGATCAAGGCGGAAAAGGCAAAGAAAAGGCAAATTACTTTTGAGTACCCAGAAGGGAGAGAAGAATTAGTGGAGCTGCGGGATCTGTTTCTTTTCTTTCGTAATTGTATTCAAAATGATGGAGCCTTAACAAGGAAGTATTGGAGCTGTTGTACAAAGGCAAGCCACAAGCTTCCTCTGTCCTGGCACTGCAAAATGAGATTTACAAAGTGATAAAGTCATATGGAAATGCAATGTCTTCAATGTCCCTGATATTTGTTTGCTGACTAATTACTCCTAGTTTAGGGGTCACTAATTTTTTTTTTTGTAGTTTCTGTGTTAACACTTCTCGAATAAAATTGCAAATCTACATTCTCTTCTCTATGTGCATAAGGCATCCCATCTAGCTGGTGATTGAGTTCTTGATGAATCTAGCATTACAGTGAAAAATTACTTTGCAGCTATTAGGTATTCAGAACATGCAATCAGACATTGAAATATAACTATTCAAAACAGTTAATGAAGCTTGCAGAGCCCTGATGAACACTGCAGGCAAACAAAGCAGTAACCTGTACTGCTGCCTGTAGATTTACGGTTTGTTTAAAAAAAAAAAAAAAAAAAAAAAGAAATAATAATGAAGTATCCTGTATTTGAGGAATTAATTTTTTGTAGGTCTTCTGAGGAAGGTTCAAGACAGGATTTGAAGCTCCAACAGATGATTGCTGCTGCCCCAGAATCAGGTGCTCAGAAAGCATCTGTCCAGGTTCTGACATGGGAGTTAATCACAGGTTTACAACATGTATTATAACAGCTCGGAGCACCTTTTCCATGAGTCTGAGAGTGATGAATGAGTGCAGTGCATACTCTGACTCCACATGTTCTCTTTAATTAACAACTGGTTTTCCAGCCTGGGTCCAACTGCGGTGCAATCTGATCAGGATAACAAGAGAGGTTTTGTGCCTGTATGGACAGATCTAATGTTGTCAGACGGCAAAAATAAATAGTTCACCCAGCAGATGTTGCTTCATGTTGCAAGGCTGTTCCTTAATTTACATACAGGTGAAAGATCTAATCTCCATTTGCCTCCTTTTCCAAGTGTTTTGCACCTTTGCGGACTTGGAAGTGCTCACATTTTAAAACCAGGAAGGAGACTGGGCCCATACTGTTTAGGGAAGGCGTCTTAATTTGAGTGGGAAGAGGAGAAAGAACATTGCATCCAGAAACAGTGATTAGGTCCTTCTCACACAGCCTTTTCCCATCATTATGAGCACTTCCTAAAGAGTATATGTCTGGCTTCAGTGGGGCAAAGTAAGTGCTAGCCAGAATATCCTATCTTCCTGTTGTTTTAGTACCCTTCAGGATGGGAGTGGAGGGAATTTGTTTCAATAAAATTAAAACCAGAACTCTGAAATGTGCTGCAGCAATAAGTAAATCCATATTCTTGCCATTAGATATCATAGTTTGCAAAGATGATGAAGATACTAGTGCAGAAACAAGTTTCAGAGAGTGCTTAGTATGTCAGTCAACAGAAATATCCTGTGTGTCTGTGTCAGATCTCTGTTACTGGAAAGCACCTACCAAGAAGTTGGAAAGCTTCTCGAGTTTTGCAAAGGTGTAAGTAAAATTTAGACAGGGAGCTGACTTCTCAGTAGGGGGAGAAATTTCTATGTATCCTTATTTTCTTTTGTCCTGTTAGAATAGCAAATACCACAATGGTTATGGTGTTCAGTGTTTACCAGGGGTCTGGGAGAGCAGGGTGTAGTTCTTGGCTGCGACTCCATGGGCTATGCTGTGGGTATTCACAGCCTTGAACTGCAGGCATATAACATGAGTTTAACTGTACCTTGAGAGGGCTGTGGATTCTGGAGTAACTGATTTAAGAATGTATCTCTTCCCTGTGATGATAAGGGGGTCAGGAGATGGGGACTTATGAATAGCTTAGGCCCCAAAACTGAGTTGTGTACATCTTCATCATTAGATTGGATATTAGGAAAAATTTCTTCACTGAAAAGGTTGTCAAGCGTTGGAACAGGCTGGCCAGGGAAGTGGTGGAGTGTCCATCCCTGGAGGTGTTTAAAAGACAAGTAGATGTGGCACTTAAGAACATGGTTTAGTGATTGACTTGGCAGTGTTAGGTTTACAGTTGGACTCGATGGTCTTAAGGGTCTTTTCCAACCTAAATTATTCTATGATTCTATTCTATGATTCCTCTGACTCCTTCCTCTCTCCTGCTCTTTCTATAAGAAATTGAAAGTTTAATGTAAATGGTACCTTCTTTTCTTTCTTTTCCACACCAATCAAAGTTCCACTTCTAATAATCTGACATTTCCCAGTGAAGGAGCTCTGTCAGAAAGTGTCCAGCATCTCCAGCAGCAGCATTTCATGCTAAACTGAGGAAACGTGTGTTAAGGGTAATATTGATCCAGCATTAGAGGAGATAAACACCATTTTTAGGAAATAGATTTAAATCGAAAATAATGGATTAAAATAGACTCTGTTCTCTGTACAGCTTCTATTTAAAGCACTTTCTTGGTTTGAGGAATTCCTGTTGGCAAGGGGATTGTAACCAGAAATGTTAGAAATATAAATAAGGTGGCATCTTATGGAAAGCAGAGGTGTCTGTAAGTTGTTCCTGACTGGAGCAGAAATCTTCTGCAAAAAATGGTCACCTCCCCACTTTCTAATTAGAGTTAAATTTGGTTAATGGCATTCCTGTCATCTAAGTAGTATGACTTGTGTTTAGGAAGCATATACAAACCCTGCAAAGTCTACCTAGTAGCACTAACGCAGGACTAGAGTAAATTTATCCATGTGGCGGGACTAAGGTGATTTTGGCTTACCGTATTTTTCATGAGTGTTTAAGATGTCTTATTTATATTTCCTTTTTTAAATTCTTTTTTGTTGACAAAACATAAAAAGATTTCTCAGTGTGTTTCCATTTAGTAGCCTAGACTACTAAAAAAACCGTGACTTTCCATGCCTCATAGAAGACACTGGTCTGGTTAGCTTATTAAAACAGAAATTGCTTAACAAAGCATTTACTAATGTTATTTGTTGTAATTATGTCCTGAAATAGGATTCTAAATGGGACTCAAGTCCATCTGCTGGGACAGTTTGGTTTTTTTTTTTCCTGTTTGGGAAGAACAGGTCAGCTCCTAATGCTCTTATTTATAGCCATCAGTGTGACCACTTTCATGGACACCGCCCCACCCCCATTTCTGAGTATATACTGTAAGTTCAGTTTCATAGCAAGGAACTTTGTTGTAGTTTGAGCTGTAAGAGACATGAAACCCCAAACAGAATGGGTTAAGATGACATTTTCCTTAGAAAATGCTTGTCCACAAAAATTGAAAGTGTCATCATAATCTGCTGGGTTTTATTAAAATCTTTATTTGGAAAGTTCTGAGTTTTAGCTGCTAGATCAGCACCAGTTGCTACAATAGACCCCTATTGTAGCTTTCAGGTCGGGCAGATAAGACTAAAATAGATGTACTCTTCCTAGGCTATGTCTGTTAGATTTGAATTTTTCACAGGGAAAAGCCTTGTCCAACAAGGCGACTAGGTACATTTCGTTAGTGTACCTGATAAAAATATTGAAAGATTTTGATTATATGTTGACACAGAAAAGGCATACTTATTTATGATCAAGTTGCAGGAGGGAGACATTTTCTCCTGCCCAGATTTACTCCCAAAAGACAATATTTACTGGCCTGTCTGTATAATGATGCAATCTATGCACACAAATATAGAAGGAAAGACAGACAACTTTCATAAGAATAGTTATTCTGAAATGATTTACTGGGAAAGCAAACCTCCGGGGTTGCAGTGACTTTTTATAAATGTTTTGTTTAGAATCAAGCTAAGAACATGAAGGAAACACCCACACCAGGAAACCAATGCACTTAATTAGATCTTGAATTTGCATTCAGTATAAGGACAGATCGAGCTAACTTTTGTGTGCACTTTCGCAGAGTGTAATGGGGAGAGGGAGAGCAATTGAGTTATTTCATTTATCTTCCCAGAATTCGAGTTTGCTGCTACAAGCTGTCAGCTACCAGCAAATGAGCACTTCATTTAAAATATTGTTGAAAAGTTGGGTTCAGTCCTGTTGCATCTGGTGTGCAGATGGGATGCTACTTTTTGTTCAAATAAACAGAAGAAGCAATTAAGCCCCTTTTGGAGTAAGATATCTGAAACAATAGGAGGCACCATCTGAAGCACAAGCTCAATCAGATGCTGAGCGATGTGGATAGCAGAGTTTCATAAAAGGTTGAATGCAAGCATAGATTGGCTAAGTAAGTGTTTTGTTTTGGGTTTTTTTTGCCTTTTTTCATTGTTTTTGGAGTTATCTGTGTACAAACAAAGATATGACCAGAAGCAGAGATGGTGGCAAGAGAAGTCAGAGAAAAAAGTCCTGAAGTCCCCAGTTTGTTATCCAGTGTTCCAGACACTTTCCAGGAGCAAAGACATGACAGAAGGCTTTGCCTTCCTGCCTGGCAGTGCTGTGTAGGACCCCATGGCCCCACAGACTGCACTCCATCAACTCAGCCACACAGAATGTCATACGTTTGCATCTCTGATAGCGATTACTGTTCTTTTTACACTTACAATTAGTTTCATTGCAAGAGCTATCCTAAACCTTTCTTTTTCTTTTTTTTTTTTTCTTTATGACTGCTGCTGACTGCTTTTGGCAGTGGGATATTTGTCCCAGTAGAATAACAGACAGATGATGCACAGGAATATATGTACAGCACAGGAATATACAAAGTCCTCATGGGAAACAAATATTTTTAAATGATACACTGGTTCTCCTCAAGAATGTCATACTGACATATGAAGTGACAAACACATGCACTCACAGTTTATGGAATGTGACATATCATCTTTTAAAATAACCCTCCGCATGTGTCCCCTAAGTTCTACCTCAGTAACACATATAGAGCAGTTTTCATCCTGCCTTTTGTTGGTTTTTTTGTTTTTTGGGTTTTTTTTGTGTGTGTTTTTTTTCTTTTTTTCTTTTTTTTTTTTTTTTTCCCCCAGAGGAGCCAGATGCAAATATCCTCCCCCACCAGTTTCCTGCTAATGGACAAATTCTTGGAAACACCCTTTTTTAAAGAGTGTGAGCTATTTAACATTCTCTACCTGCCCATCTTGGAAGAGCTGCTCCATTTAATGGAAGCCAAGAAGGTTTGGTGGCTAAGACATTAACACCCATCCTCTAAATCCTAAGCTCATGCCAATGGCTGTGTAAATGATTGACCACTTCTTCTAAAGGTCAAGCAGATGCAAACAGTTCACCTTGAAATAAAATATTCTTGTTTTATTATTGTTAACATTATGGCATAAAAAAAAGAATAATAAACAATCCTTTCTGAAGGTGGAAATGAAACACAGTTTCACAATGATTTTGTAAAAGCTATCAAAATGTTTGACATCTACAACTGCCATGTACAAATGCAAAGGAAGTTGAATGTAGGGGGGCAGAAACTATTTATGTAATTAGCTTTAGCCTGCAAATAGTTTTAGTGGTCCTAAGATTGTATTATGAAGGCAGAAAATCATCACAGACCTATTTGGTTTCTTACACTGCCATAGATGTGTCCTGTAACCCAAATCATGAGATCTCTTTGGACCTCAGTTTCCAATCTGTGGAATGGAATTAGTATTGCTTCCTTAACCTGTAAGGTCACTATGAGACTAACCACATGAGTAATAATGGGGTTGACACCATCCAGCAAGTGCTGCAGGCAGAAAATGATAACCCCCTTGGATCTTAAAGCCTCCAGATTCGAAGAATAAGGAATTTAATATATTTTTGTTCTATTAATGCAGCTTCCCAGGATATCAGTGCAATGGGGCTAAGTACTAGGAGGGCAAAGCACAGTAAATAAAAATGTGGATCATCGGAAAGAAGACATCTCAGAACTTCAACCCCCAAATCTTCTAGTTTTCTGAAGTCCTATTATGTATGACAATTTGTGGTAGTCATCTTGTTGAAGTTGGGATTATCAAAAGATATAAGAAGCAAAGAGTTTTATTATGTAATAAAATATCTTTTATTAAACCAGATGACATGGGGGAAAAAACAGATGAGCTTTCTGACCCACCTCATGCATGAAATATGGCCTGAGGAAGATCCTGGGCATATGTCAGCTTGTCCATCAGTCTAATAAGAGGCACTACATCTTCTTACAAACTTTGTCATGTACAGTATAGTACACAGTTAAAATACATAAATCAAAATCCTTACATATAGAGCTAGATAAATAATAGTTAGAACAATTTTTTGTTCAAGAAAATATTGTGGTTAAAGTCAAACAAAACCAGAATTTTTGGAGGGTTTTGAGTGAAATGAAAAATATAACTTCACATCAATTCAGATTCCTCCTGGGTTGAACCAAAATATTTCTTTCAGCTTTTAGTAACCTTTTGCTTAATCATATTTCTACAGGTCCTTTTAAAATGAATTATTGGTTTAAAATTAAAAATCAGGGCTTTTACAAATAAGTCATATTTCTGGCATGAAACATTTTGCTTAAAATGTCAAAGAGAAATGTTTCAGCTCCCTTAATGGATGTTACCCTTATCTTTATTAGTAGGAACCATACTCCAAACTTGACACATCTGCCAGTAAGATTTGCTCTCTCCAACAAAACTCCATTTAGCAAAGTTGATATTCAAAACCCCTCCCCTTAAAGACAGGTTTATTAGAGTTCAAACTGCGTAGCACTCCAGACGGTTAAATTACGCATAAAATACAGTGATGCTGACATGCCTTTGGGTTTGTATCTGTGCATATAATGAGTTTGCATTATACTCTTGTCTATATGTTGGTGCATTTACTCCTGCTTTTGTTGATCTTATGATACGCTGCTGATACCTTCTGACTTTTTCAAGCTGCGGTGAAAATTCCTGCAGGAAAAATATTTATCGTTAACATATTTAATGAAGCCTGTGTTTTATCCTCCTGGGATTTGCCATCTTAAAATCTTGATGGCACAGCTTTCAGGGTGAAGAGGAGAAAAAAGACAAATGGACATAAGAGTCTGATACAAAGCCATGGAGCTGAGAATGTTTACGCAAAAAACAGGCATTATGAAACCATGTTCAGAATCAATTCCATTGATTAATATTCCACTGCAAAAATGAAGAGAGAATTAGATAAAGGCAGAGGAAACTTTGAACTTCTTTAATCCAACGAGTTGTTGTTTACTTGCTGAAACATTCCTTGTTTTAAATGTGAATCATGGCAAGTTTCTATAGCAAGTACTCCCAGGGTTACCTCACCTCTTGTGGTAGATTTCCTGGGGCCAGTCAAAAGTAATATGCTTCCAGAAGACTTTTTCATAAGCAGCAAGTCTGAGGTTTGTTTAAAATGCTATTGAAAGTCAGAACTGAGCAAACTGCAGCATTAGAGTTAAATATGAACTTGGTATACTGTACTTTCCATGAACCTGTACAGCAACAACCACTAAATCTCGAATACACATCAATTAAGTCCAGGGCTGTGAAGACTGACTTCACCCCTCCGACCTGGTCCCAGGCCCTGACATGTGCTCCTTTCCAGGCTGTTTTGGGGTAAGCCATCTCCCAGGCAACCTGCTTTCACCATCTCTCCCTTGCTCTCCTCTTCTCCTTTCATATACAAGATTGCAGCTGAGCATCACTGACCTATTTAAGTGTGTTCAGTAGAATGCCTTTATCACGTGGGTTTATGAGTAAGAAATTTGCCTAATTAAAAGAAAAAAATTGAAACCGATGACTTTACTTAGCTCTTAACACTTATATTACCCTATCAAAGGTCTTGATTTAAGGGAGTGAAGAAATATGAAACAAATATTTAATGAGTATGAAATATTCATATCAGGTGTTGATTTTATTAATTTTATTTCTAATGGTTGTTCCCTTTGCCAACACCAGCTACTCTTTTATGTGTCATATTCCATTGATTTGCATAACAGACCACTACATGGCTGTTCTATGATATTCTTCTGTTGGACAAACATTAGCAAAACCCAGTTTGATCATAGCATGCTACAACTGCTTTAGGTCTAGTTACAACAAGCTATAAATTTGTGTGAGATTTTTTTTGTTTTTTTAAGATTTAAGCATGCCAGAAACATAAAAGAATGGAAATGTTGTTTGTAGGTTGGGGAAGTGTATGTCCCATGTAGAGCTGGATTAATGTTGGAAGCCTCTTTTTAAACCAGCTACACAATACTAAAAAAAAAAAAAAAGAAAAATTAATTTGGCGGTGTCTGTAAGCTTTTATGGTGTTTTTTCCCCTGAAATTTATGAAAAAATACATTTTTCTAGCAGGAATGTTTGATAAAACCACCAACTGTGAAATAGTGTTTCAGAATACTTGTAGGATGAGAGCTACATGGCAAGAACCTTTAACGATGATGGGACAGTCATAGCCAATGACCTCCGTGAGCAGCCACAACAGCGTCCAAATCTTAGCAGCTCTTTACAAGAAAAGTGTAGATTAATGACTTTGAATAATGAACAAATTGTTCCCAAATGGACTGCAAATAAATAATTCTAGGTAATTCATAATTCTAGGTAATTGCACGTCCAAGTTTTCTAGCCTGTTGAGACACGATACTTCTTTGTCTTAAACCTCTTATAGAATCATAGAATCGTTTAGGTTGGAAAAGACCTTTGAGATCATCAAGTCCAACTGTTAACCTAGTACTGCCAAGTCTATCACTAAACCAGGTCCCTAAGCACTACATCTACCCAGCTTTTAAATATCTCCAGGAATGGAGATACTCCACCACTTCCCTGGGCAGCCTGTTCCAATGCTTGACTACCATTTCAGGAAGAAGTTTTTCCTAATGTCCAACCTAAACCTACCCTGGCACAACTTGAGGCCATTTCCTCTAGTCCTATCACTTGTTACTTGGGAGAAGAGACCTACCCCCACCTCACTACAACCTCCTTTCAGGTAGTTGTAGAAAGCGATAATGTCTCCCCTCAGCCTCCTCTTCTCCACACTAAACAACCCCCATCTCCCTCAGCTGCTCCTTCACCAGCTTCGCTGGCCTTCTTTGGACACGCTCTAGTACCTCGATGTCCTTCTTGTAGCGAGGGGCCCAAAACTGAACACAGTATTCAAGGTGCGGCCTCACCAGTGCCGAGTACAGGGGGACGATCACTTCCCTAGTCCTGCTGCCCACACTATTTCTGATGCAAGTTAAGTTTTAATTTTAATTTTAATCTCATCACTTAGTTTAATCTCTTAGTTTTAATCTCAGCACTGCTCATCTGCTAAATACTAAACCAAGACTGATTGTCTTATATCTTATTAGAGAAACAGGAGACATAAATTAGAGATGTTTGGGTGGAGTGAGGAGGGCTATTATGGCAAAAATGAGACAGTCATAAAATACATGCCTCGTGTCATAATAGAGAAATAGCTCAGCTTTGGAGATCACTTTTCCTTCCCACTCATTTCCACACTCACATTCATGCTGCCAAATTAAATACTTGGAAATACTGGCCATCTTAAAACAGAAATAGCAAGGGAGATGATAGAAAAAAGTAAAACCCCAGTGAAACAGGAAAGGAACAGATGACTTGTCCCAGTGTAAAAGCACAATGAAGGGTTTGTGTTTGTTCTGCAGTGTCTTGAAAATAATTAGCAGATTTTTTTTGCCTTTTTTTAATGTAAAAGAAGTATTCTGAACTAATATGTCAAGCAGCCAACTTTTAGTCTAGTTTAGGCATGTTCTCAGCATAGCATCTGAGTGCATAGATAATTGTCAGCAGGTATAAAATAAACTGCTCTTTACACTAAGGGTAGATAACCATCTTTATTAAAAAGACTCATAAGCCTATCTCTGTCGTTAACTATTTGCTTAATTGCACTGATACGACCATATATATAAGGATGACTGGGTTAGGTGAGGTTGATGCAATTTAAGTATGCTCCACTGAGTAAGGACAGATTTTCAGAAGTGAGATTATCATTGATTTCCTTTTTAGGTGTGTACACTCAACCACTGACTTATTAAAGAAGTTCTGGTTGGCTGGTTTTTGGACATGGATTTTTTCCCCTCTTAGAAAAGAAGTAAAACATCTCCCACAGACATTTCTACTTTTCCTTGCTGTATGAGAACAGTGCCTTCTAGATACCATACTGCAGAAAACAAAGCCATCTTGCAATTGAATATTGAGCAAAAGTGTCTTGTCCTGTGCAGGGATAACACTTAATCTTGGGATCTATGTGCTGTGTTCACGATGAAGTGCTGCCCACCAGAGGAGAACAGGTTCAGGACCATCTAAGGAACCTGAAGGTGCACAAGTCCATGGGAACTGATGAGATGCATCTGAAGGTCCTGAGGCAACTGGCAAATGAAGTTGCTAAGCCACTCTCCATCATATTTAAAAACTTGTGGCAGACTGGTGAAGTTGCCAGTGACTGGAAAAGAGGAAACATAAGCCCCATTTTTAAAAAGAGAAAAAAGGAAGACCTGGGGAACTACAGGCTGTAGAGTCTCACCTCTGTGCCTGGCAAGACCATGGAGCAGATCCTCCTGGAAACTATGCTAAGGCGCATGGAAACAGAGAGGTGATTGGTGACAGCCAACAAGGCTTCACTAAGGGCAAACCGTGCCTGACAAATGTGGTCGCCTTCTACAATGGGGTTATAGCATTGGTGGATAAGGGAAGAGCGACTGCTATCATCTGCCTGGACTTGTGCAAAGCATTTGATACTGTCCTGTACAACTTCCTTGTCTCTAAAATGGAGAGACATGGATTTGATGGGTGGACCACTTGGTGGATAAGGAATCAGCTGGATGGTCGCACTCAAAGAGTTGTGGTCAACAGCTAGATATCCGGGTAGACACCAGTGACAAATAGTGTCCCTCAGGGGTCCGTGCTGGGACCAGTAATATTTAACATCTTTGTTAATCACGTAAATAAGAGCTACTGTCCCTCCCAAAAGCTCAAACCAATTAGGGAGCATCAGAGAGGCTTAGGAAGGATGAGATAGTTTCATGGTGTTTCTAACAGTTTCTCTGTAACTGCAGCTACAGCTGGAAGTGGCACCGCTGCATTGCCCTTTCAACCTGCACTACACCTTTGCACCACTCCGAGTGGGCAGATGTGCTAATAGCTGCTAGCTGTTTATTTTAGTCCTCATTCTGGACAAGACTGGGAGGTGCAGAGTTTCTAGGGAGCAGCTCGTTACTCTCCAGACCTGCTAGAGGTGTTGCACTGGGTCGCAGAAAAGGTGGGGTTTGAATGGAAAGACACAGCTAATCATCCCCAAACCCAGGGTAGCTAATGCTGGCTTGCTGAGTTTTCTTCCCATGCTGAAACAAAACAAACCACACAAACGAAAGCATATTGATTATAACCTCTTCTGAAAGCAGCTCTTACAGTGACAGAGGAAATGTCTTCCACTGTGCTAAGGACCCAGCCCCCAGGCTGGCTGCGTTGAGGCTATCACTGTCAGACAGCCCTTCCATGGGTGCAGTCCTAGGAAATTACTTGAATGATGGACCAAAACTACTGTGTTTCCAAAATATTGCTCAGGAGGCACAACTAAGACCAACGTGAAACCGCAAGCATTTAATATCAGCTCCTAAAGTCATTCTGTTGGCATCCAGTCAAAGCTGAGTAGCTAATTCAGTTTAAGAAAGTTCACAGATTGTGTGCAGATGCATTCATGGGTGGGGATATACCCATGTCCTCTCAATTAACATAGCTCATTCCCCACAGGAGTAGCAGTCTTTGGCCACTCTACTTGGCAAATAGGGACCTGGTTTTGCCCTCTGTGCTTTTCTACCAGAAACTTTTAGGGTTTCTTGGAGAGGGGGGAATGTAGACAAAACTCAGCACAGTGGAAGATGGATCACAGCATTTTTCTTCTAGACTAGCGCATCTGTGCATTTCATTCCACTTTACACCTCTGTAAGGAAGGACTAAATGTAATTCAAATAATAAGTGCATGTTTTGGCACTTTGGTGCCCTGTTTTAAATATGCCTACTGGCATTTCTTTGAAACAGTAATCCTGATAGTGATCACTGATTGCTTTCTGGTTTTTGTAAAGGACTTAGCAACATCAGCGATTAGAAAAGATCGTAATCTAGAGTCCTTTCCTTCTTGAAAACAACTACAATTTCAAACCACTGTCAAAGCACTGTAGAGCTAGCACACAACAGCTGAGAAAAGTCTTTGAGTAATTAGATCTCAAACACAAATAAAGGGTGTTTTTTCATGGATATACCATTACTTTGACATTTTCTCTTCATTTAAAGTGGATAAAAGTTTACCTTTCAGCTATCCAAGTGAAAAATAAAAATCAGTCCAAACTAAACTGTTAGGTTTAGTCTGTCGTTTAAAACCACAGCCCTGCCATCATTTCAGAAAGGACTCTGCAGATGCTCTGGTGCCTGAGTCAGGCAGCAAACCAGAAAGTTGACAGTGGCTAGACCTGCCCCAGAGACTGTGTCTGCAAACACGCTGCAGGCACATGTAGAGAGAGGAGGAGTGAGAAACCTCTTGTAAACCACCCTTGCAAAATGCACCCTCAGAAAGAGATTCTCTGATTTCAAGAAAATTAGGAGATTGAACATGGACAAGTGGCTCAGCAAGATGTTCTCATGTGATGGTGGATCCAAGATGCCCTGGTTGCTCAGGGTGTAAGCAGAAGATGGTTAAGCAGAGAAGTTATTTCCACCTTGGGTGAGGAAGTTGAGGTGAGTATCAGGGGACACGCCATCCTGTAACGTAAACTGTTTTAAAAAGAAGAGAAGCACCAGACAAAATAACACCACATGGAAAAATTTATCCTGCTTGCGGAAGGTTTTACAATATTTGTTAGTTGTGGGAGAAAAGGGTTTTATAAAAGGGGATGCTGAGCAGTATTATTAATGACTGGGGATCCCAGTTCGTTGTATAGTGATGAATTGGTGCCTGCTCTCAGATGTTCTCAGTCCATATGTAGCATGAAGACTTCTTCCCCCCCCCCTTTTTTTTTTTTTTTTTTTTTTTTTGTTGCCAGGCAGCTTGCTGAGAATTTCAGTTCATTCCTCTGACAGTTCCCATCCCAGGAGATCCGAGTGTGCACCCAGTGTCTTCAAACAGCAGCCTGAGGGCAGCACAGGGCTGGCAAGGGGCAGCTGAGAGATGCAATGACAGTCTGCAGCCCTACTGTCCCTGGGGACACTGCTCACTGTGTTGGGAAATGGCCATGCTGTGGCCCAAGCCAGTCCCACAACACCAGTAAAATCCAGCACTTGCAGCTATGGATGCCTTCCTCTCAGCAGCATTGCCATCCAGGCACCCTCCAAGGGCCTCTGCTCTGCCCTCTCCTACCTTCCTCAGGGCACCCTAAAAACTACTGGAAGACTCCTGAATCATAGAATCATAGAATCGTCAAGGTTGGAAAAGACCCTTAAGATCATCGAGTCCAACCGTCAAGCTATCACTGCCAAGTCCATCTATACCATGTCTTCAAGCACCGTATCTATCCGTTCTTTAAATACCTCCAGGGATGGAGACTCAACCACTTCCCTGGGCAGTCTGTTCCAATGCCTGACTACCCTTTCAGTGAAGAAGTTTTTCCTAATATCTAACCTAAACCTTACCTGGCGCAGCTTGAGGCCGTTTCCTCTCGTCCTGTCCCTTGTTACTAGGGAGAAGAGGCCGACCCCCACCTCGCTACAACCTCCTTTCAGGTAGTTGTAGAGAGCAATAAGGTCTCCCCTCAGCCTCCTCTTCTCCAGGCTAAACAACCCCAGCTCCCTCAGCCGCTCCTCATAAGTCATGTGCTCTAGACTCTTCACCAGCTTCGTTGCCCTCCTCTGGACACGCTCCAGCACCTCGATGTCCTTCTTGTAGCGAGGGGCCCAAAACTGAACACAGTACTCGAGGTGCAGCCTCACCAGTGCCGAGTACAGGGGCACTATCACCTCCCTGGTCCTGCTGGCCACACTATTCTTGATAGAGGCCAGGATGCCATTGGCCCTCTTGGCCACCTGGGCACACTACTGGCTCATGTTCAGGCGGCTGTCAACCAACACCCCCAGGTCCTTTTCTACCAGACAGCTCTCCAGGCGCTCCTCCCCAAGCCTGTAGCATTGCATGGGGTTGTTGTGACCCAAGTGCAGGACCCAGCACTTGGCCTTGTTGAATCTCATGCAGTTGGCCCCGGCCCATCGATTCATCCTGTCCAGGTCCCTCTGTAGGGCCATCCTGCCCTCCAGCAGATCAACACTTCCACCCAACTTGGTGTCATCTGCAAACTTACTGAGGGTGCACTCAATCCCCTCATCCAGATCATCAATGAAGATATTGAACAGGACTGGCCCCAATACTGAACCCTGGGAAACACCACTCGTGACCGGCCGCCAACTGGATTTGACTCCATTCACCACCACTCTCTGGGCTCGGTCATCCAGCCAGTTTTTAACCCAGCGTAGAGTGCACCCATCCAAGCTGTGAGCAGTCAGCTTCTCCAGGAGAATGCTGTGGGAGACTCTGTCAAAGGCCTTACTAAAGTCCAGGTAGACAACATCCACAGCTTTCCCCTCATCCACTAAGCAGGTCACTTTGTCATAGAAGGAGACCAGGTTAGTGAAACAGGATCTCCCTTTCATGAACCCATGCTGGCTGAGCCTGATCCCTCGGTTGTCCCGCACTTGCTGCATAATGGCACTCAAGATGACCTGCTCCATGACCTTCCCCGGCACCAAGGTCAGGCTGACAGGCCTGTAGTTCCTGGGATCCTCCTTCCGTCCCTTCTTGTAGAGGGGCGTCATGTTTGCTACTTTCTGGTCATCCGGGACCTCCCCAGTTGACCAGGACTGCTGATAAATGATGGAGAGTGGCTTGGCCAGCTCCTCTGCCAGGTCCCTCATTATCCTTGGGTGGATCCCATCTGGGCCCATGGACTCGTACGCATCCAGGTGGAGGAGCAGGTCAGTGACTGTCACTTCTTCAACAGCTGGGACTTCACTCTGCATCCTATCTCCGTCTCCCAGCTCAGGGGCCTGAAAAACCTGAGGATGACTAGCTTGACTATTAAAGACTGAGGCAAAGAAGGCATTAAGTACCTCTGCCTTCTCCTCATCCTTCGTGGCAAGAACAGTAAGGTACTTTTCTGAAAACCTGCCTACCTGAAAACAGTGAAAAGAGAAGAGCATACTTTTTTTCTTCTTCAAAAGAACCTCAAGGTGGTCTCTGTGCATACATTTATTTACAAGCTCTGTTTCCCACTGGCCTGGAGATGCTTCCCCTGGCCCTGAGCAGGGTCGTGATTTCAGGTGGCCCTCCTGGCCTGGGACAAGAAAAAGAGGAAGCAGATTAAGAGGAGAAGGTGGGATCAACAAGTCTTTGGTGACGGAGGCAGGTATGGCTGGAGGCAAGAGATCTCACAGTGTTTTCAGGCTGCTTTGAAAAAAAAAAAAGTAAATAAGTCTGCAAAACATCAATAGCTTGCAGGAAAAGTGCTGGAGTGCCTGGAAAAGTAGACTCCTAAGTTTTTTTACCCATAAAATAGGATGTTGTGGGGCTAAAGTGTTGTATTTATTTTAATTTTGAAGCGTTGCGAAGATTTGATCAAATAAGGTATACAGTTCTAGGAATTTTCTCATTTGTGGGGGGTGCGTGTGTATTATTTGTTTGCAAAAAGAAATTGGGTGCATATGAGAAGAATCCTCCATTTCAGTCTACACTGAGAACAGTCTTCAGTGGGTAATTATTCTAGTTATTAGAGATTTTATAAATTAATGCTACTTTTTTTAAGGCTTGATTTTTTTGTGCATGTGGCAAATACACCTGGAAGACAGAGCAATAAAACATGATTATCAGGAAAAATAATGATTATGGAAAGTAATGTTAAAATCCTACAAGTAATTGTTCTGATTTACTTTTTTGTGCATATTTCTGAAAAGGCTCTCTCCTCCTTCCCCTCCAGCCTAATTGTGATCTGGAGCCTAAATTATTCAAGTAATGACCCAAACACAAAAAAAAGAGTCAGTATTGATACCATGTCACGTCTGGCAAAATCCAAAATTAAACAGCAAGTCTTTTACCCCGTGGTGGCATGAGGATATCAGGTTCAGATAGATTTAATTTATCAATAGGGTCAGGCTGCACTGAATATAAAATCAAATTACACTGAAGCAGATGTTGAAGTCCAAGAGGAGAAGGTGTAGATTGATTGGAGAAAGGCAGCCCGTCAAAGGGGCCTTTGTCCGGGTTTGACTGGGTGAAGCAGCTGACAAGTGGCCATCAGATACTGCAGCCGGGCAGCTGCATGATGGGAGTTTGACAGCTGACTTCATTAGGGCCCCTAGGATACGTGCAGGGATGAATTTGTCCTTTAATTGAGCTGGGCCAGGAAATAGCACTGAGGGGGCAAACGGGAGTGAAAAGGGCTGAAATGAACCCAGAGGCCAATAGGTAAATTTAACGCTCTTAAGATATTTGATGTGTATGTTACATTTGAATGTATGACATTTGTGCGTTTATCACCAATCTCAAAAGCCTTCAGGAGTAAACTGCTCTCTGCCAAAATATATACACAGTAGAGAAATCATCAGGAAAATTTCTGCCCAGGTGTGGTGGAGGGTGAAAATGTGCAGTGATCTGGGAGTTCCACAGGCAACAACTCTGTATAAATAGCCTTCCACAGCCCATCATTCTGGGAAGAAACCTTGCCTTTCTATTTGCATTAATAACATAATTTCCTGCTTACTTAACAGATAAGGTAAAGTCTGTAAAGCAAATTCTGAGACTTGTGTGCAGTTTTTCTGCGTACAACCCAGTGGTGTTTTCTCCTGGTGTAGCACTTCAGGAACCTGTCGCGGAGCATTCATCATTGTAAAAACCTAGATTGAGTCAAAATGTTAATACAAACTCCGTATTAGTCTGCCTCGCCCAGCTTTTCATCTCATGTTGCCAAGAGTCTGGGTTGATTTTTAAACATGAAATGAAGGCGATTGATGTTCTGTAGGGGGTGAGGGGAGAAAGTCCTTCAGTCCATCCTCAGGCAAAATGTTGACAGAAGCCGGGTCTCTCATGGAAGAAGACAGGAGTTCAGTTGTAATATAGACTGTACTTTTTAAGTGTCCCTATCAAAGTAGCCTTATGCAATGCTTAAGCTAATTAATATACAAAAAGGACTGTAGTGTAAACCTGCAACCAGTAATCTGAGTCCTCTAACATCAATGACACTTAGATATGTGTATCAAGTGGAGAACAGACTCCTTTATGTTCTCTCAAAGCATAAATATGTGATCAAAGAAATAACATGCACTAAAGCTGCCCTTAAGCAATGACCCTAACCTTATGCCTCACTTCCCATTACCAGTATCCCCAAAGCACTCAACAGATGTCAAATATAGTTAAAGTGGAGCATATCCATGCATCTAATTTGGAGGCAGAGTAATTGCTGGCAAAATTTGCCAAATTCTAATGTGCTTGTTCAAAAGCTACCTCGATTTACACACCTCTGAGCAACAGTTTTACAAATTATTAGTATTGAGTAATAATCAATAGATTTTGAACAATGAGACATCAGCGACCAAATTTAGTATTAAAATGTGTAGAAGCATAGACTGTGAGCTATATCTCAGTCCAGGAAATCTCTTGATTTTGTGTGTATACAGCTCTCAATTTGGTTACCACACCTACAACCTATTGCTGTTCATGCAATGTATAATAACAGCAAAATGGTCCAAAATCTGCCCTAAGATGAGGCGCTGTTAAAAAGTACGTATCTGTCTTGGGTAGCATATTTACAGTGTATAACAAAAACCAAAAACCATAATCCCATAATCAATTTATATATTAATGCTTTTGAGATTGTCCTGGTCACTTTGTGGAGCTTTTTGTCTTCCAGTCAAGAGGTTTGCTTCTGCTACTTGGGACAAGTAAACAAGTTCTCAATTTTATTACCTTCCTGGTACACTCCAGCAGTCTTTTCTGCAAGGCTCTACAGGGCTTTCATTCAAAGGAATAAACCCCCTGAATTAGACCAGGAGATACTTTTTCTCCCTTAAGACACAAAAAGATATTTAGGCAGCCAGTGTCCATGGAAACTCTGCAGGAGCTGGAGACGACTCCAGAAGTCTCTCTTTTTGTTTTATAAGCTGCTCAAAAAGAGAATGGGGAGGGGAGGAGGAGACAGGGAGAAGGTCATAACTTTCTGCTTATAGAGGTTGTTTTCTCTCACCATAGTGGCGTGGAGGTCTCGATTTCCAGAGAGCTGTTCATGGTTTAAGAGCATATTTGCCATAGAAAGAGGATCTGATCCTGTATTACTTTTCTAGTGCCAATTTTAGCTTATGCTACAAGAGAAGGCACTGACAAATCTCCATGCTGAAACTCACTGTTATCCAGAGAGCTCTCCCTGGTATGCTGGCCACACATTCAACAAATTAATGACTAACTTTTAGCCAGAGGCCTAGAGTAACCTCCAAAAACCATGGGCCAGGAAATTTTGTTTCAGTTCTCTTCTCTGTGATGATTAAGTAGAGTTCCCTCCACGAGACTGCTCTGGTCCAAACTTTTATATAAATTGTTTTGCGATCTGGTTAGGCCTGGTGCCAGCCATGCTTCCCCATGTGAAGCATGTTTATAGCTGGAGTAAGACCTGGAGGAGGAGGGAAGGAGAATGATTAATCTAAAATCTGGTTTGATGCCCGGAAAATAGGCATATTATATATAAAGAAAATTACATCCACTTAGACTGCTCCGAAGTGCTTTCCTTTCTTTTCCCCTTATCTATAGACACACTGAGCCAGGATACAGACACATCTGAGAAAGATATGGGGAATATGCCTTCTTTTTGGCTTCTTAGAGCAGGAAGCCTTGCCCCATGTATAAAAGACTTGAGAATAAAACTGAAAGGCAAATCCACAGGACAGCTAAAACTGACAAAATCTAGAAATGCCAAGGGCTTTTTGAGCAAGGGTAGGCATTTCTCCTTAACATACACATCAGCATTTCTTTAATCTATACCATGAGGGAATTTCAATCAGACAGCACAGCTGTGCCTTGCAGAGCTTCTGCAATCTCAGCTCGAGCCCGCATGGCTGGCCTGATGCAGCCCCTCTCTTCGTGGGGCTCTACCCCTTCTCCAGCTGGCACAACTGGGACGCCAGGGACCAGGGTGGCCTTGCCTGTGTCTGCCCTCTACTCATGGGAAATTTGCTGCTATAGATAGCATGTTAGTGGCTTGGATATAATAAATGCAATCTCTTAGAAGAGAAGTGACTGTAATCTATCCCTGTGTTTTCCCAGAGACTGACAATTCTGGTGTGAGCCATGTCTAATGGGTTATTCTAACTCTGGAATAATTGCTAATATTTCACTTTTCTTCTAGTTTTTGCCCCTGCTCTATGCTGTCTTTTCCTGCCTTTTCTTTCTATGAGTCATAATTTTTTTCCTACTATTTGCAATATTTGCACTTTTGATTACTACACTTTTATGCATGAGACCCAGAGGCAAGGAGATACAGAACACCTTTATGAGGAAGAGGGATTTTATTGTGTTTAATGTTTCTACTCCTTGCAAATAATTACAAATGCTGCCATGAAGTGGTGAGCAAAATCTCAGTTCCAGCTTCTCCTAGCATTAACGATGGGTGTATTTTGCTGTGGTTCAGCATAGGTTCCACCAAGAAAGCGCATTCAGACCTGCCAACTGCTGTAACAGGTGGAAAATTGTTGCTCACCTTTATGGCCTCCTCAATAATTACTTTAAAACACTCTTATTCTCTTTTTTGTACTATTTTGTAGTTTTCTTAGTGAGATCCGTACATTTTTTGTATGCAAGCAAATTATTGAGTTTGATACAGAAGCTTTTAGATAGAAACATGATACCCTTTTAAAAAAGATTATATATAGCTACCCTGTACCTGGGTCTCGTACAAATGTTGAGACAGCTGGTTCATTGATTAATAGAGTCACTGTTAAAAGCTAATATAATAAACATTTGCTCAATATTGTCTGATTCAGTAATCCTTTGTAATGGCATACAGAAAGTCAATATCCTCCGAGTAATGGCATTACTATACAACAGATTCATAGGGTAGAGATCCACACAGTAAATTCACAGCAAAATCAATTGGTTTGTTGCATTTTGTCTGGTGGAATGACCAAAAACTACAAAAAGAAGATAAAGGGTGATAAACTAAGATTGCAGGTCTCCCAGTCTGCATTTACACTGCAATGCTAACAAGCAGGCGGCTGCCATTTAAACAGTGCAAAACCTCTGAGCCTGCTCTCCGTTTTGCTGGTGCAAGTGCCAATGACAGGAAATAGCTACTTTTTTTGTTAGCCCAGTATCTTTGTGAAGAAACTTAAGCTGCCTATCTCCAAAATAAAAGATTGAGGAAATTGGATTCTAATTGCATTTTGGAAGTAGATATAGGATCCAGCAAATGATATCAGTGAGGCAAATTAATTCCCAGTGTAATTACATTGACGTCAGTGGAGTTAATCCAGGGATAAATTTGGCCTGATGTCTTCATGCATTGTTTGCACAGGACAAATCTAAACAACAACAAAACCCCTGCACTGAACAGAAAGCCACCATGTTTGTTGGAGCTCTTTCTGTTGTAATGGCCAAAAATAAAAAAGGATATGGGCCAAAACCTCATGGGTTTTGTATTTGAGGGTGAAAGCATGGAGTTAACACAATCTTTTGTTTGCTGAACTGTTAAACTCCATTGTATTTTTCTTTTTTTTTCTTTTTTTTTTTTTGTAATACATAGCTCTTAAAATACACTGCAAAAGGACAATTTTGTTCTCTTGAGGGAGATCCTGTAAGTTTTGCTCAACGAAACCAGTGACAGAGTTGGAAGCAAGAGACAAGGAGCCATCCCTGAGACCAGGCTCCCAGTTTTCTGTCTGCATTAAGCTCTTTGATGACTAACTAGGGAGTTTCAGACTAAAAAAGACTAACTAGGGATTTTCAAAAGGTGGCTGATACAGGACATAGTGGCTACACTTGCATCATGTATCTTCATACATGAGCTCAGGCCACACCAAACCAACGTCACCAACCACCCAGGTTTAAAGACAACCTTTGGAGCAAGCCAGTAGTGAAAATCTGGCCTTACCCTCCACTTTAGAGTAGGCCCAGGTACATTGGTATTGCTGTCCAGCTGCTTCCATGTTTCCCTGCTGTCTTACCAGTAAAGTCAAGTCCTGTGGCCTTTGTTGGGTGGACAAAGCATCATGAAGTCTTTCCTTGTTCCTGTCTGCAAAGGCAGCAGGTGTTTGCAAGTTTATGCAGCTTTATTAGAGGCAATGTAGATTGATGTAGCCAGCTCAGGGCTACACGCAAGCTTTAAACTTTCCAGCCTGGCCAGTTCAAGTATAACAGATCAATGCTTTACATTTGCAGGTTTAACTTTATCAAGCCTGAGTGCTTTGATGCAGTTTACAGGAGTGGTCTGTAGAGTCTATCTGGCTCTTGGTAACACTTTAAGAAAAAACAGCTTCCTTGAATGGAGCAAATCTTTGGTTCCTCGCTACAGTTTTATTACCCATATATGATTACTAGGATAATATAAGCGTGCTGTGTAAACAGCATGCCACCTCTAGATGTAGACATTGATTTATATGTCTCATCATCCACTGAAGATAAAGTAGGGAATAGTCCAGCCAAAAAAGATAGCCAGCTAACCTATTAGCTAGTAAAGCACATCTTTTGTTTGGTTGATGTGCTGTTTGGCTCAAAAAAGAGAATAAATATGCTGATAAAAAGGATTATCACATAAATTTTTTCAAGTTGGTATAACTGAATGCAGTGCTGGAGCTGGCAGTTCCTAAATTAAATTCACTCTTCTGTGATGGAGTCAGTAGATTAGTGACTAGACCTTCCACTTTCCAAGTTCTAAGTTAAATGATTGTAGTCATACAAAAGGGGTTTTGGAAAGGCTTGCTTTTCACTTGCTAATTTATCCTTGTGAAGTGTAAGGAGTTTGGTTTGATTTCTTTCCAGTGAGGTATGTGTCCTAATGCACTAAACATTTATTAGAGAGCAGAATTTTTATATCAAAGTTGGAAGGCAGATGGTCAAAGTAAAAACCCCGCAGGCTGTCTATTCTAATATATAAACAATGGCATCTTTATGTTTTGCCTGTTCAACATTTCTTGAAAGTTGTTCTTCAGCAAACTGCAGCACCTGCAGTAACCAGAGGCAGCTCTCTTTCACTCGCTTCTCTCGTCTATAGCCAAGGTTCATAAGGTGCTGAGTGCCTAGTTTCCATCAACCTCACTTTCTTTGTATGCTTGCTGCTTTCAGAGAAATTAACAGGTGTTTGACAGGCGCTCTGACATAACAAAATGTATGTACCACGTTTGATATCAAGACAATGAAAATAAGCGTGTGCTTTAGTCTTACTGAAAAATAAACATCAGCTAGGCCTTGGAAAGCAAACGGCTTTTAGGTGCTGAGTTCTTTTTGAGATATAGCCTGTTGCAAGCTCACAGCTAGTTTATAATTTATAAACCTATTTTAAAATACATGGGAAGAAACTGTGTCATAAACTCACAAGCACAGGACAAGGTAAATGGGTAAAACGTTATGCATAGATCACAGACTGATCCTGTTAACACACAGTTAACAGTCCCATTTCTATTTAACTGGAATGGCAAAATGCTGCAAGTGAGGCAGTAAAACATGGAGTACCCATGTAAGTACCAAGTTGCAGGGGCCACGTTTGTTAGCTGACTCCTGCTTGAGTATACTGAAAGTAATTAGCTTGTTAAAACACTGCTCCTACTGCTACCATAGCACACCCAAATCCTTTCCATTCCTGTAAACTTACTAATCAGCTTTTTGCTGTGACAAGCAAAATAAAAAAAGAAAAAAAAAAAAAAAGAGGAGTTCTGCCAGTCAGTCCCATCTGAGCTTTATTCTCTGAGTGTCAGATGTCTATCACATATACTGTGTCCCTTGGAATAATAATAATTGAGCCAGGCAGCTGAGTCTTGCTGTGGGTATCTACAGGGGAGGGGGGCCCCGATAAAAGACTCATCAGTTTCAGCTTAGTTCAGTAGACATCTGTGCAGCAGAGGACCTCGTGATGATCCTGGCAGCAGCTCTTTTCATTTGGGTTTGGCTTTTTGTGCTGAATTCTTTTTGTACTGAGTCCCCGTACCAGCCTGTCTCAGCACTTTCAGAGCCAGAGCTTTTTCTCTTCATAAGCTCTAGGGTTTTTTCACAGGCCACTGGGTCTGACTGGAGCTGTATCCAGAATTACAGAAACCAGCAACCACCTGTCACCAGGACATTGTGCACAGTGGAGGGGGAGAGGAGTGGGCTGGGGGGACGGGCATGGGAAGGTGGAGAGAGCCAGCTGATTGCAGGGGATTTCTGAGAAGCAGGACTCTTTGCTTATCCGTTTGCAAACATGGGAAGTGATAACAGTGGTTGGAAGCTTTGGAGGGACTGGGGGAAGGGGAAATAGAGAAACCAGAAAGAAAAGGATTAGTGACTAAAAGAGACCCTGCCCAGAAAAGTCTGATAAATTCATCTTTTCAGATTCCTTTATCACGGTAGGATTTGTTCTACATATGATCCCCTGTTAGCTCAGGCAGAATCTACATGCACTCCATGTGTTTCTTCCATTAGCATAATTTGGCAATAAATGAAGAACTGTCTATTCTGACCCAGTGAAGACTGTATTGCCTACTCCAGTACTAGGGTGGGTATCAGGAAAAAAATATTCAGTTGCATATGTCTCCTGATTCAGTAACATCAATTGCACTTCAGACTATGGTGATGCAGATTCAGTATTCTTCTCATACAGAGGATTCAGAGTTACCTTCTGATTTGTGGGGCCCCTCTGTTCTCAATTCTTTCCCTTGGACAGCATTTACAATGGCTGGTCAGTTTATCTGAAATACTACTTTGAATGGTGCAAGCTGCCTTAATAAACCAGAGCATACTAAAAATTTAGTAAAAGCCATAGTGGCTTTTTAGTAAAATTTAGTAAAGCCATTTCTGTGGAGAATAATTTTATTTTCTAGCAAATAACAAAAGTGCATGGAAATTTACTTTGATACTTTATTTTAAAGTATCAATGTAAAAGCTGTATCATCCATGAAATATCAAGTCCTTATTGGGCAGAATAATGTTCTATAAAGTACGAAGAGCATTATGCTCCCACAGCATTACAGAAGTGTGTAATAACAACAGTTGAACAAAATCCTAATGTTTTTTTGCCTGAAAAAATTTCCACTGATACTGCTAAAGGAGGTCTTTATTGATCTGAAATTTAGCCATCTGAACTACACCACCCATTTTGCCTCCTCCTATATCTAATGCAGAAAGTGTTATTCCAGAGGTTAATCTTGAGATTGGGCATCTTGGAATAGGACAAATTGCCCTCTGGAGAAGATGGTTGCTCCTTTTGCATATGCTGTGTGCTCTAAAACTGAGATCTAGTTAGGTGTTTGGCTTGTAGATTATTGAATTTAAATGAGGTGAATCCCAAACCAAAACACGCGCTTCTGTCCCAGTGTTATTAAAAGAAAGGCATGCCAGCATATTAGGCTGACATTTACTGTCTGTCATCATTTTTGGGGTCTTTACTTTATCCTATGTGTCATGTAAAGCTTGCCGATGTATTTCTTTCAAGTGCTGTTGCTGAGGCTTTCTCTGGAGTTATTCATCAGGGCCACTGCCAGTCATGGAGTAGAACAGAAGGTAGGAGGCTCAGCCAGAGCAACTCTGTTACTTGTCAAAGGTATGTGTCCTTACAGTCCTGGGCTTGGTCTCACTCCTGATAAATTCAGTGTGGAAACTGGGACCTTTTGACCTTAAAATGGAGGTATTAACAAGAATGTAAAACAGTGTGATGAGATTAATTTGCTCCTCTGTAACTCAATAATCTTGTGAATGGTACAAACAAAAGTATATTCCCTGCTTAGCAAAAACTTCTCTTGCTGTCCTGATTGTCCTACTTTAGCTGTCTCTGCTTCATTTTCCAATTCAATAAAAGACCTTAAGAGTGTGGGACAATAAAAAACAGAAATATACTCAGCCTTCAAAGTAGGAATGTGGTGGTGAGGGCTCCTAAATCAGGATAGTAGCACATCTCTTGGCTACTCAGAGGGTTGTAGATTCATGCTAATGAGAATTGGGCCAGTCCAAATTTATTCCTTCTTGTGAAAATATGTACAAAATATATATAATTAATATATAACCTTATGATGCTTTCATGAAGATACAAAAGGTATAACCTATTTTTAATAGAGGGGGTTATGTGTGTCTCCATTGGGGACTTTAAGGTGCAAATGACTAGTTCTCGCCTTCACTGATGAGAGGCAATTGCTGTAGCTGTCATAAGGCTGGAATATTATTTTGTGTTTTTCTTCTCTGTGATACTTAAGTATTAACATCAAAAAGTAAAAGATGAAGCGTAGTATGTAATGATTTCATTAATTTCAATTCCTGTTTTTACCTTTGAATTTATCACAGACTCTGGAGGTGCAGAATTGTAGATATGTACAGATAAAATAGGAAAATAATAGCTGTACCTCTAGTAACATAACTCTCTGGTTTTGTCAGTGACCTGTCACTGCATATATATTACAGTTTTTAATTTACTACAGGTGTGACCGTGTCATACAGCATAAATACATGCTTGTATTACTTTGTTCTGTTGAACTATAATTTTTTGATGGTTTTAGTAACTAGTGTGCCTGAGAGCCCAGGAGGGATCAGGAATTCAGCTTATTCCCTGCAGAAATAAAAATTAGTTTTGCAAGAGGTAACATAACAGAAGGAGAACAGTATTATTAAGAAGATGTTGGGGACACAAACACACTGCTTATGATTTACTTATCCACTGAGAACAACTTTGTTTTGAGAGGTGATCTCCTCCAAGTCAACAACCTTCTTAGAAGAACTGATTAATGCCAGTGGAAGACAACTCGACATAGCATCTTCATGTCTATTAATGTTGCAAGTTTGGCTTTAACTTGTAAGTTAGAGGGCACCAAGGCATTCATCCTCTTCCTCCTCTGCCATTTTCTATATGGGCTATACTAGGCTACACACTAACTCGGGATTTTGCCCTTGTTTTCCACCAAAATACATGGCAAACATTATTCAAAATATATTAAAGGATTTTAGTAAATTGATCTGAAATGTCCAAGTTTTTACTTTATTTTAGTCTTTGAACGAGCTCTCCCTTTACACTAAGTTATTAAAAAATACTGAAATCCTTCAAACTATCCCTAAAGCAAGAAGGTGTTTCCTTCCTCAGAAATCTTAGTCAACAGCAAGTTAAAACAAGGGAAAAGGAGAGACGTAAGTGAAGCAGGCATAGCTGATATTGGAAACTCCTATTCGTTGCTGGCTCCTGCCCGTGGCCAGCTTACACAGACACTAGAGGAAAGAGGCTTCCTCCTTCTTTCTTAAGAAAGTCTTAAGGTATTCCTTAAATTACTTGCTTCTATTTAAAACTCAACTGGGATAATTTGAATTGCTAAAATTCCTTGAATAAGTTCACTGAATGACAGTGATTTGGTTTGGATTATTTACTCATAAATATTTTTTTTCTGATTCTTCTCAACCTTTATGGAAGAAAAGTGACATGACAGTCATGTAAACATTATCTCCTGAATGAACTTATTAGTGTGAAGCATTAAAATTAAATTTTGAGGCTCTACTCACTTCTTAGCTATTTGAGGGGTCTGAAAAACCTTTTTCATGTTCCCACTTTGTCTTTATGTATATCTTAGACCAGGACATTTTTCCAAGGATAGCTGAAACTCTCAGCTTCTCAGGGAATTAGAAAACACTTGAGGTAAATATTAAAATTTGTGAAGTTTATCCTCCTGCCATTAGACCTGGGCTCAAGAAATAGAATCTCTTTGGCTTTGGTTTTGGAAAAAAAATCATATCAGTGCAGATATCTTCATCAATCAAATGCATATTTATAAAAATAACATTTTTCATTTAACCATAAAAATGGCACTCTTCAAAGACAAGAATTTGTATGTCTGTAAGAGACATACCAACATTATTGCAAAAATAAACTCAGCCATCCTTCCCGTACAAGGACAAAGCTCTGTTTAAAGATGAGATTACTAACTTGAGCACGCCACAGTTCTTCAGCCCACACCCAACAACAGCCTAAAGGCCTCAAAGGCTTCATGTAATCATAACAGATACCTGCTCCCGGCTTGCCAGCCCCGTGGAAATTCCAGTTTGTTGTGTTAGAGCGCTTGTCTATTCTGGTCCCTACTGGAAGAACACTAGCCTCAGGAATTAACTTTTTGATTAGTCTGAAAACTCAGTCATCTAGCAGAAACATCAGGAAAATGCCTGCCTGAACAGAGGATGGTAATTCTGTTTTACAACTCTCTTTCAGGCTACACACCCACCTGGAAGAGGACACCTAAGAAATATTGGTTCTCCTACGTTTCTTTCACTGTACTTACAATACAATATCTATTTCATTATGTGGGGGAGTAGGGAAAATGAAGCTCAGTGAGAGCAGCAGCAGCAGAAATAGCAAAAGCAATAGTGAAATAAATATACACAATGCCTTTGTTAGAGAAAAGGCATTTTATCAGGGTTTGGCTTGGGAGTAGCTTTCCTCCTCATTAATTTCCAAACCATGCAATTTTACCTATTAAAAAGCATATGGATGCTATATTTAAAACACAGTCTGAAATTTGATCTCTGGGGCAGAGATGAAAACCACAGTAAAGCAGTACTTTGGCAGCTGGCATAAGCGTAGGTAACTTCTGAGTGTTAAGCATGATGAAGATGGGGGAAACAAACTCTGACCTCCTTAATGTTAACCTGAATTTAAACCGGGTGGTGCTGAGCCTTTGCAGATGACAGCCGATGACTGTGATGAGCTTGCTGAGATGAAGTGCTGGGGCTCAGGAGAAGCTAGGGAGCCATGTGGCAGATTGTTACCCAGAAACTTCTAGGCAAAGATCAAAGATGATCCTGAAGACATTATGGGAGTGGCATAAAGAGGTAAAGTTGGAGTAAGATGGCTACAAAAACCCCCAACATAGCAAAGGAAGATCTTTGAACCTGTCTGAGATTCTCCTTGTCATTCTTCAGTGCTAAGCTTGTAAGTGTGATGTCAACTTATGAGCTGTTCTTTGACATACTCTTAGGCTGCTATATGGTGTGGTTTCCTTACACGGCACTATTCCAAATTTTAATCCTCCAGTTTCTGCCTGCATTATGAGGAGGTTTGGATAATCCTTCAAAAATGGGTTGAACTGTGACACATAATCAGATGACCATAAAGATGTGTCAGATGACCATACAACACGTGCACATCAGGCCTCATGCTGCCATGGTGTTGGTACAGAGAGTAGCTGGTGTACATGTACTCTAGTCTAGGGAAATTTATGCATGGGGCACAGTATGTTCTCTGCATGTTCTTACAGGACTTATCTTTCAGCAGCATCCATTTGTTTCTGCTGCTTCCCCAAACAATACAAAGGCAAAGTGTAGTGAGGGGAATTGTGTGGTTTTTTTTTTTTTAATTATTATTATTATTGTATTATTATTGTATTATTACTTTTGCTATTGACTTGGTACACATGCACCTAGAAGGTTCTTCTGTGGCTGAAGATGTGGCTTTAGCCACATCGACACAGGATTTGAAATAGCCCAGGTTATGGCCTATAGAAGTGAAGGTCTTGGCTGACATACTGAATTATCAACATTTCTTCAAAGCTGTTCCCATTTCACGCATGAAGACTTTGTATCCCAAGAGCTCTTGTAAAGTAATGTTTATGGACATGTAGTTAAATGCATAATCAAATGGCTCTTAAGAAACCCAGGAAAGGATCATTCTTGCTACTTCTTTCTCCTTCCTTTTCCCATCAGCTTAGACCAATCTCCCTCCTGCTCTCCTCCTCCCTGGGGAAGCAGGCTGTCATGAGGTGGCTGTGCAGCTGCAGGATGGGGTCTGCTTTTCAGCCATGGGAGCGTGGGTGTGCTGGGTCACCCTCCAGCCTGCGCTCAGGACACTGATGCCACTCTTGGTTCCCCAGTAACTCCAGACCACGCTGCCCAGCTAGATGCTCGCCCATCTTCTGTCGTATCACGTTTGTCCTGCTCCTGTGGTACTAAAAAGGCTCCTTAACACTCTTGTTTCTTCTTTTGCTGTTGAGCGTGAATTCTAGCAGGAGGAAAAATTCAAGAATTCATAACAAAAGCACAGGGGAAAAAGAGCGTCTCGATTGAAGTTAATAATCAGCAGGGTCCAAATTACCTCTTATTAGCATTTATTTTACAAAAGAGGCAGGGTATAATTTCGCGATAGATTCAGATTTGGAGAGGGACTATAATCAGCCTCCTGAAGAGCTCTGCCTGAAGTACATGGCTGCTTATTTCTTTTCCAAATTGCACCACTCTCCTTCCCCCTCTCGCGCTTCCCCCACCCGCCCTGGTCTCTTTCTTGATCTCTTTGAATAATGCAATCGCTTTGAATAGCCCAGACAGGCCTGAAGATTAGGGAGCCTGTTTGTGGAGCGGGGGGCCAGCTGAATAGGCACAGGAGGCCGGCTCCCCGGGAAAACAAGGCGCTGGGAACTAGGCCAACTGTGAAGAGCATGTGCTGGGAGGGACTGAATAGGCAAGCAGCCGGCCAGCCCATATGTCAGGCTGTGCCACAAAGACTTCTCTGCACATCTACCATGACAAACAGGATTACTGAAGACAATTAATCTGGCACGCTTTATCAAAATCAAGCGCTGACCCCCAACCTCTCCCCCCAGCGTGCAGCAGATGCCACGCTCCAATTCAATGGAGCTCAAGTGTTCCCTTTTTCACCGCTGAAAGGCGTCCAAAGCCTGAATAAGGCTGGCGTGGACTAATTGCAAACACTGTCTGATGGTGACAGTCCTAATCAAATGAGATGAGCTCACCTTTTCTGTAAACTTCTAATAGGAAGGCTGGCAGCAGCTCCCTGTCAGCTGCTGGGAGAAAGAGAAACGCATGGGGCTAAATGGTTTTTCCCCTCCTTTCTCCCCCTTTCCCCCTTACTGCCTGATGGAGGAAGGGTGCAGGCAGCCACATGCATCTTTTCCGCTTGAGCCTTTCGTGTGTTGCATCACTGGAGGGACGGAGGAGGGAAAGCACTGGAGCCACCTCTGCGCAGAAGCAGGTCTCTGCTCGGCAGCTGCCAAAGAGGCGCCGAAAGGCAGCATGCCAATGCTTGCTGCCATGCTAGAAACCAAGCTAAACATCCAGGGCTGAGTCCTCGGCTGATGTCTGTGGAGCCGCAAACACCCCCTCAGTATTTGACATTGCCTGTGGGATGTTCCTGACAGCTCTGCAGTACAGAGTATAAACTTACACTCATTAGGACCAGTCATTTCTTTTCATTTCCCTCCTGCTTGTTTTATTTTATTTACATTTCAACATATAGAAGTTTCAAAAAGCCTGCCCAGTTGACCTTAATAGAAAATGAAAAGTGCAGTTCAGTAAGAAAGGGGGGAAAGCAGGCGAAAACTAACAGTATTTTATCTTATTGCTTTTGTATTTAGCTTACCACTGTTCAAATAAGCAGCTCAGATGCTTGCTGCTCAACCTAGTAGGCATAGGTCTCTGTATTGCAGAATTCCCTCATGAGCAGTCTTCTCACAGAAACTGCTTGCCCTCTTGCTTTCAGTCAGCTTAGAGCCAAGTGCCTGTGTTTCTTTATTTGCATCCTCTTGCTTGTTACTATGAATGGGTTGAAGGTTTGCATAGGCATGGATGAATGCTTCTTTCAAGTATTTTTTTCTCCAACTTTTCAAGTAAAAGTTTTACTTGTTTCAGTTAAAATTTGGTAGAACCTCCTCAGTTTTATTAAATAGAAAAACACTGATAAACAAATAAAAAAAGTAGTAGCAAGCTTTACAACACAGAACACATTTTGCAGGATATTCTACTGTTTTGTAAAATTTGCACAAATGAAAGGGTTAAAATATTTCATTTGGGAAATACTGTAAGAGCTTCACAAATGTTTTAATATGATTTTTCTTCAGTCGGAGAAAAAAAATCTGTCTTTTCCTCCCATGCACACATAAAACAAGAATGAAGTTTAAAATATTCTTTGTAACTTAAATTTTTTTCTAAGTTCTTCTGTGTCAAAATGGACAGCATTTTGTCCTGAGTGGCATTTGCAGTTCCTCATAATCTGTTTTCTGATAGAAAGCTGACATCTAGATATTATCTCTCTACCTACTTTTATGGCTTTCCTCAGCATAACACCTGATGCCTCACCAACTAATTATAACTAATTATAACTTCCTTCTTAAAGTAAGGGTAGTAAGGGACCGATACACCCTGTGTGCACAAAAGGCATGAAGGAGTAAGGGCTTAATGACTACCTTGATTTCTGAAAGAAAACTGTTAGGACTGGGAACCACCTGGGTCACAATTTAACTCTGCCCATGAAACCACTATCCCTCTGCACACAAACATGTGACAGTATCTCCAGGAAAGGTTTACACATGTCCACTAACAGCTGAGGTCAATGCCGAGCAGTGGTGACTATGTAGTTACTTTCTAGAAGCCACAGTGGTGTTGATTTACATTTTTCCTGCATATAAATTCTCAGCACAGTGTGTCCTAATTAAAAAAAAGACCAGACCTGAAATTATAATTTTGTGGGCTGACACCTGCAAAAGCCATCGCTGTGGGAAGGGAGCTTTCGCTGGAGCAGGACTCTCCCACCTCTAGCTGGAATAGGCAAGAGGTTCTTATTAGCAGCGCATTGGTAATGATGCCCCTCAAAACTGCTATTATTTCTTCTTCCTACGTATCAAGAATGGGATGTTTAAATTCTAGTTACAGATGGAGGAGCAGCTGATTTTGATATTACAATGTTTGCACTTCAGCAACACATTCCAGCATCTGATAAATCCGGTACTCAGAGTGGGTCCAAACGGGAAATCAGAAAACAGAGCTAATATTGCTCAAGGCACCCAGCAAAGGCCAGCTGCAGATCACGCAGCAGCTCGTTGCTGTGATCCTTTGACATCCCATAGCCCAACACTTTCCAGAAATCAAAGGCCAGGTTGTGTTTTTATTCAGAGTGCTAAGGTCAATTTCTAAGAAGTCTCTTGTAACAAAGTGATATACGGAGTTAGGAGAGCTAAACTGTAGCTAATGGCTGCTGTATCAGCAGGAAAAACCTTGTGCAAGAAAGGTGAAGGAATGAACCACAAATCCTACTTTAAAAAAAAAGAAAAGAAAAATAAAGAGGAAAAAGAGCACAACAAACATGGAAAACTCAATTCACTGCAGGCTAAAGAAGCAGCAGAAGAATGAAGTGACAAGTTATTGATCTGAACTACCTGGGGAACAGGAGAAGATGTTTGCATCTCCACGCTGCGATGGGAGGAGCTGCCTGCAGGATGTGAGCCCCTCTGTGCAGGCTTGCTGAGGGGTGATGGGGAAAAGAGCAGCCTTGAGGCAGCCAGAGGCTGGCATCTGCACTCAAAATGAACGCAAAGCCCTGGTGACACCTCTCTCTTCAACTTTCTTAATCTGATCACTGGTGAGGTGGAGAATAATTTATATCATAATTAGATTAGGAAAGACTGTGATCCTTTTCACTGCAGCTAATTGAAACGTTTCTCTAAAAACCAGGGGTACTTCTTACACGATTTTTATACTGGTTTTGAAGCAGCTCTGTAGGTCACAGTAGCATACATCTTTGCCAGAAGTACCAAGATGACTAAGAGTCTGGAAAGTGGAGCTGATATGATAATACTTAGTGACATGGGTGGGAATTTCTCCCAGCCATTAGCAGAAGTAGGAACTTGCTCTTAAAAGAAAGAATCATGTCAAATGACATTTTTAAAATGTCATCTGGTTTGCGGTAGAGTATCCACTTTTCTTTTAAAATGCACTGTATGTGTAATTGAAGTGTAATTCAGAGACGACTTTGTGAGTATTGACAAAGAAAAGGTCTCCCCTTCTCCACTGACCCCCAAGGAATTGCCACTGCCTCCAGACAGCAGGAGAAAGTTTGACCTACTTTATCATGCCTACTCATTGCTGTCAAGATGTTTTTCACATCCATAAAACAATAATCACTGCCTTTTTTATTTTGAACACATACATACACAGTCTAGTGAGTTGGATCAGAATAATAGAAGCTCCTACCTTTTCTAGTCCTCATACCAGAACAAGATCAACCTTTTTGAAGGTTAAATAAATATGCCTCACTTTTTTTTTTTTCTTTTTTTCTTGGACTCAAACAAGGCCCTTCCTCTCTGGTGACACAACGTTGTAAAATTCCATCAGAGGATTTTGCTTCCTCTCGAGTTCTCTATAGCTGCTGTCAGGTCTCCTGCTCAGTTCATGCTGAAAGCTTTCCTCCAGGCCAGACCATGGTGTCTAATTCAGATGCTTCAGATATAGAAAAATCATTCTGTGTTGCACCACCATAAAACGTGGTGTTCCGGTCACTGTGGTGTACTTCCAATGTGGCACACAGAGATACAACCAACCTATGAAATCTTGTTATCTTGTCTTGGTAATGGTGTTGTTAATACCTCGCTACATAGGAAAATAAAACCAAAGTGACCTGAAGAAAGGATCAGCTTCATCCAGTACAATAGTGAAATGAATTATAACATCACTGAGTAATGCTTATGGTAGAGGAAAGATAGTGTTTAATTGCTGGAGGAATGAAATGTGCATGTATGACTGTGTAAGGAAACTCTGGCAGAGTTCGGTGTAGTGGGCTTTGTTTCACTCACATGAAGTATTTTCCTTTCACAAGGAACACTTCCCAACATGAAATGAGGCTGGACTTTCTTGGCTTAAATATTAAAGTGACTGGCATCTATCTAAACATAATAGATAGCTCAGGCCAGCAATTTCCAACTTCTTTTGATTTATAGCCCCCTAAATATAGAGGTGCAGATCCTGTCTAAGAAACTTAAGCCAACAGACATGGGGCTTGCTCTCCTATTTGGGTTTTACAAACCTCTTAGAAGTGGCTTAGGGAACACTACAAGTCCACAGACCAGTTTCTGGTTTAGACCATTGTCCCCAGCACATGGCTTTCAGGCAGCATGCTGTTTGTGGCAGCTCCTGACATTATTCTTGGCCATGGCATACCAACCAGAGAGAGCGCAGTACAGTATTGCTAGTATCACATTACTTGCTTGGGAGATTTTTGGGTTTGTTTTTTTACCTTGAAGCCACTAATCACTGGTAGCCACTGGCTAAGGTACTTTTCAGGGCTCAGTAGGAAACAACAAGATTTTTTGGTTCAGCTGGAGTTTCAGAAAACAGAAATAGCATGGGACTAAATGCAGAGTTCAGTCTAAGCGAAAAGGAAACATTTCCTTTCTGAGATTTTAACAATGTTTTATAACTAAGATTGCAGCAAATAATTGTGGATCTGCAAATCAAAACCCAAGGTTTAGAAAATGTCCAAAATATTCTGATTATTTCAATAATTATTTTAATTCCTTTTTATGTAGCCAAAATGATTTGCTTGAAATTTACAGGAGTTTGCAAAGTGTCTTAGTTGACTCAAATACTTATCTCTTAATGAATACACTTCAATCAGAAAAGTTTACTTAGCTGCAAGTACTTGATCGCATAAATAAGCAGAAGGATCTTCTTGTCATCAAGGCAGACTCAGATTTGAGAATGCTGTTAGGACGGTCTTGGCATTGCACCCAGAGGTGACTTCTGGTCTACAGAAATAGAGTGGTGGAAAGTGTATTCTGCTCCACTGAGCATAAAGCTGCAAACAATGAGTTAGTGAGAACGATGCTTTCTTGAGAGGGGGCTGTGTGTGCGCTATCACTGCAGCAGACACAAAGCTATTGATTTCATATCTTCTGAAGTGCCTTAGTGAGCAGGACACAGGCCATCCAGAGAGGAAGGTGGGGAAACTCAGTAGAGCTTTTCCTCACTGGCTCGGTTTTGAAGTCCCTGCCTTGAAGACAGTACACAAACCATCTCTGAGAAGAATACAACCCATAGCTGGATTTCTGAAGGCCTAAGATCTTGACCACAAATGACAAAACCTCAATGCAATCTGCACCTATGTTAATTATCAGCCCACCAGTGTGCTCTGAAATGCATTTGAGAGTAAATACAGAACGGATTTAAAATTCACAGAAAAAGTTATTCCAACTTTCTGTAGTTTGAACAAAAGCAGGTTTTCCTTTTCTTTTTTTTTTTAATCTCCCATCTTTTTAATCCTTAAATTGTTATAACACGAAGTGAACATTGAGATAAACTGCTGTTCAGATAATTCACTGTCAAAAATATTGAGCATACTTTAGTCGGATGGCAGTAGTAATGGTCTTTTCAAGTGCTGCTGCACAAAAGCTGAGCCTATCAAGATTTTTTGGCAGGCACTGCGTTTAACTTGTCATGTTATATATTGCAGCAATGCAGTTGAGGATCAGCATAAATCAACTTACAAGTCTGGATGAAATAGGGAATGTGCTTCTGAAGCCTATTAGCAGCACAAGTTTCTAACAGAAGGTGGCAGCATTTTAACATCGTTCAGTCCAGGGAAAAGGGGGCGGGGGGGCGGGGAGAGAGAGAGAATGAACTCAATCAGCATGTCCAGAAAGCTGCTCTTTACATTCAGGCAGGATGTACACACTGCTGCCTTGAATTTATGGGTTTGATGAATTTATGTGGTTACAGACAGGCAGGAAGGTGAAGTTTTGATAACTCTTCAGTCTTCTTATGTAAATGTGGGAAACAGGCAAAGTAGGTACTGGAGAGAAGGAAAGTGAAAAATAAATTAGAAAATATGGCTGCCAAAAGGGGCAGAAAAAGCCCACCCCCAACTAGAGGGCAGTTTTGTGGTAGCTCCATTGGAAATAGTGAGTAAGAAAATATGCAGTCCCTAATGAATTATTGCCATTTGATCTCATACCAATTTCACAGGGGATAACTCTTTTTTCAGAGCTATCACACCCTGTATTGTCAGCTCTCATGATCTCATTACAAGCTTTTTGGCATTTATTGTTTTTCTTAAAAGCCCCATCCTTTGAAACTGGGCAACTGCATGGGAACCCCAGCTTTCACTTAACCACCACCATGACCAAAAATAGCAAGATTTGAACCTTTGTGGTTACTGGGAAAAGTAAAAAAAAAATGAGCAAAATGCTCTCACAGTGCTCAGAAACCAAAAGGCAGAGTGGGAAGAATAACAGAATTTAAACTAGAAAAAATAAAAAACACATCTCATAAGGTTAGCTTGAAGTCATATGTTGCAGTGGCCTGATTGACAATGGCATATTGCTGATGGGAAGCCTGGACCCAACACAGAAAGCCAGACATGTCACTGTGTACTCTGATAGGGGTGGAATTAAGTGCCTAGCTTAGTGTGTAGCCATGAGCACAAAATGGTGTTGTTCACTTCAGTGAGATTATTTGCTGATTTAGAGCTCAAGTCATTCGCTGAACTGAGCTCTTAACTCGCTTAAGAACTAATCCAGAGCCCAGTGCAGTTTGATGGTGAAACTCTCAAAATCAGGTCATTGGTGTTCTTAAACAACTTTTTTTTTTTTTTCTTAAACACTAAACTGCTTCAGCTAGCACTGGATTCACCTTTTAAGGTAGACATGGATGACACCAAGGAATACCATACTAATGGCCACCACAAGGACTCCATATTGCCAGTAATTAACACCCTAATACCCAAAGAACATGACAAGTTATTTTCAATCTTCTTATTCCAATGTTTTTTTTCTCTGAAACAAGATAAAAACATGCAAATCTCCCTGTGCAGTTTCAAAATGGAGTAGATTTAATTTCCAGATTTTGCATATGGAAAAGAAATGCTAATTTTGAAGAGACTTCCCACTGTATTCACCTCGGAAGCTTGACTGCAATTAGAGCAGATTACCAGATGGCGACCAACTATGGGAGGACTTAATCTAGAAGAGATATGAAACCTCGCAGGAACTGAGATTTTGAGGGCTTAGCAGAGATAACTCTGGGCACAGACACACAGTCACACAGTCAAAGATGGCATTCAGTGACTGAGCTCCAGAACTATTGAACGCCTTTCTGTGAGTCCCGGTGAGCCGACAGCAGAGCTGAGAATGGGATCGTGGTACCTTTCGTTCTCAGATCCAGTGAGAATTTTGTCAGACCACAATTTTACATTTCATACTGAACACTCAGTTACTGTACTTAGTAGACTCAGCCAAATATACACAGGTCAGGAATAGAGTTGGCACAGAGAGTACACTGATTTAATTTTGTTTGGCTTTTCGATGCGCCTTCCTGGAGTTCCTATTTGCTATGTTGTGGGTTAAATACTTAAACAGGAAATCAGCTCAGAGGACCGGCTGACCATTTCAACCTTGTGGAAACATTTGTCCTTGCCTGCTTCCCAGAACAATTCAAAGAATGCCTTGTTTCTGGAACACACAACCAAAGTAAAAAATCTGTGGAGAATAATTTGTGGACAGAATGATTCGGTAGGGTGACAGCAGTCACTCGAATTAAAGACCTTGGAGTAAAGATCAATACAGATATCTGCACGCCTAGAGACAGGAAGTTCTGCTTAATTTGTATGTTCTCCTGTAGACAGTCCTCTGAGTGTTGTGCCTGAATTGTTACATGAATCTATTAGCTAATCATCTATTAGAGTGATTCTCTCAAAATTAATCTAACTAAAATTTGACATAAATGATCTAGAGTGACAACAATTATAAAAATCACTTTACAAAAGAATGACCTTTAACAGAAGAAAAAGCAAATTTAGGCTAAATTGATTTAAATGACACACAGGCAATCAAGGAGGGATATCTTTCTTTCTTTCTTCTTGTCATTGTAATAAAATGTCTGCAATGCCATACTTCTGTCAGGCTTACAAATGCCACGTTTCATATTTTTGTCAAGGGTTTTTTATTATTTTTGCTGTTACTCCATGCATAAGGAATAAAACTTCATGCATGACTTCTAATATCATCATTAAGATCTTTATTAAAGTTCATTCCATCATAGCAGATGCATTTTAATTGCCACTTCTTTTAGCTCAGCTCTGCAGCACTGTTTACATTGCTTTAAACTCCTTCTTACTAATGGCAAGATCTGTCAGTCCTCTAAAATGGAATGTATGAAAAGTATCATTATGTTCTGTGAATTAGATGATAGAAACAAAAATGGAACTCAGTGGAGACAAACATATTTCATCAGGCCTTGAAGAGGTGGTTCATTTTATTGCACCTGTATTTGGCAAGTCAAATCACCTCTTGGTTAAAATTTCTAATGATCTCAGGATAGCAGTTTGTCTGAGGAAGGACTGTGCAAACCCTTCAGGATTTTGTCCTACATGAAAAGTAATTACCTCAATAAGTGATAGACATTTCTGTCCAAATTTGGATTTCAGGGACCTGGCCTATATTGGGATCAGTTTGCATTTCAGTTGCTTGCAGGTAGCAATTGCTGTAGCTGTGTATGTGCTAAATCATGCCAGAGGAGGACATGCATTAGATGTTTGAAACAACCCTGGTTTCAAACAGAAATAAGTACCTCCCATGGGCATCATGGTCCTCTGTGTGTTTTCTGAAGGGCTTGCACAATTCTTGACAGCTATCTATGGCTGATGCCAAGGAAAATCCCTGTAGGATAAAAGGCCTCAGGTAATTCCTACTCAGGGGTCTACAGTGAGTCTTTAACTTTTGTTTTTATATTATTTTCCAAATACTTGAAGCTTTCCTCAGGACCTCTGAGGACTTCACTTATTATCCTAACTTTACCACTTCTCTTCGGCGGGCAATTTGAGTTTCATGGTCCAGATAATTTTAAATTAGTTGAGACTTGGGTAGACCTTCCTGATACAATACAGAGAGCTCCATTTCTCTGTTTGAGGGAAGAACACTAAAAATTCATCCTCCTCTTTGAGCTCCCGTATACTGTGTTGACACAAGAGAGGCAAATTGTTGCATTCTACTTGCTTTGTGACTTGATTTATTTGGCTTTAATTTAAAAGCAAATATTTAAAAGTTATAGGCCTATTTTTAAAAATGGAACCCCTAAGATTTGCATAGAAAGCTAGGGTGTGAAGATCATGGTTTTATAACCTGAAGGAGGTCAAAGCACAGGCAACACGTGTTAGCGTGAGTAGAGCCATTCCATCTGTTAATCAAACTCATGCTCAGTGTATGAATAATGCTGCAGCAAGGGCAAATATTTTTGAGAATTTTAGTGAGTACTTTTTAAAAATTTGATTCTAAGGCATGCCAAATATTGCAAAGTTTATTGCTAGTCAGTGCTGGGAAAAAAAGTAGTTGTTTATCAGGAGGTACAGAGAAGAAAAAGTCCCTAGGGGATGCTTCTCAAACCTGCGTGGTTTCTGTTTGTTTCTTTTTTAATGTATGCATTGTGTGCCCATGGTTTTATCACAGGGTGCTTGCTCTTAGGTTTAAATGCATAGTGGTTGTTAGAGGGCCTGTGCAAAAGCGGCAGCTCACAGGCCTACTTATTAAGCACCATAACACACACGATATCTTGTTTATGGCCATAAAGATGAAACTCTGCATCCCCAAAGGCAGTGGCAAAACAGTCTGGACAATGTGGAAAATAAAGACTTGACCGCGAATCCTGAACCATTGCATTATCTGTGTTCTTTTGTGGTGCACTGAGGTGAAAGCAAGCCTGGGCCTCCTCCGCAGTGCCCAGGTGAGCAGCTTTGAGGAAGCTGGCTTTGCACAACCTGCCTCAGCTTCTGTCATAGCCTCTGCATGTGAAAGGTTTATCTTTTACCTGGTTTGGGGTTTGGAAAGAGGGTTTCTGCACACTCTGAAATACAGCCAGAAATGACGGCACAGTGACTTTCTCCTCAAGAGTTTGGCCTGCCCTCGAGAGGGGCCGTGGTGCTGAGAGCAGGTCCCTCACCAGCTGTGCCACTGGGCTGCAGGAGAGATCTTTTGTAGGCTCATTTCCAATATTGTTACAGGTTGTAACTTTAACAAAGTCCTTAATTTCGAATCGATGTATTTGACGGTGACCTTCATTATCCTTCATCTGTGGATAGAAATGTGACTAATGTCCACGAGGACAACTTATTGTCAAAATCCTGTTCTTGTTCTCCAAGTATTTATTGACAAATCTAATTTTGAAGCTATTTTCTGCATGCCTAATCTTGTAAGTCTATTAATATTCTGCCTAACGTGTTGTTTGTAAGCAAACATCCACTTTTCAGAAGGGCACGAGGGTGGTAAATCTATAAACTGAAGATGACTTTCTAATCTGGGCAGTAAGACTTCTTAAAACTTCTAAAAGTTTCTTTGCTACTGCACCTGGTTTTCACTCAGATAAAACCACTTTTGGCAGAGCTGTGACTGGAATTAGTGAGGACAAGTAAAATGCAGTCAACACCTAGTTATGCCATGTTCCTGTATGGAACCGATAAGCAGTGGGAAAAAGTTTGGGGAGAAAGGAGTAAGTTTAACTTAGCTAGGCTGCATGCCTTAGTATATGAAGTACAGGAAAGACATAGAATAGCTTTGTTCTACAGCCAGGTTTGCCATATTTAGGTTGTCCTTGGTTAGTCATGTCAAATAGTTGTGCCTCAGTTCTACCTCTGTAACTAATGAGAGTAAGCCTCCATATTTCCGTGGCAAAGTACTGCTAAATGGTAAACTTATCTTAAGCAAGATGAGTTTTTTACACTGTAGACCCATCTGCACTGCAAAGGTGAAATGATACATCAGACAGTTTTCAGGTAAGAGTAAGATTTTGGTAGCTCCGGGTATTCTCTAGTTGAAAGTAACTGGATAGGGCCACTGGCAAATTCACAAGGCTTTCTGCCTGCTGTGTCAATAGAAATCAGGGGATACGGCTGGTTGCAGCCAAAGAGCAGCCCCCTGCAAAGAGCACTGTAAGCTTCAATACATCATTTCATTTGCATACATTGAGACAGCTGGCAGCTTTGTTATAGTATGGGAGGCGTCAGTGTAAGCACAGGGTTTCTCACCCACTGGGATAAAGATTATGAAATATGGGGGACTGAAAAGCCAGCAGTTTCTTTACAGAAGTTGGAGTCTGTCTGTAACAATACTGGTGGGATTTGCTCATTTTTATTTTCAGAAGTTCATGCTCAATCAGCTGAGTACTTCCACTGAGAGAATACAAAATGGTGTAAATCTGATTTGTTTCTCTCTTTGGACAATGGATCCATACACTCATTATGATTTTGTAGGCAGAGCTTTTATTTGCCATATAGATGAGTGGACTACTCACGCCTCTTTTCCAAAGTCTGCGTTTGCTGTGTTTTTTCTCGGTAATACAGCGTTATGTGCCGAGGCTATCAGCAACAACTTGGTGAAGTGCACAGCAGAAATGTAGTTAGATACACAGATATTCCCCTTGCTTTACACAAAAAACATGGAAGCTTTATCTGTCTCAGAGATACAGAAGAACCAAGTGTCTGTTACAGTAAACTATAAGGGAATGTGATATATACGTATACTATGTATATATACTATATATACACACTGCACTATACTATATGTGTATATATACATATATGTATATCTATATTAATTGAGGCAACTGAAAAAAGCCAGTGGTTTCTGGCTTGAAAGCTGTTAGCTAAAACGAAACATAAATGCACAGCCCAGTGCCTCACAAGAAGTCCCAGGCTGGATCAGGCAAAGCTTGACTGAACTACTCTTTGTGAATGATCCTGTGAATCTCTCTGCAGTGTTATAAAATACCTGGTGACAGACTTGGATAACTGGTTTGGTTGTCCCATTGCAGCTGCCATTTAAGTGAGCTGCAAGAGACAGCGAGACATGTAGTTATGCCAAAGCAAAGGCACATGCAGAGTGGCTCAGCACCATGCTCCAAATTTGCCGGGATGTTATTTGAGAAGGGATGTCGTGTGGATAAATGAAACCGCTGGTATGGGGAATACAGCATCCTGGAAGGGGAGAAAAGGGAGCTTTAGCATTGCTTAAGTAGCAGTGGTTTTGGGGTGCCTGGGGACATCTGGAGGATAGGCTTCAGGCCAAGCTTAAAAAAGCCTTGCAGATGTAAACTGGGAAGCCTTAGTTCCAGAAAGTAATGACTGAAGACAGCCTTGTAAACAGAAAGCAGTGGGTAACCATAATGATGCTGTTGTTGTTATCAGTTCATGGCTGGAATAACTTCCAGAATCAATATCTGGGTTAGGCACTTGGGCCAAGAGAGGTGACATGTCAGCTCTTGTCTGCTCGAAGGAGGCCAGAATAGCTGGAGAAGTGGGGTTGTTGTCTCTTCATGACCGAGATACAAAGTACAACCCACCACCAGTACTGTCTGCTTCTGGGCCCTGGTTCTGCCTTCTCTGAGTCACTCGCAGTGCTGTATATATTTCTTGTAAGTCATCTTTGTCCTTCATGTCTCAGAAATGTTATTTTTATAATCCAGAAAGACTCAGCACAAGATTTCTGGATGACAGCTCCCTCACAAGAATTATGCTTTACTTACAACCACTCCTCAAAGTGGGAATGGTTTTAAACAGACTACCTATCCCACAACAAACACATGGTCAGTATTTTTTAATAGCAATAAATCAATGTCTTAAGAATCGGCATTCAAGGAGTTCCTTGAGGAAGACATTAGCAGCTGTCAAAAAGCAGTTTAAACTATTGAAAGCTAAGATGCAACTTAAAGTCTGTCCCAGGCATAGAGAAAGGATTTGCTGAGGGGAAACACCAAATCATCACATGAAATGTTTTCCTAAATGAAGGCCTGTTTTTTGTGGACTCTGAGACCTCACAACATCATTGTAAAGGTCACTAGGTTTGAGCATCTGTGTTTTATGTTCAGTTCCCTTCACACACGCAGATGAGCCTGGGGGAAAGGGCTGCAGGGAAAACTGGTCAAAGTGTTTCATTATGTCCTCCAGCCTAAAACCACAAGGGAGTAACTTTGATCCTACAGGTTAAAGTTTTCACTTGGACCTTCGCTCCTGCACATTTTGTTAATGCAACAGGAAGTGCTGTATCTCTGGGGTGCCTAAGCACAGTACACATGAACACCTGATTAGATGTTAAGGTGCCTCTTATCAACAGCATTCAGGCAATGAAAACTTGTATCTACAGGGATGAAAGCTATCCATGTTGATGTTTTTCTGACCGGACTTAGGAAATATGTTCTTATAAGAGATTTGTCTCTGAATGGATCGGATCTTAGACATTGGAAATGCTAATGTAAATGTTAGAAATAGTGTTTCTGTTCATTTTACCAGTTTCTCCACAAATCACTGGTGCCGTAAGGCTCTGTACTTCCCCTCCATCATGTTGTACTTCCTCTCTTTTCAAAGCCACGTGCCACTACTTGTTGCGGCTTTGCACACTGAGCAGCAATGTTGATCTGATGGTGTGACTGGCTTTAGTTTAGTTTCTTTGTGGTCCTGCTGTGTACATTCCTATTCATGTGCTCTTTCTCTGTCAGACTGTGTTCTTCATGGCAGTACCCAAGCCTCCACGCCAGCAGATATTGCAGAGCTCCGATTTCAGCAGAATAGACTAAATAAGATTTTTTTCTTCCATTGTCTCTTTCTTCATCAGCAGTAACAGAAGGCTATTCTTCTCTCTGTTTTGTTGTTGCATACCTGATGGTTTCTTTCCTCTTGATTAATTGAAGCAAAAATCTCCAGTTACTGTGGAATAAACAGTTACCATTTGTCAGCTGAGCTGTCGTAATGGGCCCTGTATGCACTTCATGATGACTTAAGCTAATGCGTTTTACCTTGCAACAGGGGCAGATGAACTGTATGGGCTGAACAATTTTGTCAGGTCTGTTGACAGACTGAACCTTATTAAGCTGTTGTAACTGAGTTGTAACTCCGTCACATGGTGGAGTCCTCAATTCCAGTGCAAGTGTCCAGAGACGTGTGGTTAACAGCAGGTAACTGTTCAACAAAAAGATCTCTTTGTATATGTGTCTTGACGCCATAGTTTTGGCAGAGGCCTCTGAGTCTCTAATGGACACCTTGAAGCAACACTTCTACTTTTCTCAGCCCAGGCGTATGTGCTGCATTGGCTGGTAAAGTGAAGCCACCATGTCCCAGTTCTTTCCGTAAAGTTAGCGTAAAAAGAAGGGTTTTGACTTTTTATTATCATTACTATTATTATTATTATTTTTAACTAGGTTGGGAAGAGGGTGAAGGCTGACACTAAGGAAGGAAAGTAACAAAAGTAGAAGCAGTAAAATAATTATACACCTGCCAATTCCTTTCTTTCTTGTTAAAGACTCACCCACTTTTTTTGTCTGTGAAAAGTTCATTTAAAGCTGTCTCTCCTGTGCAACAGGAAAAATAACAGTTCATTCAACAGTATAATACAAATCCCAGAATGTTTTCAAATTTCCCTCTTTTGTGTGTTTTAAGATTGACAACTATATAATTAAGCATAACAAAGAGAGAAAGGATTTAACAAGATTTAGCACAACTTGGGCAACTTGGGGTAGCAGAGGGAAGGAAAGTCAAGGGCAGATACTAAATGAATCTGTGGAGTTACTTGTCAGAGGTGTGCAGACTCTATTTGAAGCACTATTTTAAGAACGGAAACGATCACAGAGCTACACACACAAAGTATGCTACAGGCTGCAGCTAGGTGCTGCCTGCCAAGGTCCCAAAAGTGATAGGGAGCAGAGGAGCCAGCCTGGTGATCCCCATTTGTAGAGGAGATATGCACAGCCACCCATCTTGCAACAGCAGCAGAAAGCTCCAAAGCACTTTTGCTTCCAGGGACATTTCAGCAGTGGCTTCTTTGTGTTTGTCTTTCCCTATCCACAACATGTGTGTAGAGGTATGTTGGAAACATACTCTGCTATGTTATAGTCTAGCCTGTGCTCTACACTATGCTTTCCATCCTTGATGTAGAGCATGTACTCATCCCATTAGGTCATATCAGGGTCCAGCTTCCCGTAAATCCAATGAGAAACCTATCCCGTTAACTTCGCTTTAGAGAAGTAAGGAAAAATAAAGAGAAGCTCTGCGTCTTCAAATAAGTCACTTGTCTTCCTGTGACTGTTTCATTCCCTTCAGAGGCTGTTCTTCAATTTATCTCATTTTCTACATGTGTCTTTTCTTTCGATATGCAGTTTCTTAGATTTTTCCACTTATACAAATTTCATTTTTCCTGATTACTTTGTCAAAACCTTGTGCTTATGCAACGATTTCAATCACACTGGTTCTATTTCATAGATACCCACTTGTCATTATAATTGTTAAAGAGAGTTTGAAAAGCCTTCCTGAGAAGGATCTTAGAATTTTTAGATTTGTGAAGAAGGGGGAAAGATTCCTGTGTCCCAGAATAAGATTCTCACAGGTTCATTAGAAGCCTAGTTCTATTTTTTTGAAAAGTTATATGATATCCAAACAGGTGATCAAGAAATTCTGAGCCATTTTCAAAAGTTCTTCCAATTTTCTGAAAATAAAAAGTGGGAGTGTTTGTGGCAAAAAATATAAACATGTAAATAAGAATAAGATTTTTAATTCCATATCAAAATTTCCTTCATAAGGTGGGAGGAAAAAATCTTTGTGTTTTCTGACTAACCTTAGTATTCACTTACAAAAGTGTTCTGTCTGTTCAGTGCTTATTGAAGTAGAAAAGTGGTGAACCCCAATAAAAATGCCATTCCTGCTTCTTTGTGGGAGCTCACAAAATGCTGTTTCACTATCTGAAAGTCCCATTGCGTTAATACATTTAGTTAAATCCTGTCTAGACAGATTTCCATTGTTTTAAATTCCATTTGAGCTTAATTCAGTTTCTAATGAAGTTGAAGTACAATAGGAAAAGCACAGATGAAAACACATGGTATATCTGCACCACTGTGAAAATGTCTGAAGTCCTACAAGAAAGTGGAAATGCTGAGTCTTTAGCTGGGTATCCATGAACGTTGCACAGAGTAAGCAATTTTTATTTCTTATCTCATTTTCATTGTTAGGCACTGACCCCAGTTCAGAATAATTTCTTTTAAACTCAGAAGCAAAGAGGACCTGCAGAGCTGCATGGTATTTTCCTTATTCCTTTCTCACCCCTTTCACATTGCTGCCCTGCTAACTTTATACCATTATGCCTTGTGATGTTCTTTCTATGCACCTCAGAGTTAGATACCTATTTAATCCTCCTTACAACTGCTGCTATAAAAATTTCTGTGCATGTAACAGATGCACGTGCACTGCCAGGATGAATGGGCTGTAGACACAGAACTGTCATCCCATCTCCTCCGCAGGAGTTCTCCATGCGCTATGACGGGATGGCTTCTTGCCAACATTTAGCCAATGTTATGAAGCGTGTTGCTCTTTCTTTAGGATATTTCACTCTCACTGCTTTTGCCGTTCTTCCTGGGATTTAAATAATGATGGGACAGATCTGCTCCCCCGTGATTCCCTGACTGTGAAGCCACAGCTGCTTTAGTCTTTGGTAAGAGAAAGCAGCTGTGTCCATGGTATAGCTTCATTCCTCACCTATCAAAGGCACTGCACTGAAGTGGCTGGAGGAGAAGCTGGCTCCACTGACTTTGCACCAGGAATGCTGAATCCAAGCAGGTGCAAATGGATTTGGGGCCTTTTGCTTTTTTCACAATGACCCTGTTACTGTGCCTGTTACATATAATTGATGTAGGCAGACATCTCCCAGGAGGTGCTGGCTCTATCATTTAAACAAGTTGACTTTTTTCCTACGACCTTCTAAATTTAGCAGTGTTCAACCATGCTTTATTAAGTTCATTATATCCTGTAGCATCCCAGATGCTCCATAAAAAATAACTTTAAAAATGACCTAATGAATTCCTCAACATAATTAATGTTTCAGTTGAGGCGAGCCCAAAATATTTCTAACACCTAGAGTTTCCATATGTCAAAAAAAAAAAAAAGACAAAAAAACACAAAGGCAAACTGATCCATGTAGCTACAGCTGCCAAGCATTGGACCAATCAATTCTATCTACAAGGTTCTTAGCTTCAGGACATTCTTTGGCCATGGTTTGTGAAGAAATATAGATGGGGAAACTTACAGAATTTCCTGTAGGAAGGCCTCACTTGTGGTGAATAAATATCAGCCTCATTGCTTTTTCAATAAGACTTTGGCTGCAAAGTCTCTTGAGCACATTTGATAAAGTTGTTATGACCTACTCTTCAGCACCCCAGAAATTATTTCTTTAGGAGAAAAAGAAGTGATACTGGAACAAGATGTTTGTTACCTCTGCTAATGCTAAGGTCTTTGTATACCTTGAAATACCAGATTTGCTCTAAATTAAATGTGTATTACTTTCTTCAGTTCCAGCTATGAGTTGTAGTCCAGCTGCTTGGGTAATCCAAAATATCATTATTTTATACACAGCTATATTGTTGCAAAGGAATGCACCACAGCTGCCAGGTCTGACTGCTGGTGATTATATCTGAAATGGTAGAATTGGGCCTCAGTCATAACTGATAATTGATCTCATAGTTAGTTCCTTAATCAAACAGCATGTCTAGACAAAATTCTTTTTGACTCTTCCAAGCAAAAATCTGCACAATTCTCCTCAAAGCTGAACAGTTCTCTGTATCATTCATTATGATTACAATTTTATCATCTTTGTGGAGAAACGGGTAACTAGCTGTCCTTGGCAGAGCAAAGGAAACATAATCCGTGGCTTTATAGGCTGTGTGTGTACTAGGTATAGTAGTGCGTATTCTCTGAAGAAAGCTCTAGATACCAAGAGTGACTCATGAAGAACACCAGTACAAACCTAATTATTGCAGAAGAAAGACCGTTCAATCTCAGTAGTGGAGAGCATGTTCTTCAATGCCAGCAAAACTATCTGGTTTCCACTGTATTTGAGCCCCAGTGCAGAAACTGTGTCCCCGTGAGGAGGCAGTGGCTTAGTTGCTCGTGATTCTAAGGGGGCCAGGAGAGTGTCCCACAGGCTGAAGAACGGCAAGCTTGTCAAGAACATTGAAATCTGCAGAGCCTTTAAAGATGCTACCATCATGCCAATAGTATTGTGATATATAATAAGAAGAAACATGGGTAAAAACAAATAAAGCAAAGTGTGAAAAAGGAATGAAAAAAAAACATACTCACAAACACACAATGATCATTGTCCAAGCTGGTAAGCCAAGCACATGGTAAAACTGTCATTTTTTTATAACTAACTTTTTCAAATTTTCACTTAATGGGCTGAAATGTTCTATATTCAGTGGATTCAAAAAGCTATTATTATCACTTGTTATTATTATTGTTCTAAAAACAATATGTTCAGGCATTTCCCAGAACAAGGCTAGGGTAAAATCCATTGTGTTGCCTGCTTCGCCCATGAGAATTTTGGCATGTGTTCCTTTTAACAATTGTTATGGTATGGAGCAGGGTTTTGAGCTAATCTGCCTTTTCACACCTCCATGTAAAGCCGTCCTGGATCTCACAATCTCTTTGGAAATTTAGTAGAATTGAAACAGGCTTTTCTGAGTGTTTAGTGCAAATGAAATCTTTTAAAGTTTCCACCCACACTAATTATAGTCCAACGGTAGTTGTGGGTGACTGGCATTTATCTCGTGACCATAGTGCTGCAATATGCTAGAGATACTGGAGTAGGCAGAAGCGGGCAGGTGGGGCGAGGGAAAGATCTAGCAAGGAAGAACCTTTAGGATTTGGATCTGTGGGATGTAGGTCTCCTGGGAAAAGAGATTGGCATTGATGCCAGAGGCTAAGGGACAAGTATCTGGGAGATGGAGAAGATCTGAGAGGGTCTTGGACTATGAGGTATGAAAAGTATGCAAAGAGACAAAGTGGGGAGAGGAGAAGGCAGAAGATGATACCATAAATTTTGAGAGGAAGAAGAGTAGAGCAAGGACTGAAAAGGATAGGGCCTGAAAGGGCTGGAGAAATAATACTGAAAATGGGGGGGGGGGGTAAAAAGGAAGGGAAAGCAACTTGGTGAGCAAGGACTGTGGGATTTGGATGCCTGAAGAGCAGACAATTGTCCTGGCCAGGTCCCAGAGGAATGGAACAGGGATGAGAAGGCAGAAAGTGGGAAAACCATGACAAAGCCAGAGAAGGAGCAGCATAGACAGTGTGTGAGAGGGAGGGACTCTACCAGCTGGGTAGGAATCCATGGGGGCCAGACGAGGGAAGGGCTACCTGGAAGGGTCTCTGATGCTGTAACATGCTTCCCTTCACAGCCCTTGAGGTTAGGAAGCAAATGTAGCATTTTTCATTCAAAATGTAACTTTTTTTTTTTCCCAAAGAGAAATAATGCATATATGTATATATGTGTAGATACATGTACTTGCCTCCCAGAGAATGGAATTTCAGAAATGTTATAGTCATCTGGTGCTTCACCTGCTCACCTGGCAGGAGAGCTTAAATATGGCATTTCCAAAATTAGCTTGAATCTGACATTTCCCAAATTTTCCAGCCTGATGTTCTTAAATGTTGGTTTTATGCAGGTATGCATGTGTGTGTGTGTCCCTAGTTATAAGCCGAAATACATGTCAGAGTATATATCAATCCCATAGTGCTGTGCATCAGCAAAAACATACTGATTTGTAACCATATCTGATTTGTACATGGATTTACATTAGAATGAAGTATGGTCCAGGAATTTTTCTGGTGGAGATAATTTACAGGATACAGGATTTTTCTGTAAGGAGTGGTAAGCATGTTAGTTATGATATGGATACTGTACTTAGTTCCTTATATTGTCATCTGTTTCTTAATCGCTAGTCTCCAAATACACTGAACTACCTTGTCTTGGCAATTATCAGATCTGTTATTAGTCTGTGAAAATATTATTTAAACTTGGGAAATTCCTGTAGTTATTATTTCATAAACTGGGAAATGTATTCCTATATTGGTAGACTTTTGAGAAATCAATGTTTTAGCAGGATCTAATGGCCTTTTAAAATATATGCTTATACGACAAGCAGTTCTCATAACAACACCAGAAACAAAAGGCTTTCTTTAGCCACCGTGGTAAACCGATTGCATGTGATTATGGGAAGAGTGAGTTTTATTACTGTTTCTACATCCAAAATCCTGATTGGAATTGTATCATCTAGGTTATTGCTTTCTGGATATTTCTGTAGCTCTTTTACCCAGGATCTTGGCCAACATAGTAGGTTAGACATTAGTCGTTCATTTTCCAGTACCCTTGGCTTCAGCAAGATTTATTTTAGCAGGAGCTTCACTACTATTTTCTTTCCAGCCATGGAAACATCTCCTTCCCAGCAACAACTTAACCACACTGAGCGGTGAAAAGCTGAAATTCCAAAAGGAAATTAGTTGGGCAAGAATCCACAGGACAGGTGGTGGGATGAAGCTGGGTTACGAATTTGGACATTGCTAAACCTGAAACTGAATTGGACAGTCCCACCTCAGGAAAAGGGAAGAATTTATTATATCGCAGCCTGGCAATAGCCTTTATGAGCAACATATATATTTAAAGGAGGTGTATTGCCACTCTGCTAGAATACTGATACCAATGGTCCCTTCCTTCCCAAGTCATACTTAACACTGATGATATTTTAGCCATGTGTTATCTAACAGCCACGTGAAAGGGCAGAGTAAACATATAAGTAAGATTTGTTGCCTCTCCATGGCTTCCTTGCTCTATTGCCAGGAAGTGCAGATTGTGTTTGCAGTGTTGTTTTTGTGAGACCATTCCTGTAGAAGCTGGGCTGAACTCTTTCCATAGACGCCTGTGAATAGCCATCAGGCATTGAATATTAGGAACCATGTTTCAACAAAGCATATTAAAAGTAATAACTCAAAATGAATGGATAGCAGTAGTGCCTCAGCTGTGAAATATATTTTGCATCTTACTAATAGTTTGTGAAAATATCAGTGTTCTTACATTTATTTGAAATAATTTACAATCAGAACAGATATCTGTGAATCATATTCTTTTTCTGAATATCTGAAATTGAAATTCTAATTCCCTGGCTTAGTGATGATTTGGTGTACAAGCTTGTTCCTGGATAGAATAAGTGCCATTCCTAGATTCAAAGCATATGGTAAAAATTTTCATGTGAACAAATACAGAATTGGATTTCTTTGACTAGTTGCCAATATTTGTTTAAAATGAATGATATTCATGAACTTTCTTGCCACAAAGCACATTCACTGCAACAGGGGTGTATGGCCTGGGATTGATCCATCCTCCCCCTTTATGGCATCAGGTTTTCTATAATACAAAGCAGACTGGGAACCACTGTGCTACAATATTAGTGGAAAATAAACACAAGCTAAGTGAATTCATTAAAAACATTAAACAAACATTTACACAAAATCTTCTGCAGTATTTGCCTACCTCTTTTTCGAACCACTGACCTAGAAGGAAATGCTCCAAGCCAAATGGGACTTGAAACCCTTTACATCATTGTTCTTGTACTAATAACCCTGTGGATTTATTCTTTTCAGAGCATTTTATTGTTGTTTGCGCACTACCTGGGGCTTTTTGAAATCATTATGGTTGCCATTATTCTATATTCCTATATGAGAAATGCTCATCTGCTTTTCCGGTAATCTTGCAATGTTTCCCATAATATTTCCCTATATCCTATATTCCATACTTTATATTAGAAATGAATGATATAATAATAAGCAGTAAACCTTATTGTCATTCGTGTGAATAGCAACTATTCTGCATTTGGAAGTGCACAAAAAAATGCTAATAATCACTTGTAAAAACCAGACATTGGGTGCTGTTAGTCTCCTTTGTCACAGAAGACATCCTCATTTGCATTTGTATCTTCCTTCTTTGCTGCCTGCACAAAGAGAAGTGCAGATGCTATGATTACTACAACTTGCAGTCCTACTGGAGGATTGGAGGCTTCTCAGAGCCCCTTGTGACAAATGGTTTTTGAAGCAAAGAGGGCACTCTGAGCTCACAAGGAGCAGATATATACTCGCTGGGTAGTGCAGGGCTCTTCAGCTTTGCCTTCTTTCTAGGCCATGGTGCTATCCGTGGGCATTGCATGAGCACGATGCCAGCAGCTTGCAGAGCAAAATAGCTGAAGGAGAAGCATCTTTCCAGGAAATGCTGGACTGAGCTTAGGCCAACCTGAAAGCATTACGGGGCCAGGTACCAAGTCCTCTGTTGAGGCAGGCTGGCTGGCAGATGCTGTTTGGATGCTTTGGGCCAGATCATCTATTTATGGCAGCAGGGAGGGAATAAAGGGAAGGGTTTCCCTGATTCCTTTATGTAAGGAATATTCCTGCATCCTCCCTGTTCTGCTGTGTAAGGTTTCAGGTACCCATAACTAAAATACCAGCTGAGACACCGCTTGGGGGGAACAGACGTTTTACTGAGAATATTCATTTCTCTGTTCTTCTCCACTAATCTTCTTTGCCGAGTCACAACAAGCATCTGGCAACAATTTCTTTGATGAAATAAACAACCTGCTGCACTGTGCTAAGGGTAGATGTGAAAGCATGGGAAAGGAACAAGGAGAGACAGATCAACCTTTGCTGTAGCAGAGCCTTATGCACATTTTCAGCTGAGATATTATAGGCATGGATTTTTTTCTTTTCTTTTTCCTCTCCATAGAAAATGTTGAGATATTTCTAAGACCTAGCATTTATTTTGTTTCTAGAAAACATTCACTTAAGGGCCACTTATTTTCTACAGACTTGCATAAAGCTTTCCATAATGGGTAGAAGTTGATACTTACCTTGGGACACATTAGACACTCTTTCTGCTGGCTTATATTTGGACCCATTTTGTGAATAAGAAAGCAATGGTATTTGCAGGAGAGAAAATTAAAAAGAGAATGTCTTTTACATCAGAAGGAAATTACTTTTCAGACAGATTCAGTGTTGGACATCCTGCCTCTGACCTGCGACTGGAAATATTCTACAGTTGTGTCTTTTTCTTACTACAGGTTTGGTAACACCAGTGGATATAAAGCATGCTGGTTTTAGTGTTGAAGGATAATTGGTAAAGATAGCCAAGGTGTTATGTATCTCACTAACATCCAAGTGTAAGACACCAGCTTTCTTTGACTGCAACTTCAAGAGGTGATGAAGAAAACAACTTGTACATTTATGGACTTTTACTTGTATTCCAATAGTCTTGTGCAAAGATAAGCTGGCTTAGTGCTGTTGTCCTTATTTCAAAGGACAGCGTATCACAGAATGGCTGAAGAAGGAACCATCTATTCTGACCCTGCTGAACACAGCAGCATCAAATACAGCAGGTTGCTCAGGGCCATGTCCAGTTGGACTTTGAATATGTACAAGGATGTAGACTCCACAAGCTCTCTGGTATGCCTCTTCCAGTGTTTGACCATCCTCACGGTAAAAAAAAAGAAAAAGGTTTTTCTTATATTTAAATGGACTTCCTTGTATTTCAGTTTGTGCCCATTGCCTCTTCTCCTGTCAATGGGCACTGCTGAGAAGAGCCTGGCTCTCACTTCTTTACTGCCCCTGCTCCCCTCCAGGTATTTATACACTTTGATACAATCCCCTCTTGAGCCTTCTCTTCTCCATGCTGAACAGTTCCAGCTCTCTTATCCTCTCCTTGTATGTCACATGCTCCAATCCCTTAATTATATTTGTGGGTTTTTTGCTGGACCCACTCCAGTATGTCCACATCTCTCTTCCAGCCCAGAACTAGACCTAGCACTCCAGATATGTCCCACCAGGGCTGAGCAGAGGGGAAGGATCTGCTCTCTCAACCTGTTGGTGATGCTTTTCCTAAAGCAGGCTAGGATGATTTTCATGGTGTATACTTGAAAGCTGTGTAAAGCAATGTATAAACCCCTCACATTAATGGTATTTGATAGTATTTGGGGACCCATCTCTGGACTGTGCTCAATTCCTCCTACATAGGGCACTCCTGCTGTCTAGTGCAGGTCCATGAGTATTGTTGCTACCATGGTAGTTAACATCACTAAGGATTAAGTGCCTGTTCCTGGGGAATAACTGGACAAGAAACGTATAGGCAGGACTGTTTACAGTTACTGGGAAAAGCTCTGCAGGGTGTGGGTTTGTGGAATGCTAGAGCAGCTAGGGAGCTAAGGTGTCTATGAGATACTTTGTGGTGGATGCTCTGGAATATGTTACAGCAGAGGGTACCTGGTGGCATCGTTCACAGCAAGAGGAATCTCTTCCACGTGTCTGCACATGTGCAAGCATGCTCTGGGAAGCGTAAGGAACTACTCCATAAGGGAATTCTCCAGAAAGATACTTTTCCACTCATCTCTGGTGGGTTTTCCTCAGTGTGTGTACTACAATGCTATTGTCTGGCAAAGCCTAAATCTTGTCAGCTGTCTCCACAACTCCAGGCCTGCATGCAGCCTGCGTGATCTACTTAGCAAGGCACCCTGCTGCTTGTCAGGGCAAAACCCACTGCCAAAATTCCTTCCATCAAGTCTCATACCCTGCATCTGCCTCTTTTTTTCCCTTTTGCTCCCTGTCCCAAAATCTGACTTGCATTAACAGTTGGAAGAGTTCATCTTCTAGAGTAGGATCTGTGTCTTTTGACCAGCAGTTTAATTTACTGTGCTGGCAAGCTGAGAGCACTTGCACACAAGGGCTTAGGAAGAACAGGCATATTCTCCCACAGTCTGCCACGAATGAATTCATAGAGCAGTACACAAAGAAATGCAGTGTGACAAACCATCAGCCAACCTACTGAAACCCAGCCTGGTGTAAGACTAATCCAGCAGCAGGACTTTGCTCTAGGCCTGCTTTACCTGGCCCAAATAGGTCCCAAGTCACTGTACAGTTGAAGTATACTTACAGGTAATGCTGTGGAGTCAGTCTTGGGGACTGACATCTGGTCTGAGAACTTGGGTTGGCTGTAGCCAAGTATGAGCTTTTCCTCAGCAAAATTCAACCTGCTATTCATCCTCCCTATTCTGCTTTGCCTGTGCAGGGAGGAGATGTCAGGAGTCTGTCCCGGGTTATTCTGCCATTGTTCCCACCAGGACAGGCCTTTCATTGATGGGGATAGTGGAGGGCAGTCAGCAACCAAGTATTTCTGCCAGCATCCTCATTGCTGGGTGGGTGGCTTTCAGCCAGAGCTAGAGTACAGCATTAGCCTTTAACCTGTACTGCCAGTCCTGAAAGCAAGTGAATAATAGAGCATGTACTTGCAGTGCTGCGATAAAATTATGTCTAGGGGAATAGTCCAAAGAGTACATCTTGCTCAGTTTTAGTCACGTTTGGATTAATGCCAGCTTTCCACCACCCTAATATAAAGAATATGCAAAGTATATATTAACATATAACCTTTATAGCATAAAAGTATATGAATGTTAGTCCACAACACACAGCCACACACATGCATACACTCACAAAATTATTTGGCCTTTGTGGACACTGATTAACACCTTTTCACTTTTGCATACTTGCAAATATTGAGGTGAACAAAAATTAAGAACAAAAACCAGTCCTGAGAGTACAGTGGCATCACCAACTTAGATTTGTAAACATGAATGCAACAAATGTTCCCAAATAGTTTTTGTGTATTTGTTAGCCAGGATTGGTTCAGACAACCTGGATGGGCTTTAAAAGCCTCTTGATAGCAGATGTGCCATGAATAAAGAGCAGAACACTAGTGAAAGACCAACAAACTGCCTCTTTAAACAGGTTTGATCTGGCAGGTCTTTGCAATCTTCTTAAAACCATTTGCAATTAAGTGATTTTTTTTTTTTCCTGGAAGGACAACCCCTTAATTTTTATCTGTCTCAAGATCAGGTTCAGTGAAGGGTAAGAGGCACTCTAAGTTTATGCTGATTGCCATGGAGCTGGCGCAGTCCTGGACACAACTGCCAGGAACATCTGAGCTGCTCTAAGCTACACTGGGACAGCAGAGTCCCACTGCTGCCCTCCCCTCATCATCCCTTGCCTGCCCGTGGTGCGGTGGGGGGCAGGTGGGATCGAATAAAGTTCCATTCAGGAGGGGTTTTCAGCTGTAACTTTAAGCAAACCAGCGTTACCATGGCTGAGGATCAATCCCGACACTTATCTCCTGGGTCAGCTGAGTAGAACACAGTTTACAGGATGTGGCTTGTTAGTGATTTAAAATTGGACATCCTGTTTGCTTTGCATGGATGTCAGTCTGTGGTAGCACTTAAAAGCAGAAATTTCTCAAGGGTCCCTGGCCAAACTGCCTTCTTTACCCCGTGCCCATGCACTTGATTGCTTTGGGTGGAACTGCTCCAGATTACATCAGCTGAGAATCAGGCCCAGGCTTTCTAGTGAGGAAAAGAGAAGTGAAAATGGCAGTCAGTCCTGCTCAAATGAAGTTAAATATAAATTCAGACTTTTTCTCTTTCACACACACAAAGATGCCGAAATCGCATAGAGAAGTTCCTTTCATACCATCTGGTAGAGAATAAAAATCACCTGGGCCCATTCATTGCCTCTGTTAGGAGATCTCCTTGCTTGGGTAAGCACACCACGTGTGCGTGTTTGCCCTTCTGCCGCCTGTGCCAGGACTGTGCCTGGCAAACAAACATGACTGTGGAGACTTGCAGCACGGTGGTTCTTCTGTGTCACTGTTTTGTACATGTACCTTTACATGATTCTTCAGTTTTGGGGAGTCAGATGCTCGGGATGGGTATCAGGTAACTTCTACATAGCAGAAACATTAAAAAAGTGTGGGGACACTTCGTTGACATTATCTGCCAATAACCAAAAGAAAGACAAAAAGAGATCTTCAAAAAGCCAGCAACACTTTCAGAAAACTGAGAGGCAGTTTGGGACAGAGTGTGATATCCTGAAAATCTGCATTTGAGAGAGTGTGGGGAGACTGTCTGGAAAACCATTGAGCAGAATGAAAAACTCATTTGTATGCTTTAGAGGTGCAGTATTATTGGATGGTATTTTGTGCAAACAAGCTGGTAGCTCACACTACCACTGACTGTTTGTACTAGTTTGTCAATGTGATCCATGACTCACACAATAAAAGATCATTAAATGGACTTGCTAAAAATCCATTGGTAAATGAGGTATTTTGCATGTTAGCTGTAGTATCATGCCTGCCTGCTGTCCCAGTCAAAGGTGCTCACCAACTGTAATGTCATTTCTGAGTGCTAACTGCTAAATGTAAGTAATACCATATATTTAGTCCTTACAGAAAGGCTTTCAAATCCCATGCCATGAAACTAGCGGCTGTTTCTTTCTTTTTGGCTCCCATCCATCCCCTGTTTTCTTCTCTTCCCCTTTTCCCCATATTTTATTTTCTTTTTTCTGACCACTTATGCTTTCCCATTCTAACCATGTCTTCATGTTTCACTCTGTCTTGTGCAGAGAAGTTTCTCTTTAGCCTCTGCACGGAGCTGGCAAAGGGACAGACTAATGCAATGAGCTGTCTGGGGTAGAAAATGTCCTACTGCAAGGATCAAAGTTCTTCTTCAAAGAGAGAGAAAGTCAATGTTGTGTAATGTCTGAGTTCCTGGTGACCTCCTTGGCAACGAAATGGAAAGAAGGATGAGCTCGTGATTATGAGGCTAGTCTGGGGATCTGGTGACCTGATTCAAGTCCCCTCTCTGCTGCACACTTCCTCTGTGAGTCTCAACGAGTCCCTTACAGCCTGCTGGATTTTTGGACATCTGTACAGATGTGGGACTTTTCACAAGCGTATGATGAATTCTGAAAACCTGACAAGGAATCATCTGCCTTCTTTAGCAGCGAAATACTCTTCAAATGGTAGATGTTTTCTTCTCCCAGTGCCTCCATTCCTTTCTGTAAAATAGTGATTTCTTGTCTTGTAGATGAGACAAAAACACTATTGGTGGCGGAGCTGTGCAGACAGTGCTGCACTATATGGGTGCCATAGGGAGAGAGAATGTTCTGCTATATTTGGCTCTAGGGCATGGAGACACTCATGTGCAGCTTATTTAAGGCCCAGTCTCATGAGCCCACTCCGAAATAAATGAACGGCCCTTGTATGTGAAAATTAGCATTATGCATATTTGTTTAAAATGAGTGGATTCTTTTTTGGTGATGAGAAAAGAATATATATTAAAATACCCAGGCGCAAACACTTTTTAATATTTTTTTTGGCACCAACGGGCTCTTTTTCAGTTGGTTTTGTCAGCCACATTTCCTTTCTGAACAAAGGTTACATACAACAATTGGATGAACAATTGTAGAAAACTCTCAGGGGGGCATTCTTGAAGACAAGCCTGCATGAGATCATGTTATGAGTGTGGCTTGGCTGTGCTTTTATTCAGTAGGTGATCTCATTCATTTAAAGTACTAATCATTTTAACAGGGAATAACTGCAGCTCTCCAAAAGTATAGCAAAAAAGTGATCTTGCAAGATTTCCTGTGAGTTTTGCACAGAAATATCCATTTCTGTGCTAGCTGATTGGACGCAAACTGGATACTGCTGGTTAGATGAATGAATAAAGTAAGTTTAATACGAGCAAATAAGATTATGCACTACAGCGACGGCTTTACCAGGTTTATTGTTTTTCTCTAAATATGCATTTTATAGACTGCTTTTAGATTGTTAGTTTTTGGGAAAGAGACCATGTCAACATCTACATTTCTACAATTTCTGTCTCACTGGGGGTCTTGCTGGGGCCTCTGGATACTATCATGACATAAATATTAAATACAATCTAACAGATTAAATATCCTGGGACAGGTTAGCCTATGATTACCCCTGAAATGCCTACAGAGCATTTCCTCCAGTGTTCCTCAATAATGAAGAAATCCCTGGCTGGACCAATTATTTGAAAGTTCAAGAGGCAGTACAGGCTCCTGGCTAGAAAACTTACTTGGGCACAATCAGCTGAAAACTTTGAACTGTCTCTCAGAGCAAAAAATAAAATGTTTACAGCCAGAAATAACAAGGCTGGGAAGTTAAATTAGAAGCAGGGACCAAGAAAGGCTTTGTCTAATTCTGGTTTCAATCAGTGACTGCAGCAGTCATCAGGAGCAGGCGCTGCTGTGGGTTTGAGAATAATGACTTTATTTTAAGTAGACAGAAGTTGTTGGCTTGACCCAATTGCTGACAACCAGTCTCCCCTAAACACCCCACATGGGGCCAGGTCCTGAAGTCCTCCTGTGGTTTTTATCCAAGCCCATTCTCACTGCAGTCAAAACTTGAGCAGACACAGGCTCAGTATTTGGCCTACACCTATTGCAGACTCTTTTGGTCTCTTAAAACCACCATGCAAAAATAAATCCCAGTGCCCAGGTTTCATTTTCAAGTCTCAAACTCTACTGCACTGTTGGCCTGTTTTTTCTGCAGTGAGTTGAGAGTGGGATATAAATTACAAGTCTCTCCACTGTTAGTTTCTTGCATCTCCTGGGCTCAAGTTTCAAGAAAATAATAGATTACCAGCCTTGACCTCGTGCAGCAGGGACAGCATATTGTGTATGAGTGTGATCCTGCCAGAAGCGGAGCAGCTTGGGAATATACAAGGTCCCCTTCACTGAAAGCAACGAAAATAGATGTTACTCAGCTTCTTGGAAGAAGAGACCATGTTAGTTTCCCTTGGGCAGTCTTCCCAGTCTGGCTTTCCCAGTGCTCAAGACCAAGACCTCCAGACAACCACCACAATGTGAATGTTTGAATATATGATTTAAAAAATCAACAGGGAGGTGAACAGCTGAAAGGGGAAGCAGTGTCAGAGGAGAGAAGCTAAGAAATGCATGCACACATCCTTTAGAGTACAATGGACAGAAAACCAACACAAGAAAAGTTGAAATTGCTGCTCTCTGTCAAGACGAGAGATTGTATGATTGGTATGATTCAGCCTGAGGGTATAGCCGTAGCATGGAGGAGAGTTGATGTTGTGATTTGGGGTCCTAGACTGGAATTTTGGAAGGTTTGGGTTGAACAGCTTTTGTTTCCCTGCTTTCTGGTTTTTTGTTCTCTGTTAGGGCACCTCATCTTAATGTGCCTCAAGTTTCCCTTTGTTTAGATGCATCCGTAGGGAGGCTATTTCTTACTAGAGAGGCTGGCACTCCTAGATGCTAGTGAAATGTGAATAATCTCTGTCATGTGGTGCTTAATGTCTCCAAGTAACGCAGTGGAAATGATTGACTTTTTTTTCTTAAATAATGACTTCTTAGCAAACACAGAATGAATCTGAATTTCCAATTCCCACCTGATTGCTCTATATTATTTCAATAATTTGCATCTGAGCTTCATTAGGTATCTCAGTGTGATATCTGTCCTGAACAGCAGTCAAGAAAATCTGAGGTTTGTACAGAAACTAGAAGAATTTTCAAACCAACTTTAATTTGAATCAATTTGGTTTCTCTTTCCATTGGATTGAATTAGTGAATTTAGAGAAAGGAGTAATGTGTTGTTATGCACAGGTTTATCCTAGTGTAACTTTCCTGCTGTTATGAAAGCGACCTTCCACAATGATAATGTATCTGCCTGTCTAGATACAAGGAAAGCCTTTGTGCACTCTTACAAACAAATTTCAATGTTAAAGCTGCTTTTCCTGAGTTCCCCACAGATGTCTGCTGCATTTTGAGCTGTATGCCTCTAAAATACTTCCATAGATTTAGGAGCCTGAGTGTAATGGCACTGTATTGGGCTGTAGCTAAAGGAGTTTAATAGGAAAATAGACTGAGCTGTTGAAACAAGTATTAGGGGATCTTTTAAAGGCAGAGCTATTACTGCCGGCATTATTCCAAATGATTCCAGCATGAGTTCCTATGCATGTGCTTTTTCAACAGACTAATAATTAAAAGCTGTTTTTGGTTTTTCCCCCTCCCCCCATCAGTTTCTCATGGTAAATGCAAATATCGTAGGGCAAATTTATGTGCTTGCCACAACAGTAACCAGAACAGCCTTTCTTCACTGCCACCTCTCTCTTTGTACCAATCTAACCTACACCTAAGCCTCTGGTGGAAGTGGTTTGGCCCTGTTCAGTAGAACTGGCTTTTAAGATCCCAGGCAGCAAGTAATATGCCGTTACATGAGGCTTCTGATGAGGTGCCTTCCTCCCGCATCCCAGAACTGCTGGCAGCTTTGGGGTTCTGTGGGTGGCACCACCACCTCCTCCCCTGCTTTCTCAGTACCAGACCAGATGTCCTCAGGAGGAAGAGTTGGTGCTTGAGGTCTGGAGGATGCTCACAGGAACAGGGCTCCTGCTTTGGCAGCAGGTTAGGTCAGAAGTGCTGCTGCTCTGGCGCTGTGCAGCCACCACTGCGAGTGCTGGGTGCCTCCAAAAAGCATCCCAAGTAGGAGAGATCTAGAGAAAAGTTCTGCTAGGTTTAATTTCTACTTTGGAAATGGGACCCTGAATAATTTCCGTCGCTGGATATCCTCAGAGGATAAAGTGTAATCTTTGCACCTCTATACCACAAAATGAATTACATAAGTAGAGTTTGGAAATTGCATTTAAAATAGGTTGGTAAATCAAGGGAAATGGACAAATGTAATGAAGATATGCATGCTCTGAGTACTGCACAGTATGTTCATGTAACTCCTCTGAATGCCGTCTAAAGTATTAGTACCAAGGAAAGAAGAATAATTAAGTAAGCTATTAATAACTCAGGGACACTCCCTGTCTCAAATGTACTTTTATCTTATAAATGTAAGGTCAAAGCTTAAGAGCAAAAAGACTTATTAAAAATGAATGCTACAGAGAACCCCTGTCCCTTGCCACTACTCCAGCTGTGTTTGAAAGGTAGTACTTATTTTCTTTAATAACAGAGCTTAAAAAGGAACATAATTAAATAAAAAGCTATGGAAATACATAGAATATTGGGGTCTAACTTGAACAATTGCCATCACTTTCAGTAAGCTTTCCATCATGCCAAAGGTGATTCTTGTAAAACAAACATTTGCATTATTTTAGAGAGAGAGGAAAATGCTGATTCCACTAGTAGTATCTTTAATCATCCAGCCAATATAAAAAATTATTATTTTTGAACATCCAAGTGTTCTTTTGAGGATATCACACAAAGCAGGGAAGCAAGGAAACAAGAACTGATTTTCTCTGACCCTTATTTTAAATGTTTTAGCTTAAAAGAACGTTATCAATGATTTTTTTTCAGCCTTTTAAAATATTAATTTTATTTATTCCTCTCTGTGGCTTTGAACTGACCTTTAGCATCTAGAAAGCAAAACTGACTGTATTACTGGTTTATTTTCCTTTTACTTCGCATTCACAAGTCCCCTATTCATCTTCCTGCTTGATAAAACTGGATTCAACTCACCTAACTCCAGGCATCTAATTAAGGTACCTAAGTTCAAAGTATGGTTGGTCTACTTGCCTTCTACTGTCAATTGACACAGATAGGCATTTTCTGAGAGTAATCTCAAGCCACTTAATACTTAAGTGCCCTCTGGAGGTGTCCTGTCTCTCTGTCTTAGCAATAGAGGGTACCTATGGTGACATTGTGCCTAGGCTGTGTGTCTCATTTATGCACCTAAAATTAGACAGAATTAACCTAGACCTAAGAGGCTTTAAAGTTTAATTTGCTATTGCATAGTGTATTGGTTGTTGGCAAGGAAGTATTTTCCTTTTTTTTAAAAAAAAGAGAGTAGATGAAATGTGTGTATGTGCTTGTATATATAAAATACAACCGAAGGAGATTTGTATGCAGAAATAGAATTGAAAGGGCAGATGTCCCCCTGAGCTTCCTCAGTGTAGCAGAATGACTAGAGGGTCTGCTGAGATCCCCCTTGACAGGGTAGCCTGCTGTCTTCTTCCTCCAATAACATCTTTTTGCCTTATAGCATCTTCTCACCTTCAGTCACTTGTATTTTCTTTGCAAAGGATAAAGCACTTGCCAGCTACACAAACTAATGAAAACCACTAGTTCTCATTTTTCTTTCACTTCTCTAATACCAAAATTACTAAAAATCCCACGGAAATCCTGGACTGGAGAAACATTTTTTTTTTTTTTTTTACTAGCTTAAACTCCTGCAATCCTGCCATCCCTCACACTATGGTCTTAAATCACTTAACTAGAAAAAGTCAATTTATTGACTAGCCTGTGTTCATTTCCATGTAAAGAAAGTATGGATTAGCTAGTCAAGTCTGCCTCTGCACTCTTAGTGATATTGGCACAGTTGCTTAAGAGATGTTGCTATTAAGGCATCCCAGCTCTAGGTACATCACATCCCCTGTGGCCCTGGCTTCGGGAGAACATACTTGCTCTTGCCATAAGAAAGAGGGAGAAACGATGTCTTATTGCCTTTCACCTTTGAAGAGGAAGGTTTCATCTAGGCCAAGAGGCTAGTGAGCTGTAACTGCCTGGAGTCCTGCCCCTTGGATGTACACACAGAGGGTCTGGCTAGGGCAACCCATGCACCCTCCACCTGGGTTACCTCCTGCAGCACCCAAATCACGGCGTGCTGGTGCAAACCCCAGATTCACTGATAGCAGCGCAGGCTGTGGTTGCACCAAGCATCTAAACACAGAAACTACTGGGTCTACTACAGTAGTTTCTCTCTACAAAGAAAGAGATGATGAAAGATGCTAGTTTGTTAGCATGGACAGCATAACTGGTTACTTAAACAGCAACAAGAATCTCCGTGTAAACTAAGCAGACTATTCCTCCTGAAATTTTCATAGGAGAAAAAGATAGTTGTTTCTATATGGAAATGCTTGGAGAGCAGTGCAATACTTTAATTGCAAGAACTCTTCTAGCACTTGTATTACTGGTTTTGGACTTCTTAGCTGTGGGGTGTACATCTTCTGCATAGCAAATATAAAACTCCTGGAAATAGGTCTCCTTTTTCTTGGCTACTTTTTCTCAACCCTTAGAAGTGGCCCCTCAAAGGTCGAAAACCATTGGCCTAGGTACATGGAAAAAATAAGTTCCGTAAAAGTTTACTTAGACCTTTCAATGTATTGTAATATATTATTATTGGGATGAGAACAGAATAGAAATCTAGATAGATTACATTAGATAGCTAAGCACTTTTAAAAAATAATAATTTGCTTTATTTGGTAATGAACGGTTAATAATTACTTCATACTGAACATGAGTTTTCAAATGTGATTATATAGCTTAGATTTCAAAATCATATATTTAAATTTATACTGGCAATGAGGAGCTTAAATATAGTTTAAATATGATGGCAGTTATTTCCTTCATGTCTGTGTCACTTTGCAAGCTGAACGCACTCTGTATATCTTACTCCAGCTTGGATTATCGAACTGTTGTAACCATAGTGGGTCCAGCATTAGAATTTCAGATGCTCTCAAGGGCTGCAAAATTTCATATTCTGAAATGAAATGAACTGTGTAGCTCAGATTCCTTTCCAGCACTGACATGTGACATGCCAGTTTTTGTATACTCTCAGTGCTGACCTTGCTCTGCTCCTGCTGGAGCTTTATCTTTTCTTAGAGAAGTTTTCAGGAATCCCACCCTCAGCTTATCTTATGGTGCATCCAACATGCTGGGGAGGTCTTCTTTTGACACTATTTTAACATTGTTCAAATTCTGTAGGAATGGGTAGAAAAGTGTGAAAGCATTCTCCAAAGCAATATATTACACTCTGTTACAGTCTGGTAGGGGAAACTTGACATGAAACATATCAGGTATATGCACATCTGGACAATTTTTGCAGTCCTGCTTTGCTGTCATGACCCCAAGGGCGCCACCAATGCTGACCATCCCTACCCAGCCCCCTGGGGGTCCTGCCACCTTGACCATGGCCCGGCCCTCTGGGGCCATCAGTCCCTGCCCAAGCAATGCTGCAGCAGTGCTGGTCTTCAACTCCTCACAGCCCTGCTTTGCCCAACCATGGGTCCCATCTATCCAAGCCCATCCATGGGTCAATGTCCCAACCCGTCCCCATCTCCAGGGAGGTGACTGGTGGTCTGGACTCAGCTGAAGCTGGCTATTGTCTCTGGGTCTGTCTCACTCCCTCACTGGGGTACTGTGGGGCTGGGCCCTTGCAGTCAGGTTGGGACAGCATCCGAATCAGCAACAAGCATTTAACTTTCTGCTTTTGGTACAGGCTCAGCACCGACACGTGATGCATCTCCTGGTGTTTGTCTTTTGTACTTATAATTTGTTTTTATCAAAATGCTTATCAACCCAGGAAGGCTTAGCATCTTTCATGATTCACCAGCTTGTTAAGGCTTAAGTTGTTTGGAGTAGGCTCTTTTCTGTTTATTATTCTTTTCTTGAGATATTTAGCACAGCTCACAACATATTAGCCTATTGTTTTGGAAAAGTTAAACCACCAGCTAGACTAGAGTACATCTGATGCACTGGATGAGTGGGCTAAAAATAATCCCCAGTGTATTTTTGTTACCTTCTTTGGAGTAAGATTAAAATGGAATTTCATCCATAGAGACAATTTTCCTGCATTTACAGTAGCAATATTATCCTTTTAGTGAATCAATAATGAAAATATATGCTACTCATCCATGAGTTATGTCCATGGAGGCATTTGCCATGTAAGTCTTTACATTAAGATGTCTTAGAAAAGTAGTCCATATCAATAATTTATTCTTCACCGTATGAGCCAGACCATCAGACCATTTTATTCCAACACACTATTGCATTATCAACATACTCTGCAGAAGTTGTCCTTGTTGACAAGTGAGACTGTTCCCTGGCCACCTTGTTGTATCATGACTTATCATCATAGCATTGCCAAGAAATATAGTTTGATCCTAGTGCAAATCAGGCCTTCATTTCAGACAGAAGTACTCAGAAGGAATACTTAATGTGTGAAGTTTCGCTATGTCAGACAAATTGATTGAACATAGGAGTTAGTATGGGATAAATAAAGGCACATTTTGAATTTTAGAAATTTAAGAAGATTCCCCAACCTGCTTATTCAGCCCTGAGAGATCAATAGTTTATTCCACTGTTTATTATTGTAGAGAGTTCTTCCTGTGTATTCAGAACATCAACTAGCAAATTTTACACAGATCTTTTGTGCGATTCTGTTTGAATAGGAGATAGCACCTCAGTATCTTGATGTAAATGACTTGTTTCAGTGTCATTTCAGTGTTCTTTATCTGAAATAGTGAAGGGGTGTGAGGGTGGAGAGCACAGAACATGCCATAACCCATGTGTTCTTGAATGTTGTGTAAACCTTTAGCATTACAATGCCCTTGTGGTTCAGATTAATGGCTCAAGATGGTCAAATGAACAGAATTGCACTCACATTTTGCAACACTACTAGGTCTGCTTCTCAGGGACCTCTTGATACATTCTCATTTGATATTGTTGTAAGGTTTCCCATGTTTGGTAGCAGCGTTTCAAAAATTAGGTATGGTTTTATCTCCACTTCTTTTTGTGGTTCCTAGGTAGAAATCCTCCAGTCAATTTCTCAACATCAGGAGTTAGGTCTCTCTAGTTTTCTGAGGAGTGGTGTTGCACAACATAGATGATGCCAACTATTAGCATAAGCCTGAGGCCATAGAAACCACCAGCAGTATGCTTACTGTAACTCTGCAGTCAGGGTGCTTTTACAGTGCTGTGAAGAGCAACTTCGCTAGTGTTAACAGGTATTTTGTTATTGGTAGGTGTCAAAATCAATAGGTATCAATATTGATAGGTACTGACGCCTATAGATGTTGAAATTAGCATTGAAATCAGTAAGTATGAATGCTTAACAATGCCTATTGATATGGAAGGGTGCCAATACCTATTGATATCTATCCATATCATTGCCAATTGATAGGTGTCAAAATTGATAGGCATTCATTGTCTATTGATGGCTATTAATATCAAAAAGTATCAGTATCAGTAGTCATTGATGCTTATTGATATAAAAATCAATATAAAAACTGATAGGTATTAGACACTGATGCTTATCAATATAGGTAGGTATCGATGAAAATAGGTATCAATAATGACAAGTGTAGATGCCTATCAACAAGTATTGATATTGATAGGTACTGATAGGTATCCATACCTATTGATATTGATACCTATTGATAGATATCAAAATAGATGGGTATTGATACCTATGCATAGTTTCCAATATCAGTAGGTATCAATGGGTATCAATGTCTATTGATGCTTATCAATGCCTGTAGATATAGATATATAGCAATGCCTATAAGTATTGATACCTATTGATGTCTATTGATATCAAAAGGTATCAATTCCTACTAAGGCCTATAGGTCTTGATACCTTTCAATGCCTATCAATATCTATATGTATTGATATCTATAATAGGTATCTAAATCAGTGTCATAGAATCACAGAATCATAGGATCGTTTAGGTTGGAAAAGACCTTTGAGATCATCAAGTCCAACCGTTAACCTAGCACTGCCAAGTCCACCACTAAACCATGTCCCTAAGCACTACATCTACCCAGCTTTTAAATATCGCCAGGGATAGAGACTCAACCATTTCCCTGGGCAGCCTGTTCCCATGCCTGACTACCCTTTCAGTGAAGAAGTTTTTCTTAATATCCAACCTAAACCTACCCTGGCGCAACTTGAGGCCATTCCCTCTAGTCCTATCACTTGTTACTTGGGAGAAGAGACCGACCCCCACCACACTACAACCTCCTTTCAGGTAGTTGTAGAGTGATAAGGTCTCCCCTCAGCCTCGTCTTCTCCGGATTAAACAACCCCCATCTCCCTCAGCTGCTCCTCATAAGACTTGTTCTCTAGACCCTTCACCAACTTGGTTGCCCTTCTTTGGACACACTCTAGTACCTCAATGTCCTTCTTGTAGTGAGGGGCCCAAAACTGAACACAATATTCAAGGTGCAGCCTCACCAGTGCCAAGTACAAGGGGAAGATCACTTCCCTAATCCTGCTGCCCACACTATTCCTGATACAAGCCAGGATGGTATTGGACTTCTTGGCCACCTGGGCACACTGCTGGCTCATATTGAGCCGGCTGTCGACCAGCACCCCCAGGTCGTTTTTTGCCAGGCAGTTCTCCAGCTACTCTTCCCCAAGCCTGTAGTATCACATGGGGTTGTTGCGACCCAAGTGCAGGACCCGGCACTTAGCCTTGTTGAACCTCATATAATTGGCCTCGTCCCATCAATTCAGCCTGTCCAGATCCCTCTGTAGAGTCTTCCTACCCTCCAGCAGACCAACACTCCCACCCAACTTGGTGTCGTCTGCAAACTCACTGAGGGTGCACTGAATCCCCTCATCCAGATCATTGATAAAGATATTAAACAGAACTTTCCCCAATACTGAGCCCTGGGGAACATCACTTGTGACCGGCAATATGTGTGATATATTGTGGTATTGAAATTGGATATTCAAGAGGTATTGAAATTGTTAGGTAAAGATGCCTATCACTATTGATAGGTATCAATGCCTACCAATATCAATAGATATTGTTGTTGATAGATATTGATAAGCTTCAGTAGCTCTCTGTGTTGAATGCTCTTGATTAGTATCGATATTAAAAGATATTGATCTCAATACTTATTAATGCCTATCGATATCCAAATCAATATCCAAAACAATAGGCATAGATGCCTATCAATATTGATAGGTATCAAAATTAATAGGTATAGATGCCTATCAAGAGGTATGGATATTGCGACGTATCAATTTGTATCAATATCTCTTGATACCAATACCTATCAATAGGTATCCAAATCAATAGGTATTGAGGCCTATCAATGCATATTGATATAAAAAGGTATCTATATTGGTAGGTATCAATACCTATTGACAGAAAAAAGTACCAATGTTTATTGAGAGGTACCAATATTAATTATTATCAGTGACTAGTATTAATATCCATAGGTATCAATATTGATAGGTATCAGTGCCCATTGATATAGGTATTGATAATTATTGATGTCTATTAATACTGATAGTTTTTGATGCTTATCAGTATTGGAAGTTATAGACACTAACAGGTATCAATGTCCCTTAATGCCTATCAAAATTGAAAAGTATTGTTATATATAACTGCAAATTCCTATTGATAACAATAGTTATCTTTGCCTACTGATAACAATAGTTTTTGTTATCAATAGGTATCAATGCCGATCAATTGTTAGGTATCTATAAACATCTGCCAGTTTGTATCAAATCGATAGATATTGATGCCTGTTAATAGTGGTTAGTATCAGTGCCTGTCAATATTGATAGATAACAATCCTCATTAATGCCTATCAATATTAATAGATATCCATACGTATTGACATTGATTGGTATTGATATCAAAAGACTTTGATGTCTAAAATAAGTTTTGAAATAGCTTTTTATAGGTATCAGTGCCTATCAATTGTAGGACATCAATCTAGATACCTATCAATAGGTCTATTAGGCCTATTGATGTTTAATATTATCAATAGGTATTGATGCCAACTCCTGTCAATAGGCATCGATACCTATCAATAGATATTCATATCTGAAGGTAGTGCTAGGTATCAAGTCAATAGGTATCCATGTCTATTGATATCGATATGCAGATCAAAAAGGATCAATGCCTATCAATATCTATATCTGTCTGTATTGATAGATATTAACGTCTACAGATACTGATTCATATGGACACCTGTTGTGAACTATTAATATATAGTTATCTACATATCTACATATTTATATTGATATGTACATATATCTTTATACATATCTAAATGCACTGATATCAATATAGATATCAATATGGATAGATATAGATATAGATCAATGTATATTTATATTGATATACATGGATATATAGATATATATAAGACAGCAGACAGTACTTCCTGTCAACTCTTTAAGTTAGAGTTGACATTGGGGAAAGAAGGAGGCAATTCTTCTTTTCACTAGCCAACATATGAGTTGCATAAAAAAGCTGTGGGTGGCCTCCAAGCAAGTATAAAAGATATTACTTTGTATGAGCTTTTGTGGTATTGAATTCCTGATAGTATATCTTGTCCTTCATGTCTGTGAGAAAAGTCATAAGCATTTATGTTTCTGAGAGCCATCTTGGATTGTGGGAAGGAAACACAAAATCAAGGACAAAAGACCAAACTTTCCTTTCTCCTTCCTGAAAAGTATAATACAACGGGGACATCATTGTCAAGTGATAAATTACTCTATATGGACATACGTGAACTCAGTCAAGACCTTTCATGGTCATCTTATTTTTGTAGTTGCAGGACAGAACAAGTTGGCTAAATATTCAAAACTGGGTGATTTCTAATTTTACAAAAGAAATTAATGTCTAAAAAGTACAGAATGGCTTTCACCCTGATACCCTGCAGAAATCAAATAGATCTGCAAGCACATGACACTCACGAATATGAACTTAAAAAAGAGACCTGAGGGAGCTGCTGTTTTGACCTGAGTCTGGGGGGGGGAGAGGTGGAGAAAAACGATCTAGATAATTGTGTACATATAAAAGGCCAAATTCTTAGGCCATAAACCAGGCACACACCCAATGATGTCAATGTGTTTGGCTTACAGAGGAAATAAAGCAACATTTTATTGCATGCTAAGTGAGAATCTTTGCTTGTCCAGAATTAGGGAAAAGTGCAAACAGGTGCTGGCTCAGCAGGAATGGAAACTCAAGAATAATAGCGGCTTTTTCTTAGGCTCATACGCATCCTGAAAGACTGAGTTTCTGTCAGTGCCTTAATAAAGAATTATCTACTACTTGATCCACCTATGTCTGGGTTCGAGGCTATCTGCAGAAGCTTTTGACTGTGAGGCTGCTTAACATCATTTCTCCATCTCTGCCTTTCACTTGTGCACAAGCCATTGCGAAAGCCACCCCCTTCAGTCAAGGAAGCAGGGGCCCCGCTCTCCTCCGGCTCGCAGGGAAGAAAGGAGTCATTATTGACACATGCAAGTGATTTGAGAAAAGACTGTCTACCCCGACAGAAAAAGCCTTAGTTGTCTGGTGAATCAGGAAATGTCAGACTTTCTGAAAGGTTAATGGGAGGCTTTAGAAACACATTAAATCTAATCTTACAGCGTGAATGCTGATGACTTTATGTCAAGATCCTAGAAATAAGGAAGGGCAAGAAGGAATACTTTAGGTGAAAGTAAGTTTTGACGGGGGAGCCAGGAGAGTGCTTTATTGCAACATATTGTTGAATTTCTCCTTCCATATAGAGCTGGCAATCTGCCTGTTACCGTATGCTAAAATAGGACATACCACGAGACCATTTGAACTGAAAGCAACGCTCAGATTTTTTTATACTTACTGAAGTTTAATTAAATGAATGACCTGGTCAACTCTGGAAGTGAATGAAATGAATTAATTTCAGAGTTATCTACTTTAAATGGGCTGCGTAAAACTCAGGTCACTGCAGGGACTGGCAGGGGATTGTATAATGCTGTTCACATAACCTTTCCACTTCAGTCAGAATCATCCGTGCCTCTTCTGGTTTAGCTGAAGAATCATTAAATATGGAATTCATAAATAAACACACTTTACATGCAACCTTTCCCCCTGCCATTTTACAATCTTATAGGCATTAACAGATGCAGAAGCATAGGACATATGGGAACAAGCAATGGAATTTCAGCTAGTTGGGTTTAGTAGAATAATTGACACAGTTTCGTGCCATTAGCTTTTTAAGCAATATCTTCTGATGTATTAGGTTTGAATTTTATTTTTAGGTCATTAGTCTTTCGTTTGTGACTTTCTTTCCTTGCCTTACTGCTTTGGGGAGATTTGCCTTTGCTAGTCGTTAGCAGGTTTTTACAATGTGGGCACAATTGGTTAATCCTATAATAGAAACCTGCTGTGTGGAGAGTGCTATTTTTACAGTACATACTGTAGCACAAGGCAGTTTTAGAAGGGGATACAGCTGCCATTAAATCTATACATCTCAAGGAGGGCCGTGAATAGCTGCTCCCTGCGTAAGGACGTGTCCTGTGGTTCTATTATCCCAGCTCAGGCTCTGAGTAACACCGATCTTTAGCAAATCAATATCCTTACCTCTCCTTTTTGATTCTTTTTTCTTCCCTCACTTGATTCATTGTTCCTGAAAAGAAACAGAGCCTGTGTCTGCACTGACCTGTGGGTGTGCGTTAGGCTGCACCAAACAGAGATGCTGGCAGGAGCACGGAGAGGCTCCCTCCTGGCCCGCGAACCTCCACATCTTTCTGGGGAAGCCAGGGTGCCAAGGGGAGAGGTAAGGTGTGGGGCAGTGGCCCATCCTGCTGCAAAGCTGGTCTCTGACAACCTTCAGGTTAAAATTAGCCACTGTGACTTAGGGGTTTTACTGTTGTCACAGTAAGCATCCAAACACCCTGGATGAGTCCACGCATTATTGTAGAGCCTCACGTTGCATAGCTGGCCCAGTGGGATGTCTGTGCCACAGCCTCCCTCTTCACAGGCCATAGACGTGTCCTGATTCTCACCCATCCCTTTTCGGTAGCTCCTGGCATAACGGATACGTTGGAAACATGCTGTGCGCGTGCATGTGCATGAAACGTGGGGTAGGAGGGAGGAACACATGATCATCAGGTTGCTTGTTTAGTGTAAAATGCATCCAGATAACTCTGCCAAGTGCAAGGGCTTCTATCTCGCATTTTCAGAGCCACTCAGACTTAGCCCCACCTAGGTGCTGGGGTATTGCTCCTACTGTTCTTCTCCCAACACAATATAATTGCAATCAGATTAAACCAAACATGAGAAAATGTACTTATGGACTAGATTTATAAATGTCTGGTCTGTTCCCACGTCAGTTTGACAAATGCTAGGCTTTAGTCCATATGTTACTTTTAAGATTAAAGAGGCAAAAACATACAACGGTGGTCTTGAGCAAGAGCTACATTTGTTAATATACGCTGAAAAATGCACATTTTTTACAGACTGGACATTTACAGCAAAGTTTAATCTCTCAGCAGCAAGCATCCAAGTATCATTCACCTAGAAAAAACTTGGCACATCTGTGCATTTATCAAGTCATAAAAGAATCCTTAAGGGGGCTGTCAAAGTTTCCATGAATCATCCCAACCTGCATGCACCTCAACCTGTACCCTCTGGGAGAAGGCTAAGGTGACTACTGCTGATTTACAGAGGCAGACAGCTTGGAGTCTCTGCCAGGGAGTAAGTAAATCGTGGTGGCTGTGTGATAAAAAGGATAAAGCATAGTCATTTTCAAATGCTCATTCATGCACCTCTTCTAGGAGATCTGCAGAAAGTAAAGAGGAGGTTTATATTCATTCCTACCGGCCCTACACTTCCATTGGACAATGTTCCAATGTTCCCACATATAAAAAAATTGAAAACCCATTCAGCTCTGGCTGACACGTGGGGATGTGCCCAGACCTTCTCCAAGAGTCAGTGCCCCAAGGAAGACCAAAAGACTCCTATATACACACACACAAAGTCACTTCATTGGGATTAAAAACTAGAAACCTGGGCAATTTAAATGGAGCAAACCCAAAACAAGTGGCAAGGGTTGAAACTTGATTACTTTTCTGAAGACTTGTCCCTGATGCTCTCCCGGGGTGCTGCACTGCATCCCTCGGTGGTGGGTTGCTGCTTCCAGGCTCGGTAAGGCAGCAGCAGTGCAAGCTGCAGCAAAAGCTGGCCGCCCCCCCCCGAGGCTGCTCCCGTGCCCCCCCAGGCCTGGCTGATTCAGTTTGCTCAATTCAATTGCCTCAATATAGGCACCTAATGTGATCTGGGACATGGCAGGGTGTCTCAGGTGTCAGCAGAGGGCTGGCCAGCACGATAGAAGAGCCCACCTCTTGTAAAGGCAGCTAGAGATGGGCAAGATGCTCTCAAGTGGATCTTCACGACGGTATTTAGGCAGCTAGGCTGACCCCTGGGTAAAAAGGGGTTTTGTCACCACTTGCTTACGTAGAGCTAAGTGTGGCAGTACGGGGAGGGTCAGAAAGGACAGGAGGCCTGAGCTGATGCTTGCTTCTCAGTTTCGCAATGTCTTTAATAACACAACAGGTATGGGGAGAGCAGAAGCTTAGAAAGAGAAGTACAAGAGCTGTACTGAAAAGCAAAAAAGCCCAGCCAAACAGTCTGTAAGAAAACAAGGCTACTATTCACTGATGCATATCGAAAATATTAGAGCTGTGCTTTAGCCGTGAAGCTCACGTTCCCAACCTTCCTAAAACTCAAAAGCTGTTTGGGACTATGTATGTATCTTGATTTCAAGAAAAATGCACATATCTTTGCCTCAATGCAATGCATTTAATTTAACATTTAACACATCATTAATAATTAATATAAAATTAATACAAAATTACCATCCAGCAGTAGCCACTGGAGCCTCTAGAAATTCCATGTATCATGTCTTACTGACTCTATACTTCATAGTTTTGTGGTATATATGAATATATTTTGTACAACATTCTCTGTATTAACAAAATTAGTTTTTCTTTTGAGTTAGGGTCATGGGATCATATTCAAAATCTGTCTACAGAAAAGACTATAATTAAATTCAGAGATGTAATTAAATCCAATGCGTTGTATGTCCACTACTTAATGCCAGCCCCCACAAGTATATATATGTGTAAGTACATTTATGTATATATGTCTCATACGACTCTCTAGATATATCTGTACGCATGTGTGTTTGCTTGTGCATGGCAATTACTATATATGTAGTAAACATTCTTTGGTATTTATTAGTCGTAGTACTATATGACATCTATGATCTTAAAAGCTGAATTCAGTAGATAAAGTAATGAAATCTTATAATAATGACAGCTTTCCAAAGATATAGCAGATGTCTCAGACACTAGAAAAGTAGATAATCATGAACATTAAAATTCTCAGTTATACTGAGGACTCCCTATGCCTAATTTAAAACCCATTATTTTACCATAAAATCATATTTTTGGCAAGGGGTCTTTTAAAATCTGGTTCTTTAAAAACAATAATTATGCAATAAAAACTGAGGAGGTTTTCAACACTAGAATTAAGCCTGCATTTTTTATATTGACGTATGCGGGGGTTTTCCCAGAAAGAAATGTGTTTGCCAGCTGAGTCAAATCTCTCCATGTGTAATCTGTGGCCATGGAATATTTTTTCAAGCAGTTGGAGGATAATGAATATAATTATTTAAAAATAAAAAAGTCAGTTAGCAAGCGGACCTGGGTCTGTTCCTGTACACTGAGCTGAGCCACTCTCACTGTGCTTTCTTCTCCCTTCATTGCATGTCCTGTTTC